>NC_087201.1:99901287-100116287 GCF_015104395.2 Macrobrachium nipponense | reverse complement strand
AAGTTTCCACTTTTGAGAAATGAAGCTGCCCTTAGCCTCAGTTGGGACATGGACCAGATCAGGGAATGGCGTAGTTGGTGGGGTATGACGCTGAACTCCAGTACTAAAATGAAAACACTATGGATTAGCAGATCTCTTAAAGACTTTCCACCCCATCCTCTCCTTCTGAAAGAGTCTGAAGCTTTAATTGTTCTAGGTGTGACTCACATCTAACTTTTAAGAAATATATAATGAAAGTTTTTGGAAATGCCTCATATATTTATAACAATAATAAAATTAATACAACTGTTTTGGGTCATTTGTACTCCCTTTACTAGAATACTGTTCTCGGGTATGGATGTCTGTCTCTGCCAGAGATTGATCTCTTTTAGATAGAATATTTTGTGGTAGAAGGTTTCTGTTTCCTAATAGCAGTAATGACTTGGACCATCGACGGATGGACTTGTTTTTCAATTTTTCACAAGTTGTATTTCAACAGAGATCTTAAACACTCATAATTGATCCCTGATCCCCTTTACTTGTCGAGAACAACCAGATTCGCTGAACAGCAGCACCGATATGCAGTAAATGTACCTCACTGTCAAACTTCTCAGTTCCAGAGGTTCTGTATTCCTCACAATGTTGGACCGTGGAACAGCCTCCCAGAGGAAGTTGTGCAATTGGAACTTCATAAGGTCAAGCAAAGGTGCAAGACATTACTACCCTAATCATATTCTTGCATTTTAATACTTTTTATCTACTTGGTAATTTATTAATTTTCTTTTTTTAATAAGTGGGGGCTCATCTTTTTGCATTTCCCTTCACCTCATTTTACTTCCTAATGAACACCATATTCTTTGGAAACTTATTAATATTCATTTTTTAATAAGGGGGGCTCTTTTTGTATTTCCCTCTACTTCATCTTACTTCTTAATAAACACCATATTCTTTGGAAGCTTGAATTTCAAGTCAATGGCCCCTGTGGCCTCTTCCATATGAATAGTTTTCATCTTATGAATAAATAATAATAATGATAATACAGTGGGGCCTCGTTATCCACGGGGGATAGGGCCCAGAACCCCCCGTGATAAGTAAATACCCGTGTTATCCTGATACCCCCCTCAAAAATTGCTTAAAAACTGCCTACTTTAATAGTTAACCCACCCAAGACCACTATTCAATGTTATAACTGCCTACTTTAGTTCAAACACCAAATATGTTTTCAACTATCACCTAAAACTAAATTCAAGACAGTTTTAAAGTTATTGTACAAAATTAGCCTTAAAAAATAAATGTAGTATATGTACTACTGTACATATGTAGCCTACTAGCCTAGGGATTACAGCTAGAAGCCTACATACGCATGTTGGGCCTCTTTTTTTTTACAAGGAAAGAGAGGATGAGTGGTAAGAGAACTATCAAAATTATGTAAATCATATGGGTACTCACCAACAATCTATGTTGATAAAAGATGGCGATGATTTTGCAGAGCAATCCAGTAATAGAATAACGATAATGCTACCAACAGTATGCAACGAAACATCTCTTCCCTTCGTCACAACACGTTAATAGTATATTCCACGTAAAAACCTTCATCTGACCTTTAGGCGTCTTTCCCATAAGAGTAAAAGAATCAGGGCTTTTGGATGCCACATAATTAACTCGTTTATATGGGTACAATTTAAAGAACGCGCCGCACACCACATTTCATAACAACAACAAACAAACGTGAGTAGACCAGTGTTGCCAACTGGGAATGGCAATTTCTTGCTAGATTTTGTTCCATAAAAGGCTATCAAAAAACTAAAAAAAAACACATACCGTATATACTCGAATAACGTGCAATCTCCCATATCGTGCGACCCCCAAATTTTCACCAATAAACAGTGGTTTTTTTTTTTTTGTCATGTATCTCCTGTATCATGCAAGTTCATAAAGTTGGTGGTTTAGCCTGCTAATGGGCCGAGTCATTCAGATGTGTGCTGATGCTAGTCAATTTACGGTAATTTTCTTATTAATCTCGAGAATTGAATAGAAAATCTCAAGATTAAAAAAACAAAAAAAAAATCCCAAGATAATAAAATAATTGTAAAAATAACACGCCTTTGAGTCCTTAATCATTCTCTCTCTCTCTCTCTCTCTCTCTCTCTCTCTCTCTCTCTCTCTCTCTCTCTCTCTCTCCTCTCTCTCTCTCTCAGGAATAAATACGTACGTACTGTAATTTGAGTCTTTCACCAACGGGTATCAGTAAATGTGTAGACATTGTGTGCGTGTTAAAAAAAATGTGCAGTACACACACATTCCGATGTTTCAGTTTTTGGAATTTTTCAGATTTCGGAAATGTGAGGTCAGATGCATAATCAAACAAACACCACTACTGCAGCAAAAACATTTTTTCCCTTTATATTTTTCATTATTGTTATTTATTAATTACAGTTTTATTTAAATAAATATTAATATAATACTGTTAAATGAATGTGAGATAATTAAGATCACCTATAATAAAATGAAAATAGTGGGACGTTAATACCATATGTTCACTAATAGGTATTATTTTCAAAACAAACTATTCCGTAAAAACACAAAAAATATATGTACATACAATCAAAATATAATAATGTTTTGGCAGTTCAACTTGTGAATTTTAACAATAAGTATGACTATATAATATATTTCACCATATCGATCTTGAAGTTGAAGAGTCGTAAAATTCTGAGGATGGTCCGGGAAAATGATTTGTACTTTGTGATTATGTATCGCTACAACACCATGTGGTATTTTCATACCACTATATTGATGACGCATCGCTACGACACACTGGTGTTTTTCATACCACTATACATTAAAGTTAAAAACATGACATAGAATCGACTTTGCGACTTCGTTCACTTTGATATTTTTAACGATATAATAACTATCATTTGTACTACTAAACCATCTTCACATAAGTAATTTTTCGTAAGATATGTGTTGTTGCAAAAGCTAGCTTATACATAAAAGGCTTTTATAATTTAAGTCATCTTAGATATATATGCACCCAAACTCATGTGGGGAAATTTACTACTGTTTCCTCGGATATTGAAATACTTTAGCATCATTCAAACTCTTTAATAATATAATGCATAAATACTAGGCTATACATATTTACATCGTATACAAATACTACATACAGTTATATACACATACTTTTATATACAAAGTTAACAGTTATATACACATACTTTATATACAAAAGTTAATCATATGAGTAGTGATCAGACGACAGCTGTGCACTGGACTACGTACGTACTACTTGGAAGATAAAACAAACAAAAATTTTGTTGTTGTTAGTCGCCGGGATAGATTAACATTTTTCCAGAAAATTAAAAGCTGAATTTTGTTTGAAAGGTATGTCAACCGCGTTATTATATTATTGTTTTCACGAAGGAATAATTATATAAAGAAAATTATTGAGTAATTTTTGCCGTCAGCAGTCAGAAAATCACGAACATGGTAACGTTCAAACCTAGTGCCATCCATGGCATATGTCTATAAATAGAACAGAAGCAGAGGGCAGTCATTGGATAACAGATCTCCATGGCTACCAACCAACCAATCAGGTGTTTGTATACTACTCTGTAATTTCTTAGAATGAACGTTTACACACACGAAGCTAACGATGATGTATGTGTTTTGCATACAGTACGTAGTTTTAGTTTTTATTATTAGTGTAAGTATTTTACTGATTTCATGAAGAATAGAATGATTCCTTCTCATTACTTTGAATGCAAAATGGCTTGAAGATTCTTCCGCAAAAGAAGAAGAGAAAAAAAATTCCTTAGAAGATGATACTATTTACTAACGCGGTTGACATGACCTTCAAAACAAAATTCAGCTCTTTAATCTCTGGAAAAATGTTAATCTATCCCGGCGACTAAACAAACAACAAAATCTTTTTGTTTGTTTATTTTATCTTCCAAGTAGTTACGTACGTAGTCAGTGCACAGCTGTCGTCTGATCACTACTCATATGATTAATTTTGTATATAAAAGTATGAGTATATAAGTGTTAACTTTGTATATAAAAGTATGTGTATATAAACTGTATGTAGTATTTGTATACGATGTAAATATGTATAGCCTAGTATTTATACATTATATTATTAAAGTGTTTGAATGATGCTAAAGTATTTCAATATCCGAGGAAACAGTAGTAAATTTCCCCACAATGAGTTTTGGGTACATATGTATATCTAAGATGACTTAAATTATAAAAGCCTTTTATGTATAAGCTAGCTTTTGCAACAACTACATATCTTACGAAAAATTACTTATGTGAAGATGGTTTTAAGTAGTACAAAATGATAGTTATTGTATCGTTAACAAAAAATATCAAAAGTGAAACGAAGTCGCAAAGTCGATTTCTATCATGTTTTTCCTAAACGCGTTGACTAAAGGAGAACGTTATTTTGGTTGTTTTATCACTGCCACAAACCCATAACAATGCAGTGTATGTATGATAATTCTAAACTATTATTCACTACCTAAAAATAACGATGATATTTTGTATTGAAAATTAATGTTACGTATATTCCAAACATTATTACTACGTAGCATGAATAGTACTATAAAAATTTCCAAAGATAATCTTGCTGTGAACGCTACCATAATTTGATTTTCATATACATACGTACATTTTGTCAGCTGGCTGGCCTCGCATAGATAAAATTGATTTCACTGATATGGAATTACTCCACGAATAGCCTTTTTATTATGAAGATATGACGATATATATAAGGTAAAAAATGCTGTTTTATGTATTTCGTTTACGCTTCGTCGCCAATAACAAACAGCAATACTTACGATAATCTATGACAAATAGCGTTTGTATGACTTCATTGTTCAGAGAAGTTATATACGAATACTGCCAAAAATAATAATGAAGTTCGAATTAATTTTAGCTTTAATGTTATTACTACTGTAATTACACTACCACAACTATTAAAATTTCTAAAAGTTTATCAAACAAAAAATGTCGCTTTTTGAACGCAACCGTATACATAAACCATTTTCGTACGTAAAGGTATATGCTTACATTTTGTGGCTGGCCACTCCGACGATAAGTTGAGTGCAATGATGTGGAATTATTCTTTAATAGGCTATTTATTATGAAGATATGACTATAATATATATGGTAAGAATGGTTTTATTATCCTTTATTGTCAGTTAATATCATAATGTGAATGTTTGTGTACGTTGGTGGTTATCGCACTGCAACTACGCTTAGCCTTATACCAATGAACGTCGTACATAAACCTTGAATAGGCTATTTATTTCGAAGATAGGACAATATATATTAGGTGAGAATGGTTTTATTACCTTTATTCCAGTTCAAGTATCATTATATGAGTCTTTAAATGAATGTTTGGGTAGTTTCATCGTGACCACCACTGGCCGTAGTGGTTTAGCCTACCGAAGTAGGAAAACAGTCGCATACGCCTAAACACAACAAACCAAACCGCCTGATGCAGCGATTCATATTAACCAGTGATGTAAACATGAGAAACCGGTCCAACGAAAAAAACCCGTGATTTAACTTGGAGCCGTGAATACTGATCCGTGAATAAGCGATGCCCCACTGTAGTACATTTACAAGTTTTATTATGAACTGTATACAGACTTTTTAAAGTTGCATTAAGGCTGATCTATAAATGACATTCATAGTACTAAAAGTAGCTTTGTACAGTACAAGATTGGTCTCTCAACTTTCCAATTTGTGAGGTTATTTTTTTTGCAAATTTAATATGGGTTGCATATGTCCTTTTTGGGATTTCCAGTTTAGGTATGTGTTGAATATGATCTCTAATCTCTCAAGTCAATCCCTTCATTTTTTCTTGCACTTTTGCATTTTTGTAGGTATGTCCTCATGGTAGTTCCTTAGTCAAGGGGTGATTCCCACCTCATAGGATGTCTCCTCTGTTGAAGATGCACGTTTCTTGGGTAGCTCAAGGACTTCTCCCTAGTGTGCAATTACTTTGACATTGCACAAGTTGACAGTAGGATATTTAGAACATATCCGTGCAGAGTATTTTGTCATAGGACATCTCTTTGTCATTCACTTCAACAGGAAGCTGGAGGTCTACTTCTTGGTGGTCCTGGATCTTCTTTCTCTGGCAGAGGACGCTCTACAGCATCCTTGGGACAATCTCGAGACATACCCTTCACTCCGTTCTGCCTGAGTTCCAGGGATTTCTGGAGGACCTTGGTGGCACCTGTGACCACAGGCTGAGTGGTTCCCAGACCTTCTGTATCATCTCCTTTGCGAGCCTCATGTGGAAAGGTTCCACCATTTGTTAAGATCTCTTATCACCTCATGACTGGAGAATGTCAAGTATATCCTGAGAGCAAGAGGCTTTTCTAGCCAAGCATCTTAGGTCTTCATCAGCAGTTAGCAGGGCAAGTGGGCCATCTACTGGGGTTGGGGTCGTTGCCAGGGTTTATCTCCACTCGGGAGTTCAGTCAGCAGATTTTCTAATCTTTCTCAGAAACGAGAAAGGTCTTTCTGTCTCAGCTGTCAGGGGCTGCAAAGCTGCCTTGGGGTTGGTCCTGCACCTGAAGGGCATGGACATATCTTTATCCTTGGAAAGCTCGATGTTGTTCAAGAGTTTTGAACAATCCTGTTCATCAAGAGAACTCAAACCTCTGATGCAGGATCTTACTCTGGTCCTGAGTAGTCTCACTCAAGCTCCATTCAAGCCACTAAGTTGATCGTCAGGCAGGAATCTGACTCTAAAAACAGTTTTCCTGTTGGTCTTGGCTTCCTCAAAGGGAGTTGGAGAGCTTCATGACCTGAGTTATGAGACTAAACACACCATCTGGTGGGGGTCTGTGGCCTTCGAATTTGTCCCTGAATTCGTAGCTAAGATTCAAAATCCCTCAGTTCATGATGGCAGATTTGCCTCATTTTCAAGTCCCTCCCTGAATGAGTTTGTGGACAGTGATCCACAGGAGTTCCTGCTTTGTCCAGTCAGAGCTCTGCGCTGCTATCTAACAAGGATTTGTTACCTAAGGCCTAGGTTTTGTAGACTTTTTGTTAGCACCGATTGGTCCAGAATTGAAGTTTCCAAGCATTCCATTTCATTCTGGCTCTGAGGTGATTAAGCAGGCAGACTCCTCACCTTATAGTAGTTTTGTCACAGAGTCTGTGTAGGCGAGAGCAGATGACAGAGGAATAAGTTTCTCTCTGGAATTTAAGGTGACCGTCCGCTATGATGTCTATTTTTTTTTTTTATTTATTATGCAAAATAGATAATTTTCATATATGTTTTAGATATATATAATACCTTCACCATATAAACATTTCAAGTCATTTGAGCAAAAACTTTTAGTTTTATTAGCAAAAATTATGATTTAAAAAAAATATAGGTAGAGATTTCTCCGCTAATATGACATCAGTTGTATTGAAAATCATACCATAAAAACTTCTTTATATACGGAACAATTGTGTGTGACAGAATTTTGATTTTTTTTTTTTTTTTATGAATTTTTTTTTTTTTTTTTTTAGTCTAGACACTAAAAAAAATCTAAAAAGAAAGAAAGAAGGAAATCAAAATTCTGTCACACAGAATTATGGGATTTTTATTCCTCTTTCCAATGATACCTTTCTCTCCAAAATTGGATAATAAATAACCGAGTAATGGTTACCGACATGCGCATAAGTATGTTTTTGAGTTATGGGCTCCCAAAGATTTGCTATGTAAATTTCACTTTTTTCTTATAAAAGTCAAAACAACATTATTATAATTACTTTATTTGTACTTTTATTGTTGATTTCTACATCAAGGATCCTGGTCCTACCCCTAAAAGTGGTATTAATACCCTCAGCGTGACACCAGACAATGATGTTGACGGCGAGACATGAGACAATGAGGGCGCTGATAACAATGAATTTTCGTGTTTTTCTTTCATCATACTCCTGGCCTTCGCTAATTTTGCTAGCCTTAGTTGCTGAGTAGCCTTCTTGATCTTAGGTAACTTTGGCATTGCTATAAGTTCACTAAGAAGTTATAAAAACAACGTAAATAGCTAGTGACCAAACGCAAGTGACGAAGTGCATGTAATTCCTTTGACGTCTGTGGCGTAATCGAGTCATTCTCTGAGTCTCGCGGCTCTCGCCTATGAATAGCTGCTCTGAGCAGCTCTCCTCTCTCACACTACCTTTCATTGCTACCAGATGTATGAGAATCTCGAAAAAAATCTGAAAAAATTCCTGTATGTATGCAAAAATAAACAAGCAAAAATTATTCTGTCAAACTCAGTCATAAAGACGACGCAGTTACAATGATGTCATCATTTAAAAACCGCTATATCTTCATTATTTGTTAAAATAATTGGCTGAAACTTCTGGAAAGCATGCACGGCATGTTTCTGCATAGATACAAGTAATAACTCAATTTTTTATTTTTTCAAGTTGACATGTCATCCGCCATAGCGGACGGTCCCCTTAAGAAGATCTTGTTTATTCATAGGATTTTGAATGGTGGTTCCTGGCTTCAGCAGATCACATTCACTTCCTTTCCCTGAATGACATTGCCCACAGGTCCTTGGACATTTTCCTTGGGTCCAGTGGTGGCTGCCCAACAAAGTTTGTGTAGCTCATCCAGTTTGTTTCTTGCTTAAGATGATTTTTGCAGAAGAGAGAATGAGTGAGATGGTTGGTCTCCTTTCTCTTTTTTCCTTTCTTCTTCCTATGGGTGGGTTGAAGAATAAGACATATCATAAGCTTGAACTGGTCTTATACAGGTGAATGTGGCAGCCATGCTGGTCTCAGTTATTTGATTTGTTCCTTTACAATAAACAAAGCTGCTTCTCAGTAGCACTTGCTCCTCTCTCTGACAAGGGGAGGGAGGAGTGGTGACAAACCCCTGTGGCCTACTTACATGGTTTGTTGCTTGAACAGACAGAGTTCTCTTTACCTTTCACGGGTGTAATGAATCTGGACTTTTCTCATTGTGTTTAATCATAGCAGGGTGAGCTTTTAGATACTCGCTTATCTATTCTCGCATGGGCTCAGACCTTGTTTAGAACTCTTGGTTCAGGGTATTTGTACCTCCCTCCAAATATAAGTCTGTCCTACTGTTAAGACTGAAGGTTTGTTCTGCGTATGAACAAATGACAAATTTTTAATCAATTTGTATTTTTCATAGCTAACAAACCTGAGGTCTTAACATTAACTGCCCACCTCCAGCCGCCTCTCTCATATCCTGGGTTGGAAAAAAGACTGATGCTTCACGAGGTGCCAAGCCCAGTCAGTGACCGGTTTCCACCTCTTATACACATGAGTTGCCAGATGTCACAGATTCCTTGCTTTACAGTCTTTGATTGTTTTTTAACCAGTTTCCAGGGAGCATTATGGATAATACATTTGGGATGTCTTATGTTTGATGCTGTATGTTATATAGCAGAATCATCCATGTAAATGTTATTCTTGATTCCAAATTATAGTTGACTACATACTGATGGCTAATGTAAGAAATTGCTACCAAGTACACTTTGCTGTGGACTCTGTTTTCATGTTTGAATATTTTTTAATATCACCAGTTTGCATCAGAAAGGTTCAGTCGGTCTGTAAATATTAGTGAAAATTTGACCACATATTTCTTATGTAATTGTTTTAATATCGTATGCATTTTGTATATCAAAGAAAATAGCTATTGGGCACAGTTTTCTGTGTCAAAAATGATGACAGTGGTTGCAGGTCTGTAATGGATATTAAAAGCTTTCAAACCTTGTGCTAGGTTCATCTTCAGTCAAGTGAACATTTTGACTAAAAATTTGACGAAGTAAACTTCGAACAGGACAATTCTACAATGAAGAATGCAAATGAAGGAAACACTCAACAGCCGAACTAGGTAATTCCGTTGTTGATGTCGAACTCCTGTTTGTTATTCTGACTGTGGTGATGCTGCATGGTGTTCCCCCTGGTGGCACAGCTGTAACATTGCTAGATGTCAGGTCCCCTGTGCTGTATCCTGTCTGAGGGAGGAGAGCAGAAGAGGGGCCAGCAACAGGCAGAGGAAAAACAGCTTGTCTTAAAATAAAAATTTTTAACAAAAGTTTTTAAGAATTCAAAAATTGACTAATAGGTCTTTTCCAACGAACAACTTGTTACCATAAAAAGCTTCTAAATTTAGGGCAGAGCTTTCCACCAGTCTTCTTGTTTCTTCTTCCTAGCTTAAACCCATTTTATATGGGGTCGCCATTGTGAATGAGTCATCTCCATCGATTTCTGTCCTGTGCCTCGTTCTCATTTATACCTTTTAATACCATATCTTCCCCTACGCAATCACACCATCTCTTTCTTGGTCTTCCCTTCTTCCTTCTACCCTGCACTTCCATTTCCATCGTATGTCTTCCAACATGACATTCCTTCCTTCATAAGAGGTGTCCATGCCATCAAAGCCTTCCCTCCTGCATTTTCTTCAATATTCCTCTTATATACTCGTTTCTAATCCTATCTTCCCTTGTTACTCCCGACATCCATCTCATTCTCATTTCTGCTACATCCATCTTCTTCTCCTCTGTTTTCCTCATACTTGCTGTTTCTGTTCCATATAACATTGCTGGTCTGACCACTGTCCTATGAAACTTTCCCTTCAATTTCAGAGGGACCTTCTTGTCACAGAGGACCCCTGATGCAGACCTCCAGTTATTCCATCGTGCCTGAATTCAATGTCTCACCTCTTGGTCCATGCTTCCACTATCCTCTAATTCGGACCCCAAGTACTTGAACCTCTGTACTTTCTTTATTTCTTCCCCACCCAATCTTATGCTACTGGAACACATATATTCGGTTTTTTATCTGCTTATTCTCATTCCTCTCTCCTCAAGTGCTGCTCTTCACATCACAATGTTGAAGATGAATGGGCTAAGCGCTGACCCCTGGTGTAATCCAACTCCTGTCTTAAATCCATCCATCTCTCCAACATTGCTTCACACTCTAGTATGCACATTCCTGTGCATCTCTTAAATAATTCTGACATACTTTTCCGGCACCATCTTCTCCCTCAGACATCTTCATATTTCTTGCCTTGGCACTGTCATAAGCCTTTTCAAGGTCTATGAATACCAGTTGGAGGTCTCATTGTTTTTCTCTGAATTTCTCCATCAGCTGCCTTATGCAAAATATTCCATCCATTTTGCTGCTTCCCTTCTTAAATCCTAACTGTTCCTTCCCTATTCTCACTTCCTCTCTCAGCCTGCCATCTATAATTCTTTCCAAAATCTTCAACGTGTGAGATATTAGTTTGATACCCCTATGATTACTGCATTCCTGGACATCACCTTTACCTTTAAATATAGGTATCAATATGCTTTCCTGCCATTCTTCTGGTATCTTTTCCTGTTCAAATATTTTTACCATCAGATCATACAAGATGTCTACCCCTTCCTCTCCTAAGGCTTTCCAAACTTCGACTGGGATTAAGTCAGGTCCTGTTGCCTTCCCATTCCTCATTCTTTTTAAGGCTCGCATCACTTCATCCCTAGATATCCCCATTACCATTCCCAAGTTTACTTGTCCATCCTCTCTTACAAGTCTTTCATTTTCTTCATTAGCAGCTGTTTGAAATATTCTTTCCATCTTTTCAGGATGTCTTCTTCCAATGTTATGAACATACCATTCCAATCTTTCATTTGCTTAATATGGGTAATGTCCTTTTCTTTTATTTCTTACTTTTGACAGTTTGACCATCTTACTCAACCCCTCCCTTGGTTTCCAGTTCATATAAACCTCTTCACATGCCCTTGCCTTAGCTTGAGCTACCACCCTTTTCACTTTTTTGTTTCTTTCTCTTAATCTTTCTCTGTCCTCCTGCAGCTGTGACTCTTCAAATCTCTTCTTTGCCTCCCTTTTACCCTTCACCACTTCCCCCACCTCTTCCCCCCACCACCAGCTCTCCTTTTCTTCCCATACTATTCCAGATGTTTACCCTAGTATCTCCTTTCCATGTCTTCTAATCACTGATGCATTATGCCTCCACCATTCTCCCACATCTTCAATTCCCAGATCAACCTCTCCCAGCACTCTTTTCCTGAACTCTCTCTTCTTATCATTATCCCTCCTTAACAATTTATACCACTTTATTTTCTTTACCCCATTCGTTTTCGTTTTCTTTTCTTTTTTCATCTTTAAATCCATACTAAAGAGCCTATGTTGGAGGGCCACATGGTCACCTGGGATAACTTTACAATTCCTAACTTCCACCAGCCTTTATCTATTGTAAAGGAGGTAGTCTATCTGTGTGCGTCTACTGCCACTCCTGTATGTTATCAAGTGCTCCCTCCTCTTTTTGAAGAATGTGTTCACTATTGCCATATCAAAAGACATGTCCTCCATGCACACGTTCAATTACATCCTTTTCATTTCCGACAAGTCCATTAAAGTCTGCCCCCCCCCCCCCCCCCCCCCCATACAATCCTCTCCTGCTCTTCCAGTCATTGCATTCTTCATTTCTCCTGACAACACTACACTAACGCCATTCCTACCCTGCTCATTTGCTCCACTATAGATTAGCTTATAGCCATCCCCCAGTTCTTTTTTGGCTTTATTACCCTTCCATCGAGTTCCCTGCTCACACAAAATATCCACTCTCTTTATCCTCATTAACTCCGCCAACTCTCTTCCTGTTCCTGTTATAGACATTGTTATTTTCAAAAATTATGTTGGATCCATTCTATCTGTTTTGATATCGTGTAACCTGTATTTATAATTTTACAAAATATAATAAATTCATTTATTAGAAAAACCATCTACGTATAACTTTGTAAAATTTACAATTGTCTTGCAAAAGGGGCCCAACAAGGGGATTGTCAATAGTCATTTTCAACTTCTCATGGAAGGTAGGGGGATTTTTTTAGAATTTTTTTCCTTACACCATGTGTATTTGCATATCTTCCGCTTTCCATGATAAGATTTTTTTTAATTTGGCAACCTCACTTATAAATTACCCTGTCCACTAAAGGTTAATATGATGTGTCTTGGTGATTTGAGAAGTGTCACCTGCTCAGCCAAATCAGGTACTTCAGTTTTACAGTTGGAGAGGCATGCTACCCACTTCCACTGTCCAAGTCTATTTTTATAGATGAAGAAAAGCAAAAGGTGTAAGGCTTCCAGGGCCTTAATGTATAATGTCATCAGAATACCGGGACAGTGCCACTCGCCTGCAATTTTTTAGGCCACTGCTAGATGTTGGCACTGTACCAAAAACCCCCTCTAAAAATGCTTGTACCTACCTATTTTAATAGCTGTATCATGGAAAATGTAATTTCTGGGTCGACCTGTGTTCGCCGGTGAAAAGGTCCTTCTTACTACTTTTCTGATATAAATAGTTTCCAAATATACCAGAGAAAGTTTAACCATTGGTATGCAGAGGTTACTACCCTCGCGCGAGCACCCTAAGGGCGTCGTGTATAAAGAGAGGGCGTGGCTTTCACACTAATCACAGGTCGTCTTCCAATTAGATTATTCCTTCGTCAATACACGCATATGGGGTGTGCCGTTACAGCGGTCTCAACCGCACCATTCTGGCTCCCCCAGCCCCCGCCCGATGCTAGCGCCATCTTCCATCCTTCTTGTTGGACTCGTGAGCGTCGTACACTTTGATTTTGTGTTGGTGTATTTTCGCTGTTTTTGGATCTATTTCGAGATGGCTGAAGCTCTACCTTCACCTGCACCAATGTTAAGTACCCCAATTTCTGTTTTCAATAAAAACAGTTAATGAATTGGTATAAATCCACGTATTAACGGGTTTTTTGTGAGAGCATGGTATCGGCCATGTGCAGCCAGCTCGATCGTAAACAAAGCATGTTTGTTTCGGTCTGCCCTTACGTGCGTTTTAAGGTTGCTCTTTGCATCTCTTTTTATTGCTAGATTCGAATTGTATGTTTCACAGTTTTTTAATGCTGAACATGTTATAATTCAGTTTAGTTTACGCGATACTGTTTGTATTTAGCGATTTATTCAATGTCCAGGACGTCACGAGTCCCGCTATTGTATTTTTAGATAGTCTTGGTTAAGCGAGGAAGAGAGCTCCTTTGGACAGTACGGAGTGTTCAGTGAATATTAGCCTCAGCATGTCCATGTAAATTAGCACAATGCGGCGTTGAGAACGAATATTCCTTGCCGGTCTAGCCTATAGTTTTCCCTTCCTGGCTTATTTCGAATTTATGACTATCCTTTTTATTGTATGTCTATTACTAGTTTGACGTTTTATAAGAGCATGTTCGTTCATATTCGAATCGGAAGCCCTGTTGTCTAGTGCTGAAAAGAGGCTGGATCCCTCCCCCTCTTTTCAGATGCCTTATGGTAGCCTTCTTGGAGTTGAAATAATCTCTAAATCCAGAAAGGTTGGAATAATTTCCCCCTACTGTTAGACACAGTTAAGTACTGTCTTAACATGTCTAAGTACGAAGGCTACACAGGATTTGGGAAGAATTCCCTCTCCCGAGTTCGAAGAGAGGCTGGAATACTTCCCCTCTTTTCGTTGCCTTATCTAGTACTTTATAAGCTTGGCTACGTTTTAAGGTTATGCATTATATTCACGCTAGATATGCTCTCATATTTAATGTATTCATTCAAGGTAATTTCGTTTGTTCTTTCGTACTAGAGCCAGTCCGTGGTACCATTCTCGAACATAAGTTAGCCTAGGCCCTCTGTTCTTGGCCCAGTCCGATAGCAAAGTATCTTAGTGAACCACGAGGTATTTACTACCAGTTATAACCAGGTTGTCCAGGGAAACCGTTTTCCATCGATTTCCCCGACTTTTTACCAAAATTTTTAATATTAATTGGTATTACTGTCTCCTGTGGTCCACGATACGTTATCACGAATGGGCCATTTAACATCGTGGTTAAGGCCAACCACTAACGGCCGCCATTTGCGTTTCTACCTGTGTTCCTCCCCCACATCACCCTCCCCCATATCCTTCCATTAGTCCCCCCCTTCTTCCCCCGCTATGGCTTGGGGAGGATAGGGACAGGGCGGAGTGGTGAGTAATTCGATAAGAATTACCTTACGGAACTCCCTTCGCCGGAGCTCCGCCGATGGAAAACTCCGTCACTTTAGGAGGTTTGGGTTAGAAACGTTTTTATTTTTAATCATATTTTATGAGATATTCTGTTCATCATCTCCGGTATTGCCCATGACGATTGGGAGACACCTCCCCGTCGATAGGCTTTCCGGTTTCTTGATATGGTACCCGTCCTCGGCTCCGGTATTACTTACTCCAGTGGTGTATTTCACCGGAGATTAGCAATACTGAGAATAAACTCATTGGAACAAATATTGAACTACCTTGTTGATACTGGGTTTTCAATTACTCCGGAGCTCACCGGACCTCCGGGATATAACGGAGTAAAATTGAGAATCCACAAAAATTTTTTATTCTTGCAAGTACATATATGACATACGTTACACTCTCTCCTTTTGGTGGGGACTAGCTCCGGCAAGCCCTCCACATGCATGTCAGGTTAAGAATACTTGCATGCTCTATTAACTAAGTTTAGTTTAGTATTTCAAATAAGGAGATTGTGTACTTATTTAAAATATTATATTACAGAAAGTCCGTTGCGCCTTCCAAGGCTGTCCAGGAAACTTCAGCGATCTGGTGGGCCATGACGTCTGCCGGTCTCATGCTCATTGTGCGATCTCCTTCATCATGGAAGAAGGCCAGACCCCGTACATGGTCTGGTTCCCGGAGTCTTGCTCGTTGTGTTTCGAGCTGACCTCGATTGTGTTGAACGATGAGGTAAGATCAAGAAACAAAGGTGTACACACGGTTTCTGGTTATGTTAATATGGACATAGACCTAGTTTAAGTTCTAGTCAATAGGACCTTTTTAATCCTATCCCCTCTTACAGGCGGACGAGGAGAGCTTGAAGACGGCCAAGGCAAGTCTTCGGCAGTGGGTTTCTGGTTTCGGCCGCAATGCTCCGCAAGGCTGTCCCTACGTTCTAGATGGTAGCTTGGCAACTCGTTTGTTCCCTGGTTCTCCGTCGGCAGCTGTGAACAAGGAAGTAGCTGCCCCTATTATGGAAGCCATTCGAGCTGCAATGGCTCCAAACCCAGAGGACCAGCAACTGACGGGAGAAGTAGCTGCCCTAGACATCCATCTGGAACCGATGGATGAGCAGGTAAGTGGTGTAGAGGTTCCGGCAGGATCTTTTATCTCACCTACCCCCTCTTCTTCTTCTTCATCTTTCTTGGGATTTGATAAATCCGTTCCTTCACCTTGGGAAGGTTCTAGATCAGTCCGACCCAAGGTTAAGCCCTTAAAAGCATCAAAACCTTCATCTAAGGCTTCGAAGTCAACTCCGTCGGCGACATCAGCGTCGTCTCCGGCCCCTAGGCCATCGACTTCATATGATTCGTCGCCGGCTGCCAAGGTCCCTCCTCCTTCTAAAGGACAGAGGGGTAAGTCCGCTAAGTCTAAGACGACGGAGCTTGACAAACAATCTGACCTTCTGGTGGACAAACTTTTGTCCAGATTCAGAGAGGTAGTGAATGAAAGGCTAGATGAGAGAATGTACTCTCCTACTCCGGCCTCCACTACAGCCACACAGTCGGTGACTGATATAGTGGCGGAGCAGCTAAAGCCGATCAAAGATATGATCGCAGGACTGCTCCACTCCGGAACTCAAGCCGCTCCGTCGGCAGTTCCGGATGCCTCGAAACTTCTGCCGTTCGATAAGAACAACCCTTGGCGGTTTGCCCTCCACGCTCCATACTTGGACGGCACTTTAACCCTTGAAGGATTGGGTACTCGACTGTTATCGGACTTCGAGTTTTACCCAGAAGGGCTCCAGTTCCCTTTTAACGCTTTGTTTCGACTAACGGAGAACGCCTTGGTCAGGATGGATAAAGTTCCTAAGGAAACGGTTATTTTCCCGAAGGAACAAGCCCAAGCTGTCTGGGCTCGCACACTGACTGACTGGGGTTGTGCGAATACCAAGTTAACACCGCACAAGGGGTTGTATACTATTTTTACGACTCCCCAAGACATCCCCTCTCCGTTTACTGACAAGATTACGGAGCTAACACTCCAGGCAGAAAATGACGATCTGCCAATGCCAACTCTCAAGGAGACGGATGCTACCTCCCTCCTCATGCCAGCCACTAGGGATTTCTGGCATGACACTCCGTCAACCTTCACAGTTGGGAAACTAGATTCAGACTGTGCGTCTTCCCTGTTTTCGGAAAAACTTCCGAAACTGCCGGAAAACTTGCTCAAATCAGAATTTGAAGCAAGATCGAGGTTGGCTAGATCCATCAACGCAGTGACATCACTGGAGTTGGTGGCTTCTATTTATAAAGAAGAGCAACTCTTCAAGGTCTTAGCGAAGAGTCTGTTACAGACTTACCAGCTGGACCTCCATGAGTTCATTGCAGCCAGGAAGAGCTGCAGGAAACATGTATTGGCGGAGGCGTCTATTAGGCATGAGCCTAACAGACTGATTAAAGCTTCTTTCTGGGGAAAGAATCTCTTTCCTCAAGAGGAAGTAGACAAGGTGCTACAGGAGGCAGCCAGAACAAACCAGAACCTTTGAGTTCGTTGGGGACTCTCTTCCAAACGGAAGTTTGACCCTACAACGAAGCACCAGAACCCAAAAAAGAAGCAAAAATATACTATGCTTCTACAAGGGGTCCCGTGGTCAGCAACGGCAACAATCTAATTCCTCCAGCCCAGGCGTGAAACCATCTACATCAAAAACACCTCCACCACAACAATTCATGATTGTACCTGCACCACAGAGCGGACAATCATCAGCCACAGCAGCATGGATGTCCTCTCCAGTATTTAACCCGGCTTACGAAGCCACCGGAGCCTTTCAAGGATACGCTAGGCAACCCGGTGTTAACAGAGCTAGGGGGCAGTTCCGCCAGCGTGGCGGACCTAGAACCAGAGGCGCAAGGGGTGGTAGAGGATATAAGCCGACTCACAATCAATGAGAAGGACCGGGTAGGAGGGAGAGTGTACCGGTTCAGAGATCAATGGACCTTCAGCCCTTGGGCACACAGTATTGTTTCCAAGGGTCTGGGTTGGAGGTGGATAAAGGGGTCTCCACCTCTGCCGGTGAATTTCTTTCAGTCACCCACACCAGATCTGAAAGAATACACCAAAGATCTCCTACAGAAAAAGGCTATAAAGAAAGTAAAAAGCCTGAAATTCCAGGGACGTCTGTTTACTGTTCCAAAGAAGAATTCTTCCAAAATGAGAGTGATTCTGGACTTGTCCAAACTGAATTCTTACATTCTTTGCGACAAGTTCCGTATGCTGACTGTCTCTCAGGTACGGACCTTACTTCCCCGTGGGGCCGTCACCACCTCTATAGATCTTACAGACGCTTATTATCATGTTCCGATAGCAAGAAATTTCTCTCCCTACCTAGGCTTCCGTCTAGGCAGAAAATCCTACGCATTCAAGGTGATGCCTTTCGGCCTCAACATTGCACCCAGGATATTTACGAAACTAGGAGAGACAGTATTGCAACAACTCAGGAACCAAGGAATAATGCTAGTAGCCTACCTAGACGATTGGCTCATTTGGGCGAATACAGTGGAGGAATGCCATAAAGCAACAACCAAAGTAATTCAGTTTTTGCAAAGTCTAGGATTTCGGTTGAATTTCGAGAAATCCCGGCTACAACCAGCAAGTCAGTTCGATTGGCTGGGTATTCATTGGGACTTAGAGGATCACAAGCTATCCCTTCCCCCCAAGAAGGTCAAAGAGATAGCATTAGTAACAAAACAGTTCATCAGGAACAAAAGGATAACAAGACGAGCTTTAGAAAGAATCCTCGGCTTACTCCAATTTGCCTCAGTAACAGACGTCATACTGAAAGCCAAACTCAAAGACATCAATCGAGTTTGGAGGAAGAGAGCGAAGATACATTTAAGAGACAAAGTATCAATAATTCCCTCCGTATTAATAAAGAGACTACTTCCATGGACAGAGTCCAAGAAACTGACCAAATCAGTTCCTTTACAAATTCCCCCTCCTCAAGTGACGATTCATACAGACGCGTCACTCAGTGGTTGGGGGGGTTACTCCCAACACCAAATGTTTTAGGGGACCTGGTCACTCAGTATGAAACAATTTCACATAAACGTGTTGGAGGCAATGGCAGTGTTTCTAACCTTGAAACAATTGTATCATCACAAGACAAGTCATGTGAGGATAGTCTCAGACAATTCAGTGGTAGTCCACTGCATAAACAGAGGAGGTTCCAAATCACCCAAACTGAATCATGTCCGTAGCAATTTTTACCTTGGCAGCAAAAAGAAACTGGTTCCTGTCAGCAACACATCTGGCAGGAGTGAGAAATGTGATAGCGGACGCTTTATCCAGGACCAAACCAGTAGAATCGGAATGGTCCCTAGACATGAATTCGTTTCGGTGGATATCCAGAATAGTTCCAGACCTCCAGGTAGACCTGTTTGCGACAAGCACCAATCACAAACTACCCTGCTATATAGCTCCCAACCTGGACCCTCAGGCCTATGCCATGGACGCATTAGCCTTGGACTGGAACCACTGGCAGAAGATTTATCTGTTCCCTCCAGTGAATCTTCTGATGAAGGTATTACACAAACTACATTCCTTCAAAGGAACAGTAGCCTTAGTAACACCCAACTGGCCCAAGAGCAATTGGTTTCCGCTCCTAGTAGAGCTGAAACTCCATCCCAGACGGATCCCACACCCAAAGTTGACACAAGTAGTCCAAACTCAGACTGTGTCAGCTTCCTCAAGAATAGTTCAAACCCTAACTTTGTGGACTTCATGAAATTTGCAGCCCATAAAGATGCAAATATTGACCCGGAGAACGTCTTATTCATAGAATCTGACAAAAGGGATTCAACGCTTAGGCAATATGATTCGGCTGTTAAGAAATTAGCGGAATTTATAAAGAATTTAGATATTCTTCAGATGACCCCAAATTTGGCCATTTCATTCTTTAAAACCTTGTTTGAAAAAGGCCTAGCCGCTAGTACTATTACTACAATTAAGTCGGCCCTGAAAAAGATTTTTCAGGTCGGATTTAATATTAATTTAGCAGATTCTTATTTTTCGTCCATTCCCAAAGCTTGTGCACGACTTAGACCTACAATTCGTCCTCAAAAAGTCACTTGGTTTTTAAACGATGTTTTGAAACTAGCCTCGGACACCAACAACGAATCTTGCTCTTACATTTCTCTACTGAGAAAAACCTTGTTTCTTACAGCCATGGCCTCAGGCGCCAGAATATCAGAATTAGCAGCTCTCTCACGTAACCCTGAGAACTTAGATTTCCTCCCGTCAGGAGAAGTACTGCTCTCTCCGGATAGGAGTTTCCTAGCTAAAAATGAAGACCCTCAAAATAGATGGTATCCTTGGAAAATTATACCTCTACCTCAGGATACATCTCTGTGTCCGGTGGTAACTCTTAAGGCCTTTTTAGCTAGATCCTCCTCACGATCCTCCGGTCCTTTATTTTCCAGAGGACAAGGAGGTACTATCTCCATTCAAGGTATTAGACAGCAAATACTCTACTTCATAAAACAGGCTAACCCAGAATCTTTCCCACATGCTCATGATATTCGAGCTATAGCCACTTCAATTAATTTCAAAACATGAATTTTGATGACCTTAAGAAGTATACGGGTTGGAACTATCCTCGGGTCTTTAAGTGCCACTACCTAAGGAATATTCAAGCCTTAAAATTTTCCACCATAGCGGCGGGGAGTTTAATCTCTCCGGACTAACTTTCCTTTATTTCATTTTCGTCCCATTCCTTATACTTTCGCCTTTCTACCTGCCACTCTCACCACGATGCCTCTCACCTCGGTGGATCAGATTCAGCCATCCAAGTATCATGCTTTCCTCTTCAGAATATGGATCAATCTTGGAATGTGCTCAATCCTACTTGTACATATTGTATTAAGAAGTGTATATGAAACTTTACATTTTGGATTAATTATGCATATTTAATGATTAAGTCATAGTATAAGTTCTAGCCTTAAGTTTAGATGTTAAGTTTGTATACTAGTACTAATCAGTTAATGAAGATTTGTCTATTAACAACGTTTTTGTTATCCCTTGTATTAGAGTTGAATTCATGAGCTTGGAAGGCATTCTCTTGTATTTTTTCACCGGCGAACACAGGTCGACCCAGAAAAGGGATTTTGACGGAGGAAAAATCTATTTCTGGGGAGAGACCTGTGTCGCCCGGTGAAACCCTACCCTGTTTCCCATCCCATTCCTTTCCAAGCCATTACTGAAATCCAATACAGAAGGATGGAAGATGGCGCTAGCATCGGGCGGGGGCTGGGGGAGCCAGAACGGTGTGGTTGAGACTGCTGTAACGGCACACCCCATATACGTGTATTGACGAAGGAATAATCTAATTGGAAGACGACCTGTGATTAGTGGCTTTCACACGCCCTCTCTTTATACACGACGCCCTTAGGGTGCTCGCGCGAGGGTAGTAACCTCTGCATACCAATGGTTAAACGTTCTCTGGTATATTTGGAAACTATTTATATCAGAAAAGTAGTAAGAAGGACCTTTTCACCGGGCGACACAGGTCTCTCCCCAGAAATAGATTTTTCCTCCGTCAAAATCCATTTAGTGAATATTTCTTTGAAAAATTATGCGAACAGGTGAATTTTCCATGAATAATGAAATATGTGTTGACAGCTCCTATAGAACAATTAGTATGTGGTATGTGGAGCATTGTAAACTGTTATATAATCCTTGATGGAATGTCCAACGGTATTGGTCGTGATAGTGCATACCAGGTTGTTTTGTAAACTAGTTCTCACAAAGAATGGAAAGGTATTTGGGCCTTGGATGGCTCACATAGTCACAAACGTTGACCCTGTTGACTTGTATCATGTCAAAGGAGTGGCTGGAGAATGTTCTTGATTGTGAGTGTGTGCTTAAGTCTGCTCGAAAGGGGGTCATTAAGTTGTAATATATTGAATCTCGAGCACAGATGGATTGTTCTGGCAGTAACTTGAATTGGTGAAGATTCTGCCTTGTGGAGGGTGCTAGACATTGCCAGTAAAGGTGAGCAGGTGATCTTTTCATTTTAAAATGCCCGGTTGGACACAGGGTTGTGTACTCTGTTGGTTTTACTGACATTTATTGTTGAATATTTTCCCTGTTTATTGTCTGCATATTTACCATAAATAACTTTTGGGATGTGTTGAGTGATTTTGGTAACATGAGAAATTTTCTCATTTATGTCTTTGTCCTTATGCTCTTTTTTTTAAAGTGACCTTTGCTTTTCCTCAGATGGGTCTGTCAGAGGTCATCACATGATAGGGGAATTCTTGACATGACTGTGACTTTGGTCATAACAGACTTTGGCATTATTTTTGGGAGGACTTAAACGATTAATGTCAAAATGTATTTGGCAGTCTGAGAGATTGAATTTTCATCTACTTATTTGCTCAAAGTTATGGACAGTGACTCTCTCTCTCTCTCTCTCTCTCTCTCTCTCTCTCTCTCTCTCTCTCTCTCCTCTCGGTGCAGTTTGAGGCACAGTCTATTCAGAACAAAGTAGATCTCTTCTAAGCATTGATAGCAAGTGAAGAATTAGGCATGATAGGTATCATAGAAACATGAATACATGAGGCAACAAGAGACTTCATAGGAAAGTACCAAATAGCTGGATATAAATTGTTCAAAAAAGTTAGACTAAAAAAAAAAGTGGAGGCATTATGTTACATGTCAGGGACCACCCGAGTCCAATAGAGTAAAGAAATGCAACTAGGCAAGAAGTGATTAGCATCAGTATAAATAGTCTATGGAAGAAGATAACTCTTAATACTAGTGTACAGACCCCACCAACCACAAATCTCCAACGACGAGCTGTCTGCACTACTAGGACAAGAAAAAACAACAAACGTGGCATAATAATGGGAGATTTCAATGTAGCAGTACACTGGGACATAATGACCCCTGCATCAAACTTAGGAGGAAAGAGACTTAGATTTGTTAAAAAATGAATTTGTAAAAAATTAATTCCTCCACTAATGGGTTGACAAACCTACTAGAGGAAACAACATACTAGACATTGTCCTATCTACAGAATTTAACCTAGTGTCTGACCTTTCAGTAGGTGCAAATCATGGCAAAAGTGATCATAAGATAATTATATTTCAAATTAATATTGAATATAAAAAAGAGAAGAAGCTATTAATGAGATTAGGCTGCAGTCAAAAAAACCTAAAGAAACTAAAGGAGTATGTTAGAAATCTATAGTACGATGAAAACTCAAGCATAGATAAGTATACTTTCTAAAGGAGTACACAGAAAAATGCTCCAGATTTATACTATTACAGAAAATATTAACGAATGGCAGCCCTCAGCCTGAGTGGTTCAACAGAGAAATTGAAAATAAAATAAGAGAAAGCAACAGGTTGCACAATCAACAAAGACACCCAACACCAGAAGAAGCAAGCAGGCATAAAGAACTATGTAGAATGGTGGACAAATGAGTAAGAAATGCAAAGATAACTAAGTTAAGAGAGTTGCATCAGTTTGTAAGGAAAACCCAAAAGAGTTCTTGGCAAATGTCAATAGTATGAAACGAATAAAATATAGCTTAGGTTATTGAATAACTTTTTGTTCATACGCAAACAAAAAAGCAGATTATTGAATAACTTTTTGTTCATACGCAAACAAACCTTCGGTCTTAACAATAGGATAATTTTCTAGCGCCTAGCTAGATCCAGTTAAATTGTAAATGAAAAAGCAAGGAATCTTGTGAGATTTGGTAACACGTGTGTATATCAGGTGAAAACCGGTCAAAGACTGCGCACCCACGCTACTGTATTCAGTTTTTTTCATAACCGCCTGGATGAGAGTCGAGATTGCCATCTCGGCCTTTTACCCTGTTCATTGCCCATTTTCGCATTGTATTTTCTGTGTGTGTGTGTGCTTGTGTTATGGCTTCATCTGCTTCTTCTCGGCCTCACCAATGTGTGTGTTCATATGCAAGCAAAAAAGTAGATTATTAAATAACTTTTTGTTCATATGCGAACAAACCTTCGGTCTTAACAATAGGATAATTTTCTAGCACCTGTGTGTGTGCTTGTGTTATGGCTTCCTCTGCTTCTTCTCGGCCTCGCCAATGTGTGTGTTCATACGCAAACAAAAAAGCAGATTATTGAATAACTTTTTGTTCTTAAGCGAACAAACCTGTCTTAACAATAGAATAATTTTCTAGCCCCTAGCTGGATCCAGTTGAATTGTAGATGAAAAAGCCATGAATCTTGTGAGATCTGGCAGTGCGTGTGTATATCGGGTGAAAACCGGTCAAAGACTGCGCACCCATGCTACTGTGTTCAGGCTTTTTCTTAACCGCCTGGATGAGAGTCGAGGTTGCCATCTCGGCCTTTTACCCAGTTCATTGCCCGTTTTTGCGTTGTATTTTGTGTGTGTGTGTGTGTGTGCTTGTTTTATGGCTTCCTCTGCTTCTTCTCAGCCTCGCCAATGCGCGTGCCCGGGAACTCGAGGTTTCCCGTGTTCTCGTTTCCTGGCGTTTTTAGCACAGACCCACACTCCACATGCAGTAGGTGTCGTGCTAAGGTTTGTACCATAACGAATCCCTGCCTAGAGCTCAGTGCAAGTTATTTTATAGTAAGAGGGAGCATCATAGAGTTTCTACCCATCCTTCGTGGGAAGGGTTTTCATCACCTTGCCCTGATGCTTCATCTTTATCTGGTCACACCCCATGATGCTAATGTTGTTGTGCCTATGTCACCTTCCTTTTTTTCCATTGATTTGTCGTTGGAAGTATCGGGAGATCATCAGGCTAATTTATTGTGTAATGTCACCCTCTCTTCCTAGGGAGTTAATTTGCTTCCTGTGAGGGAGGAGGCATTTTCATCGGTTTCTTATATTTCAGGTTCGGAGGCATCCAAAATGGCTATGGGGTTCACTCTCCTTGGAGGGTATACTGACGAATTTCATGAATGCTCTCCTCCCCCTCAGCCCCCCCCACTGGCTCTCCCCCTCCCCCTTACCTTCTCTACATTAGTGGCTGGGATCAGCCATCTTGTATTGCTCCGCCAGTGACGCCTGCCGCATGCTCGGGTCAAGGAAAAGCCGTGACGCCACTCCCAGTTCCCTCATTGTCGTCGCTCCCTGCTATGTTGGCGTCGTCGGTTGGGGCTGCTGCACTGCCTTGCTCCTCTGTGTCATCATCGTTTGCTCTCGTGACGTCATCGCTGCCATCCAGATGCTCCCTCTCCCTTCCGTGTTGTCTGCGCCCTCTCTTGCGGATCCGTCTTAGGCTTTTATGTCTGGCAGTTCTTAAGAGATTGGGCTCTGTTTTGAAAGATAGGTTTGCTGCCATGTCGGCTGGGAAGACTGTGAGCAAGCATGTTGCGTTGGCCCCTCATCCTGTCAAGAGGATGTGTAAGGAATCAGTGCCGTCATCCTCTCCTCCTCCTCCCCCATCTCCACTACGTCGGCGTATCAAGCATGGGAGGGTTAAAGACTTTTCCTTTGCTTTGTCAATGAGTGTTAGTGTTTCATCCCCTGTGCAATCTCCAATGGCTATATCGTCCTCTGCTTCAAGTCATGAGTATGTTGCAACCTTGAACGTTCGTGCGCATGTTGCTGATTCTTCCGCTTCTTCGGCACCAGGGGCTATTTGTCGTTGTAAGGATCTCAAGGCGCCTGTGAAGAGATCGAAAGTTATGAACACAGATGCTGTTCAACTCCGAGGAATTCTCGTTCTATGCCAAGTGTTCGTGAAGCTTCTCCGTCGCATGTACGTGTGTCTGCTCCACACGGACGCGTACGTGGCCATGTACATGAGTCATCTATTGAGAGTGTTCGTAGTGGTGTTCCTAGTGTTGTGGTTGGTTCATTGCAGGAGTTGGCACTTAGCTCCAGTCCTGACAGGTCTGCTGGCGCTTCAGGTTGTTTGGCTGCTGGTCTACAGTTGGACTGCACGAGGAAGGCGTGTTGAATAAGCCTGCATCTTCTCATCATCGGTCTCCGTTGCCAGAGCAGGAGGAAGGAGACACGCAATAATTTTTGTCTTCCTTTACTGAAGTTATCGATCTCATTCAGGGGTTCAATTTAGAGAGTAGGACTCAGGCTCAGTCGTGTTTCACTCCTTCTTGCTAGGAAGCCTTGCTGGGGGCTACGAAGATCCTATGTTGTCATTTCAGCTTCCCTTATCGGAGCATGTTCAGTTGGTCTTGCAAAAAGTGACCACTTCTGTGTCAGATCGGGACGAGTCTCTTCGGTCAAGGGGTTCATCCAAGTTGATTCCCCCTCCACTCACAAGGCATAGGAAGTATTATGCTATGATCTTAACCCAGACGTCATATGTTTGAAGCCAGGGTTGACTTTGGAGCAGGTGAGGTCGGTGGCGCTGTTATTTTCTCCGCAGGATGCCTCAGCATTGGACTTTATGGCAACCTCCTTGTTACAGACTGTGTCATGGTTGGACTTCTGGTCGACTGTCATTGCCAAGATTGCGTCTTGACAGGTCCCCAGAAGGGTTGGTGAGTGCTTCTTCTCTTGCCAGTTTGTTGTAGTTTGAGGGCAAGGGGTTCTTGTATCTCGCACATCTTAGCATCAATTTGTGGGCTAATCTTCATCTGATCAGAGATGCAGTGTTGTCCAGGATAGCAAGATTGGTTGACCCTGATTCCTTGTTGGCGCTAAGGAATGAGGTTCTTTTAGAATTTCAGTTCCTGTTCCCTCGGACTGAGCTGGAGGATGCGATGGACTGACGGCGAGCTGACACAAAGGACAGGTTGATGCACCAGGCTGTGTCCAAGCCAGAGTCTCATTCTCAGAGATGTTCCACCCCTCCTCCTCCTGCTCAGCAGCAAACACTGATCGTCGCCTTGTAGGCCGTCTAGGAGTTCAGCTTCAGCGGGGCCCTCCCATTCGTCCCAGCCTAGGTCAGAGGACCAATGTCACTTTCAGTCCCGCTCTTACAGGTCAAGAAGGAGCTCCAAGGGAAGAAATAAGGGGTGCCTCTCCCTATCCTTTGCCATGGGAGGGAGGATTGCCTGGTGGGCCAGCAGGCCAAGTGGCAGAGTTATGAGGCAGAGAAGTGGGTAGTAGACGTCCTTCAGGTGGGGTATCTACTACCATTCGACTTCTCTTCCCCGCTGTCAGACAAACCTCTTCTCAGGCAAGAGTATCCCCCAGATTCTCCGGAGTTCTTGGCTCACCAGGAGGAAGTGCAGAAAATGTTAGACAAAGGTGCAATAGAGGAAGTGGTGCGTCTGTCTCTGGTGTCCAAGGCATCGGGTGTGGAGACCTGTGATCGACTTATCCACTTTGAATAATTTCATCAGGAAGACGAAGTTCAAGATGGAGACCTACCGATCAGAGTTGGCAGCTGTGAGGGAAAGCAACTTTATGCTGTAGATAAATCTAAAGGACGCATACTTCCACATCCCTATTCATCCGTCATCCAGGAAGTTCCTTCGCTTTTCTCTTGGGGACAAGGTCTTCGAGTTCAAAGTCCTGTGCTTTGGGTTGACCACAGCCCCTCTGGTGTTCACAAGTCTTCTCTCTCGTCTCAACTTTGGCTCATGCTCAGGGGATCCATTTCCTGAGGTACCTCAACGATTGGTTGGTCTTAGCAGATTCCAGAGAGAAACTGTTGCAGGACAGAGATTGTCTGCTTCGGTTTTGTCTGGAACTCGGCATCATGGTAAACCATGAGAAGTCAAATCTTGTACCCAGTCAAAGGATTCTCCATCTAGGCATAGTCACCGACATGACAGTCTCAAGAGTTTTCCCATTGGATCAGAGGTTGGAGAAGTTGCGAGTCATGGCGCGCAACTTCCTACCACAACGTAATCAGTCAGCTCATCAGTGGCAGATTCTTCTGGGAATATTGTCTTCTCTGGAGAGGCTGGTCCCTCATGGGCGACTTCATCTTCGGTCTCTGTAATGGAGACTGAGGGAATTCTGGTCTTCAGCAGGGGATTCGCCCCTAATAAGGGTTCCTCTGTCTCTGGAAGTGAGAGAAGATCTTTGGTGGTTGGACTACCAGAATCTCTTGAAGGATGTTCCTCTGCATTCTCTTCTCCGGACTTCCTTCTGTTTTCAGACACCTCCCTCACAGGTTGGGATGGTCATTTAGGCAGCCTCATTACTTCAGGCATTTAGAGTTTGGAGGGCAGACAGGAGCATATCAACGTCTTACAGTTAAAGGCAGCCTTTCTGGGTCTGAAGGAATTTCAGGAGAAAGTAGAGGGACATTCTGTAGTTCTCATGTCAGACAACACCATGATGGTCACTTATAGGAACAAGCGGGGGGACCTGGTTTCGCGTCATCTTCATGCCTTGATAGTTGAGGTTCACCAGTGGGCAGTCAGCAATTTGGTGGAGCTCTCAGTCGTGGGGATCAGTTCCTAGGCACAGAATGGTCTCTCCATCAGGCCGTGGCAGACAGGTTCTTCCAGGTTTGGCGGAGACCTATGCTGGATGTCTTTGCGAGCCGGTTCAACAGGAAACTGGAGATATTCTGTTCGGTGGTTCCCGATCTTCTGGCGCTAGTGGAGAATGCGTTCCAACATCCCTGAGACAACCTGTAGGTGTACGCCTTCACTCTGTTTTGTTTGATCCGTCAGGTCCTGAACAGGTTGATGAGTTCGCAGTCTCAGGATGACATTGGTAGCCCCTCTGTGGCCATAGGCAAAATGGTTTCTGGATCTGCTGTCATTGTTGTCGGAGGTGCCAAGGGAGATTCCCTTGTGGCGGCATCTTCTTTGTCAGCCACACGTTGAAAAATTCCACCAGTCAGTAGAATCCCTGTCTCTTCACGGTTGGAGGCTATCAAGTATCTCCTCCGAGTGAGAGGCTTTTCTCAGAAGACAGCAGGATATACATCCAGCAGTCTCAGAAAGTCTACCTCTGCTGTTTACCAAGGCAAATGGGTGATTTACTGTGATTGGTGCTGTAAACAGGATTTTTCTCCACTCGGAACCTCTATTCAGTGAATAGCAGACTTTTTAACCTTCATCAAAGATGAGAAAGGCTTGTCTTTTTCCGCCATTAGAGGCTACAGGGCGGGCCTGAATTTAGTGTTACGTCTTAGAGGTATCGACATCTCATCCTGGGAACTCTCCTTGCTAGGTAAGGGTTTGAGCAGTCGTGTTCTCCTAGAGAGCTCAAGCCTCCGATGTGGGATGTTTCTTTGGTCCTGAGAAGTTTCACTAAAACTCCTTATGAGCCTTTGCGTCGTTCAACAGACAGGAACTTGACACTCAAAACGGTTTTCCTCCTGGCCTTGGCTTCTTCAAAGAGAGTGGGGGGAGCTACACGGCCTGAGCTATGATGTGAAGCACACCAGGGGTTGGGGATCAGTGTCCTTCGAATTTGTCCCAGAATTCATGGCTAAGACCCAGAATCCCTCGGCGCAGGATGATAGGTTTGCCTCCTTTTCCATTCCATCACTGGATGACTGTGGGCAGCGATTCTCAAGAGTATTTGTTATGTCCTTTCAGGGCTCTGCATTGCTACCTTAAGAGGACACGACATCTTAGGCCAGGTTGTCGTAGCCTTTTTCTTAGCATAGGACATATAAAGAAAGAGGTGTCCAAAAATGCAATCTCTTTTTGGATACGTGAAGCTGTTAGACAGGCGTATTTGCCTCTTGATGATTCCGCAGCCATGTCCGTGCAGGCTAGAGCACATGACGTCAGGGGTATTGGTCCCTCTCTGGCTCTCAAGAAGAATTTAGCTGTTCATAGAGTTCTGAGTGATGGTACTTGAATACGCCAGTCCACGTTCACCTCTTTCTATCTTAAAAATGTTCCCCACAGATCTATGGATATGTTTTCCCTAGGTTCTGTGGTGGCTGCCCAACAGATTGTGTAACTCATTGTTGCCCTTAACAGGGCACATTTTTATCTTACGTAAGATGATTGTGTGGAAGAGAGAATAAGTGAGTAGGCTAGTTTCTTTCTTTCTCTTGTTCCTTTCCTTCTTCTTACAGGCGGGTTGAGGAATAGACACGTCATTTGCTGGACTGGTCTGATACAGGTGCATAAGGTAGTCATACTGATAGTTTGATTGCTTTGTGTTCAAAGAGTAAACCCTCTATTCAGTAGCATATACTCCCCTCCCTTGCAAGGCGGAGTGACGAGTAATAACGAACCCTGGTGCATTGGTTTGTTATTGAACAGTCAAAAGTTTCTCTTTAGTTCCCTAATGCAATGATTCGTCCCTTTTATCATTATATGTAACTGAGTGGCTGAGTTGTTGGATATCAGTTTATCTAGCTTCTCACGGGCATCAGTCCCTCTCCTGTAGATATTTCTTATGGAGTAGGACTGGTGGGTAGGCCCCCAGCTGGTTTAGGATGTCTGTACCTCCCTCCAAGTATAAGTTTATCCTATTGTTAAGTCCGAAGGTTTGTTCGTGTATGAACAAATGACAAATTTTCTAAGACAATTTGTATTTTTCATAGCTAAAAACCTGAGGTCTCAACATTGCACTGCCCACCTCCAACTGCCCCTCTGTCTTCTTAAGACATCCTGGGTTGGGGAAACAAAACAGACAAACTCAACAGGTTAAATCTCCTGGCCTGAATGGGATTCATCCAAGAGAAATTAAAAGAGTTAAAGAAGATTGTTCCTCACTTATATAAACAAAAAAAGTATAGTTAAGTAAACAAAAGATAATTCATAGACCATACGATTATGTTTAACCATAAAAAACTAACAAATTGATAAAACAAAAATAAGGACCAAGTAGGATAAATTTGTAAACAATTAAAATATAAAAACAAAATTATTTCGCCCTTCATCTTTTCTTGCAGACGAGATGATCTTCTTGGCAATTTAGGCATGTCGCAAATAGGATGATAGCTTGTTTGTTTCATCATTAACGTTGGTTTCCCTCAATTTACTAGTTTCTTCCATTTCTGGTATTGCCGATGAATCCTGTGTAGTTGGACGGATATGAATTCTATTTCTTCTATAAATTCCTCCTTCTTTTCCTTCAATATATAGGATCGGTTTCCTTGTGCATGGCTAATGAGCCCTTTTTCCCAACCCTTCTTGTCTGGATTTTGATAATATACAGGTTGCCCCTCGTTTAATGGTGTCATATCTCTTGCAGTTTTATCATAATATTTCTTTATGGATTCTCTCCGGGTTTCCCTTTTTTGAGAAACTGATTGTCATTGTTTATAATTTCAGGAATTATCGATCGTAATTTACGTCCAAACATCATTTGAGCTGGACTTAAGTTAGTCTTGACGTGGTGTATTTCTCAGCTCTAGTAACGCCAAATATTGATCTTTTCCATCTTCATGCGTCTTCTTCATCATATTTTTTACTATCTTAACCGCCGCTTCAGCCTTCCCATTTCCTTGAGGATATGCGTCCGGCAGGCAGATGACATCCTGTGCTATACCCGACTCTTTAACAAAAACTATAAACTGAAACGAGCTGAATTGTGGTCCTCCATCGGACACTAACTGGGTAGGAATACCGTATCTAGCAAACATCTTCTTGATTATCGCTATCACATGATTTGAAGTTGTTGACGTTAGAAACTCTACTTCAGTGAATGAGGAATAATAATCAACAATGACTAGATAATTTCTTCCAACAATCTCAAACAAATCTAATTCAATTTTATTCCAGGGTCTGCCTCCATCATCAACATCCATCAACGATTCCTTCTGGTTTCGAGGTTTATACTGCTGGCAAATGTCACATGAATTGACCATTTGCTTTATTTCTTTCGACATCCCTGGCCAGAATATTACATCTCTTGCTCGTCGCATCATGCTATCGTAACCAAGATGAGCTACATGAAGTTTCGTTTTGATGGAATTTCGTAATTTACTAGGAATCAGTATACGAGTTCCCTTTAGAATGATGCCGTCTTGATAACTCATGGAATCTCTAAAATCGAAGTAAGGCTTTAATACTTCCGGAATTTTGTCTTTGGCGATCAAGGCCATCCTTTCCTTGATTACAGACAATAATTCTTTGCAGCTCTTCGTCGTTTGTGGTGGCGTCTCTTACTTCCTTTAAAATTGAATCGGGGTAATTTTTCAGTGAATCTATCATCCTTACCAATGTGTCTATTTTCCTCTTTGGGGCAGGCCCTGCTAAGGGTATCAGCTAACAATAGGCTTTTTCCGCTTTTGTACTGATATTCGACGTCGTACCGGTTCAAAAACCTCATCATTAAAACTTGTAAACGCATTGGAGCTTGAACTTAATGGCTTTTCGAGGATTGAAGAAAGAGGCTTATGGTCATTAGAACAATAACACGTCGCCCAAAGTATACTGGTCAAATCGCTCTAAACCAAAAACCAAAAACAGCAAGAACTTCTTTTTCAATCTGAGCCCAGTTACGTTCGTTTCCAGCTAAGGTCCTTGATGCGTATTCTATTGGACGTCCTTCCTGCATAATGACTGCACCAATACCATCCTTGCTGCTGTCAACCTGCAATACAAGCTTCCTTACTTTGATCAAAATAAGCTAGAACTGGTGTACAGGTGACCTTTTCTTTGATCACTGAGAAAGCGCGATTGCACTCATCATTCCATTCAAACTTTGAGTTCTTTCTTGTCAGCTCTCGGATAGGTTCTAAATCATCAGCCAGATTGGGTAAAAACCTTGATAGATATTGCACCATTCCACAAAACCTCCGAATTCCTGAAATATCGGTAGGGGCAGGCATTTCTTTAATGGCCTTTACCTTATTTTCATCACCGTCACACCGAATGATGTTTAAACGATGTCCCATGAAACGCGATTTCGTTTTTTTCTATAAACAGATTTCTCTTCATTTAGTTTGATCTTTTTTTCTTGACAACGCTTCTGTAGTGACTGAAGATTTTGTTCGTGATCACGCATTGCGTCGTGTTCCTCATTTCCAAAACCAACGACCACAATATCATCAGCTACACAGTATACACCCCGAAGCCCCTCCAATGCCTCATTTAATTTTCGCTGAAATATTCACTGCTCACCTTCAGCCCGAAAGGTAGACGAGCCATCGATATCTACCGAAATGGGGGTAATCATTGTTGTTAACTTGCTGGATTCTTCATCCAGTCGTATATGCCAAAAAGCCTCTTGAACATCCAGTTTGCTAAATATCTTGGCATGTTTTAGACTTGGCAGTATATCCTCCAAAATTGGTAATTTGTAATATTCCCTTTTAAGAGCTTTGTTGAGTGGCTGAGGATCGATACTATTCTTAACTTCCATTTGTTTTTTGAACGACTGCCATTTGACTAACCCAGTCAGTTGGTTCAGTCTCCGGAATTAAAACTCCTCTTTTCACAAGAGAGTGTAACTCTTTTTGAACCTTTAATTTTAATGCAATGGGTAAACGTCGGCACGGTAATATTCTTGCTGGTAATGTAGAATCTACATTAATTTAACCTCTCCAAGGTCACCAAGGTCGCTCATCATCATGGTCTATGTCAATTTTTGATACAAATGCTTTACCGTTTGACAAACACGAATCCCATCTCTTGACATGTCTTTGACCCAAGTAAACACATTAGGTCATTTGAAACCACAATGAAGGTTACACTTCTAATTTCATCATTTTTGGGGTTCTTCACATTCAATGTCGTCTCGCCAATGGGCGAAAGCTTGGATTTATTCCACATGGCGAGTTCACAGACGTTGGTCGCACTTGATCCATCCCTTTGACATACCTTTGACATATTGCATTCACGTCAGCACCCGTATCCAAATGAAATCTAACCTCGGTATCGTTTACATTAACAATGCAGTTAATCTATTTTGAATTTTTCATTGCAACCGGTGCCATCCACATGTAATGATCGTAGTCTCATCTGCCTCTTTGTTCTTCTCTTTAACAATTTTAACTGTTTTCTTACACACAGCCTTGAAATGGTTTCTTCCTTTACATGCTTTCACAGACTTTTCCCCATGCTGGGCATTTGATTTTTCAAATTCATGCTTATACCCACAAAAATCGACACTTCGGCATACCTGTCCATATTTTTTGAGTCCGTAAAATCCTTATTGAAGGAACCATCTGTAGTTTTGGTTCTCCAATTGTTTCACCTTATTAACATTTCTCAGAACCAACTTCGCACATCTCTTTAGCACAATTAACGGTTGCTTCATAAGCCAAACATATCTCGACAGCTTTTTTCTAAATTTAAGTTTCTTTCTCGAAGTAGCAGCTCCTGTAGTTTCCCTGTCACTGAAAACACAATTTTATCCCTTATCATTCGCTCTTTTTCTTGAAAATTACATTTATCGGCCTGAACCTTGAGTTCTATCAAAAAATGAATTAAATGGCTGTTTTGTAGTAATTTTCCAAAACCTGAAGGACTGTAACACTTCTTCACTGGTACGAGGACAACAATACTCTTCTAATCTCCTAATTACATCATCAGGATTATCTTTCTGCTCCTCTGTTTTCAAAATTAAACTGGTCAAATATTTCTAACCATTTGTGGTCCTGCGCAATGGAGTATAATTGCAACCTTCGTTTTCTTGGGTTTAGAACTAGCTCCGCTTGCTGTCATATAGATGTCCACTTGTCTCCTCCATTTTTTGAAAGTATCAGCAAGATTATCATCCAAGGGGTCTAGTGGTGGAGGCAAACGAAACACAGATTCAGCCATTTTCTTCAGGAAAACACGTTTTGTAGCAATGGTCTTCTTTCTTCTTTTTTTTCTTTTGGATTCTTTAAATAACCGCTGCCACCATGTGAATTTCCTTTGGTTAGAAATATAAAACTCCAGAAACTGCGTGCTGTGCTTTATTCCTATTCCTTAGAATTTCTATATACACTGACTAACTTTTATTTACAGTTTTATAGTTAAGTAAACAAAAGATAAATATCATACGAGTAATGTTACAATAGATTGGATATTTACAGTAGAGTAGTTAAGTTGTTTTCAGATAACGTATGTACACAAACAACTAAACAAGTAGTTAACATAAACACAAATGACAAATTTTCTAAGACAATTTGTATTTTTCATAGCTAAAAACCTGAGGTCTCAACATTGCACTGCTCACCTCCAACTCCCCCTCTGTCTTCTTAAGACATCCTGGGTTGGGGAAACAAAACAGACAAACTCAACAGGTTAAATCTCCTGGCCTGAATGGGATTCATCCAAGAGAAATTAAAAGAGTTAAAGGAGAAGATAGTTCCTCACTCATATAAACTCTACAAAAAAAAGTGCAGAACAACAAAAGGCTCCAAAAGTATGGAAACTAGGTAATGTGCTCCCAATTTACAAAAAAGTTAAAAGAGAAAAGCCTGGAAATTATAGACCAATCTGTCTAACGTCGGTCGTTTGTAAGATTTTTGAGTCCATAATTGTAGATCCAGTTGTCAATCACATTGATAAAACTTAGTAAACAGCCAACACGGTTTTAGACAAAACAGATCCGGCCTATCAAACCTCTTGGAGTTTTTTTCATAACATTCTTGGTATTTATGACAGTAGTAGATACATATACCCTATTTAGATTTCCAAAAGGCCTTTGTCAAAGTTCCACACAATAAACTTATGACAAAAGTTAGAGCTTTAGGTATTGTAGGAGAAATAGCTGACTGGATCGAAGACTGGCTAAGTAATAGAAAACAAAAAGTTATAATAAATGGTGAAGAATCAGAATGGGCAGATATGACAAGCAGAGTTCCACAGGGTTCTGTCCTTGGCCCACACTTTTCTTTTATTTTCATTACGTAATGACATTGATGTAGGCTTAACTAGCAGGATAGCCAAATTTACAGATGACACTAAACTAGGTGCAAATGCAGCAGACCCAGATACAGTGGAAAGTTTAAGAAATGATCTAAGAAAAATAGTGGTAAAAAAGAAGGCAAATGCCTTTAAATCTGGATAAATGTAGTGTTACAAATAGGAACTAACACCCCTCATACCAACTACATGTTGCTTGAGATTGATGTAAATAGTGTAGATCAAGAAGAGGACGTTGGAATCATTATTACCAAGGACTTAAAATCCACAAAACAATGCATAAAAGCTGAAAAGAAGGCACAGAAACTAGTGGGATACTTAAAGAAGCAGTTGCTGCAGCTCTACACATCAGTAGTTAGACCACATCTTGAATATGCGGTACAGTTTTGGTCACCAACGCTAAGAAAGGACATAAATAGACTAGAAGGGATACAAGCAAGAGCCACAAAGTTAATTCCACCCATCAGGCAAATAGGTTACCAAGTACGACTAGAGAGCCTGAACATGCATGACCTAGGAACACAATGATTGCCAGGACAACCATTAGAGACATTCAAAATACTGAAAGGCATAACAAAAGTACACAGTAACCTCTTCAGAGTAAATGAAAAACCAAGAAATAATGGACGGAAACTAGAACTAAAGAGATACAACACGTCCCATTGTGGGAACTTCTTGACATACAAGGTATGTGACACATGGAATAAACTGCCACCAGAATTTGTAAACAGCAGTAGTGTGGAAGAGTTCAAAAGAAAGCTGGACAAAATCATTAGAACACTGAATGAATTGTAAAACCTACTCCTAGAGATAAATGAGCAGATGATTTCTCCACAGATGGACTTTATAAGTCTTTGAGACGTCCTAATTCTTGTAACTTCTTGTAACCCTCTCTCTCTCCATGTTAAGTTTGGGAATAAAACTGTATTTTGGTAGAACATGAGTTTCGTCTAGCCATTGTTTATTTGAGCTATGACATGAAAGAGAGGGTTAGGAAATGTGAACAACTACTTGGTGGACTCCAATGAACAGGGATGACTTTGTTGATTTTAAAGGTAGGTTGTTTCTTGTTCGTTGAGGTTTAGGATTTTTGTAATAGAAGAAGCCAGGAGAAGGATAATATGTACCTATATGATAAACAGAAAAATCTGTGAATAGGTGATGCTGTTAATCCAGAACTGCAAATAGGTGAAGGTCGACTGTATGGCTTTCTTCAATGGATATCTTTGATTATGTAAAGACAAGGCAGTCTGACATGCTTAACTCTGCAATACCACAGTGTTCTAGTAAACTACTCATTAACTTGTGCATTTGGTTATTATTATTATAAAGGATTAATTTATCCAGGCTCTTCTCGGGCTGGTTTTCAGGAATTGTAAATTGACATTATATTTAGACTACTGGTTTTACTTAGGAACATGCTGATTCTATTAAATAAGAAATCTTTACCTTCAGCAAGAATGTCATTTAATGTTGAGTTTTGAAAATACAAGCTTCTTTGATGGTTCTAAATTGGATGATCAACTAACAAGTGTTGGACAGTCATTGGTGTTTGGCATGCACTACATTTCATTGGGTATGAATGTAGTTTTGACATCAAATGACCATGTGAAAATCTAGTATGGCCTATACTTAGTCTTGTTTAAATAGAAACTTCTTTAGCTATTTCTTTTTGAGATGATGACATCCATGAATGAACTTCACCTTTTATATTTCTCAGTTTGTTTGTAGTTGGCACTGATGTCCAATCTGTTTGCCAGCCTTGATAGAGGTTACCCAAGTCTGACACTGGGGTGTGTCATTGTTGATGGAATAGTGCAAGCCAATTTGGCAACTGTATCTGCTCTTTCGTTTTCTTCAATTCCCACATGAATGCTGTTCCAAGCAGTAATTGTATTAATGATTTGACTTTAATTTTAAGTGTTCCTGCCTTAAAAATAATTCACTTTTTTCTTTTAAAGGGAAACACAGTTGGAGGAGATTTCCATGAGTTACGAACCATCATAGAAAATGTGAAAGACAAGACAAGAATTGGTGTTTGTCTTGATACATGTCATGCGCATGCTGCAGGTAAATTACATTAGCCATAACTTTTATCTTTAATGACATTCATTATTCATGAATTTGTATTCAATAGTTAACCCTACCATTCACCTATGGCATCATTGGTAGTACCTTCAAAATGTTGGATATCTATATTCGAGATAAATAAAAAGAAATTAAGGGAGGGTAATATTGACATTTTCTTTTGAATTAGTGAATTAGTATTCTTTATGTAGTATCAGTGACAATGAAGAAGGGCTAATGGTTCTAATCCAGCAGAGGAAGTGGTGGGTTTATGATAATGTAACTCATGATAAGTGTAAAAAAAAATAAATATGTCAAAGAAAGGGTCATGATAAGTGTAAAAAATAAGTCAAAGAAAGAAACCAAGTACAGGCAGTCCCCGGGTTTACGACGGGGGTTTCCGTTCTTGAGACGCGTCGTAAGCCGAAAATCGTCGTAAGCCGGAACGACGCTTCGGAAATATGTCTTAAACTAATAAAAAGTTATAAAAAACCTTACTGTAATCCTTTGGTTTACACTACATGTTGTTTTCCGTAGTATTATGTACAACCTGGAGTTATTTTCATAAAAGAATGCTGGTTCTTCGAAGGTAAAAACTATTGCAATCCTCCTGGTGACACTACATTCTTGAAGTTTTATGTACAACCTGGAGTGATTTTGCAAAATCTTGAGGGCTACAAGAACAGCTGATTACTATTTACGTATCATATAGACTAATAAAGTAAATGTTATCTTTAAATAGGCTTATTTATTAGTATCAACAAAACATTTCCTGCCATGAGTCAGAGGCCGTTTAATGAAACGAACACTTCTCTGTCCTATCTGTTCAGAATATAAACGTTACGTCAATCCCTGAGACCATTGTTGCCAAAGCGTCTCATCTCTCTCTCTCTCTCTCTCTCTCCTCTCTCTCTCTCTCTCTCTCTCTCTCTCTCTCTCTCTCTCTCTCTCTCTCTCTCTCTCGTCTCCTTCCTCCTCTCTCTCCTCTCCTCCCTCTCCTCCTCTCTCTCTCTTACCTCTCTTCTTTCTCTCTCTCTCTCTCTCTCTCTCTGATCAAATTACATTGGAAACTTGACATACGATTGCCCTAATATACGAATGTTTTGAGATACAACAGAAAATTTGCGAAAATACAAGCTTTGATATACAACGAATATTTGAGATACGATTTTGCGATGAGTGTTAGTTGTATAGGCGACCGATAAATGGCGTTCAGTCTGTTTGTTGGTGCTGCATGTTAACACGTCGTTGTTTAGTTCGTTGTATTTGCGCCTATTTTTCGTGTTATTTTGTCTATTTTATTATTAACCATGGATCTCAAAGCTAAAGACAAAGCAGGTGATAAGAAAAAACCCAAGAAAATGATTTCGATGGAAGCAAAACATGAAATTATAGCAAAGCATGAACGTGGCGTTCGTATCGTCGATTTGGCAAACGAGTATGGTCGAAATCCTTCTACAATATCCACGATCATCAAGCAGAAGGAAGCTATAAAAACCCCCGAGACCATTGTTGCCAAAGCGTCAATCTCTCTCTCCTCTCTCATCCATTCTCCTTTATCCCGTCCTCCCTCTCTCTCTCTCTCTCTCTCGTCTCCTTTTCTTCTCTTCTCTCCCCGCTCTCTCTCTCCTCTCTCTCTCTCTCTCTCTCTCTCTCTCTCTCTGATCAAATTACGTACTGGATAATGTCTCTCTTTGGATACTTCGTTTTGCCAAATATTGAGGGCTACAAGAACAGTTGATTACTATTTACGTATCATATAGACTAATTAAAGTAAAACGTATCTTTAAAATAGGCTTATATTATTAGTATCAACAAAACATTTACTGGCATGAGGTCAGAGGCCGTTTAACGAAACGAACACTTCTCTGTCCTTAACTCGGAGCGTCGGAAGAGCTCTCTCTCTCTCTCCTCTCTCTCTCTCTCTCTCCTCTCTCTCGTCATCTCTCTCTCTCTCTCTCTCTCTCTCTCTCTGATCAAATTACTGGATAATGTCTCTCTTTGGATACTTGGAATTTGCGTTGTAATCTAACCAGAAACTTCGTTTTGTTATATTACTGGAAACAAGCAAGGATTTTTTTCATTATTTGCGCTTTTGGACTGTTATATGTAAACTAGTATGTATTCATTCGCTCGGAAACTAGTTCCGCATATGAGGCGTCACTAAAAAAACATAGAAAAATACAACATAAAAAGTGTCGAAAATCATCATAATCTCAAAATTTTTGTTGTAATCTAACCAGAGACTTATTTTTATTAATATACTGTGCTAAACTATAAAGGATTTTTATCATAAGTATGCGTTTTTTAAAAGCGTCGTTAACTCGAGCGTCGGAAGCGTCAGCGTCGTACCTCGGAACAAGCGTCGTAACCCCAGGACGGATTTTTCCATTGAATATTTAAGAAAAAGCGTCGTAACCTCGGAACGTCGTAAGCCGGAACCGTCGTAACCCGGGGACCGCCTGTATTTTGATATAGCAGTATTTTCATCTTAATAGCTGCTGTTTACTTTTTTAATAGAATTCAAGAAATTTTATCTTTGTGAGATTGCAAACAATTTATTATTGAATTGAAAAGTTACATTAAACATTCTTTAAAATAATAATTTCATAAAGAACATGCTAGTATTGAAAACTTTTTAAAAAATTGCATGTGATGAATATTTTCTAAAGATGTTATTTGATCAAATTCTTTGTTGACATTTTGCATAGGATATGACCTTGGTACTGAGTCTGGCTTTGAAAGATTTATAGAAGACTTTGGTAAGATTGTGGGGTGGCAGTTTCTCCGAGGGCTACACATTAATGACTCTAAAGGTAATGAAATTAACATTAATTAAGTAGTAGATTTTTCATTGTTTCTTGCTTAAAGGTCTTTATCAGCCATAATATGACAAATTTTCAATCAGTTTGTATTTTTCATAGCTAACAAACCATCCGGCTGAATGTAGGGATAAATTCTCTGGTGCTAGTTGGAGTTTGGTTAAACATAACACAAGAAATTAGTGGCAATAGGCACCAGCCAATAGGGAGTAGGAGTAACATGACCTGCTTTACCTGTACTATACATCTTCATACCAGTTTCCTTCTAGCCCAGGAAAGAATCGGGGGATGGCTTGAGGTGGGCCATATATGTCAAGAGGAAATTTATTTAAACTTTGCCATTTGTTCATATACAGAATAAACCTTGGTCTTAATGTAAGGATGACTTACTCTTGGAGGGATGATGATAAAGTTTGAGAACCAACTGGAGGTCCAGACCACTGGTGCTCACTTTCTGACCATAGGAAGGAGTCATAAACCTCTGATATGTTGAGCATAGGATACTGAACAGCCAAACATCTAGGCTAATAAACTATAAAATACATATCTAATATCTATATTGCCTTGATGATGGTAAAGTAATGTTGGAGACGACAAAACTTGTTAGCCACCAGTTTTGTTTGTTGCCATTTCTCCTCTCCCCTTGTAAGAGAGAGGAATGGGACTTGCTTCTAAAAAGAATTTGTGTTGTGTAGGAAGAAACATATAAAACTTTATACGTACTACAATGGAAGCTAGCTCACTTGCATCTAACCAGCTCCAGCATAGTACTGTGATGAAATTATTCAATCTACTGCCTCCCAGTAGAGAAAAAAAGAAAGAGAAAGGAAGAAGACTTGTCATCTCATTCACTCTGACTTTCTTATCCAACATCATAGGTAAGATACTAAACTGTCCTGCCAGGAGCACTCGATGAACCACATAATTTGTTGAACAGCCACCACTAGACCCAAGGAAAAAGTGTCCAAGAACACACTAGTTTTACCCGAAGAAAAGTACAGTGGACCCCCCATATTCGCGCTCTCCAAATTCACGGACTCGTGCATTCATGGATCTTTCTCTGGAACATATCCCTGCTATTGTTTGCAGGAAATTCGCTTATTCGTAGTATTTTTCTGTGAAAAATATTTTCACATTCCTTTTTTTTCTGAATTTCATCATGAAATGCACTTTTTGTGATAAAACTTGAAAAACTAGGTATAAACATTTGTGTGGGTTTTTCTTGAAATTTAACTAACAAAGTAGTCTGTTTTAAGCCTTTTTATAGGGGTTCTGTATGACTTCGATATCATATACAAGAGGTGGGCTGTGACCACACATATACAGACTCATTCCGGGAGTCATTTGTGATACAAGAATGACCAGCAAATCAGTGTCTGTACAAATCACATCAATTGGCTTTGATTCTGACCTCATAAGTGTTAATCCAGTTGTAGCAATAAAAAAATTGGCATCAGCCTCTGTGTGTTTAGTGCTTATTCTTTGATGTTCAAACTTCCTTCAGATCACTTTAATCAGTGGTGACTTGTTTGCCAGGAAAGATGTTTGTGTTGTTACTCTTCATTTCCTCATCAAAAAGAAGTTCTCTTGTGACAGTCTTTGATGACCGTTGTTGTTTAGCTATTTTGGTTGAATCCTTGATGCCATAACCATCAAACTGTGTCTAATCCAAATGGTTTTGAATATACGACACATATACTAGGTAGACTTCTCCATATGTTGAATTTGGAGGTCGGATAACAGCATGAAGACTGTAACCACCATCTATGACGAAGATGCTCTTCTCTGGAAATTCTGTGAGTGGTTCCACTTTTGACTTACGGAGCTGGCCAAGCACATTCTTTGATGTTTTTCTCATCAGGCCTACACTATATAAATATGTTGGTTTTGGTGTGCCAATTCATATGACAATTTTCAATATCAGGAGTGCTCTTAATAACACAGGTTATTCTGTTAAATAACAATATGGGATTAACAACAACAGATTGCCTATGGATTGTGATTGTGTTCATACTACCACTTATGTTTATGACTTGATCACTGCACTTCAGCTTTACATCAGAGAACACTTCCATCTATTAAGGGCCGCGGCGACACCGATTTTCGAGAGATTATTGAATTTTAGTTATTGGTATAAACATGTCCTGAAGTATTATTGCAAAAAAAAAAATTTTTTTAAGGTGGGTTATTTTACATATTTGTTCAGTGCATCTACTAGCCTGTGAGTGGCATTGAGCGAATAATTGTTACAAAATGTCTATATGACTTTTAGGTAGTAGTGAGAAATATACTTTTCTCTCCTACTAGAATATACATTACCCAAGGTAAAAACTGGCTTTTTCTTTCAAAAATATCATATCAGAGCAAATATGTATCTTATGTATCTGGATATTGCCTCGTGATATCGCCCTCTGAGTGACATTGAACCACAAACTGTCACTCAATGTTATTATGATTGCAAATATTGAAGTAGAAAGTTGAGAAATATATGTGTGTCCCACTAAAATACCCATTTTCTTCAATAAGGACTGGTACGTTCTTTGCAAAAAAAATGAAATGATTTATATATATATCTATGTATCTTGATATTTTGAACTCATCATCATCGTATCGCATGTGTACGATACCAACAAGCACTGCCAGTCCCCGGCTTACGACGGGTTCGGCTTACAACCTTCCGAGGTTAAGGCGCTTTTCAATTATATTCTTCAGAAATTATTTCCAGGGTTACAACACCTACAACGCTCATCTGGCAGAAGAAATATGACACCAAAAATGCAAAATAATCAATATTTGAAGGTATTTTTGATGAAAAATGCAATAAGAATGCAGTTTACATAGTTTTGAATGCACCCAAAACATTAAAAGTAAGGTTTTCTTAGGATTTTTGATGATGTTCTGGCTTACAACGATTTTCGGGTTACAATGTGTCTCAAAAACAGAACCCCTGTCGTAACCCGGGGACTGCCTGTATACATATGATATTTTGTATGTCTTGACATATTTTTTATTATGCATTGTCAGAAATATGCAATTATATAATCGTAGGTAACGGTACATAATAGCGTCATATTTACCCATTAATGTTCACGTATTGTGAGTGTGTTTTGGTGAGGCAAAGCTCTTGTACTGTATGACAAATTTTCTGCATTTCCTTACCCGATTTTCATCACTTCTTGAGCATTATCACATATACTATTTACAAACTGCCAAGAATCAAGAGAAGCGTCATCCGTCTGAGGGAGAAATATGAAAGACTGCGTGCCGGAGGAGAAGGAACCAAAGCATCTCACCTGGGATATCGACAATGGCTGATTTATGTAAGATTTGTTTTCTTTCACGATAACTATTTTTCAAAGTAATGATAATGATTACATTAGAACAGCAAACTTCATTTTACTACAGCGAGTTGTCATCCGACTTATGATTTGTGTAGGGTTACGTGCAGTTTTGTTTATCATAGCTGTTCAGCATTTGTTTACTTTATCCTCATTGTTTATTTGTTTAGAATTTGCCCCTCCAATATCTAAATGGGAAACAGAAAGCGTGTACCTACAATGATAGCATATATAGGTTATGAATAATAATGTAGACGGTTATATAGGTTATGAATAAAAATGTATACAGTAGTGCCTCAGTTTACGAAATTAATCCGTTCCGAAGCGGTCTTCGTAACCTGATACAGGCGGTCCCCGGGTTACGACGGTTCCGGCTTACGACGTTCCGAGGTTACGACGCTCTTTCTTAAATATTCAATGGAAAAATCCGTCCTGGGTTACAACGCTTGTTCCGAGGTTACGACGCTGACGCTTCCGACGCTCCGAGTTAACGACGCTTTTAAAAAACGCATACTATGATAAAAATCCTTTATAGTTTAGCACAGTATATTAATAAAAATAAGTTTCTGGTTAGATTACAACAAAAATTTTGAGATTATGATGATTTTCGACACTTTTTATGTTGTATTTTTCTATGTTTTTTAGTGACGCCTCATATGCGGAACTAGTTTCCGAGCGAATGAATACTACTAGTTTACATATAACAGTCCAAAAGCGCAAATAATGAAAAAAAAATCATTGCTTGTTTCCAGTAATAATAACAAAACGAAGTTTCTGGTTAGATTACAACGCAAATTCCAAGTATCCAAAGAGAGACATTATCCAGTAATTTGATCAGAGAGAGAGAGAGAGAATAGATGATGGAGGATAGAGAGAGAGAGAGAGGAGAGGCGTCTTCCGACGCTCCGAGTTAACGACGCTTTTAAAAAACGCATACTATGATAAAAATCCTTTATAGTTTAGCACAGTATATTAATAAAAAATAAGTTTCTGGTTAGATTACAACAAAAATTTTGAGATTATGATGATTTTCGACACTTTTTATGTTGTATTTTTCTATGTTTTTTAGTGACGCCTCATATGCGGAACTAGTTTCCGAGCGAATGAATACATACTAGTTTACATATAACAGTCCAAAAGCGCAAATAATGAAAAAATCATTGCTTGTTTCCAGTAATAATAACAAAACGAAGTTTCTGGTTAGATTACAACGCAAATTCCAAGTATCCAAAGAGAGACATTATCCAGTAATTTGATCAGAGAGAGAGAGAGAGAGAGAGAGAGACGATTCAGAGAGAGAGAGAAGAGGAGAAGAGAGAGAGGGAGAGAGAGAGAGAGAGAGAGTAAATGCCCGTAAATGTTTTTGTTGATACTAATAATATAAGCCTATTTAAAAGATACGTTTACTTTATTAGTCTATATGATACGTAAATAGTAATCAACTGTTCTTGTAGCCCTCAATATTTGGCAAAATCGAAGTATCCAAAGAGAGACATTATCCAGTACGTAATTTGATTTCAGATAGAGAGGAGAGAGAGAGAGGAGAGAGAGCAGAGAGACGGAGGAGTGAGGAGTGAGACTATGGAGAGAGAGAGGAGAGAGACGAAGGAGAGGGAGGAAGAGAGAGAGAGAGAGACGCTTTGGCAACAATGGTCTCGGGGGTTTTATAGCTTCCTTCTGCTTGATGATCGTGGATATTGTAGAAGGATTTCGACCATACTCGTTTGCCAAATCGACGATACGAACGCCACGTTCATGCTTTGCTATAATTTCATGTTTTGCTTCCATCGAAATCATTTTCTGGTTGTTTTTTCTTATCACCTGCTTTGTCTTTAGCTTTGAGACCCATGGTTAATAATAAAATAGACAAAATAACACGAAAAATAGGCGCAAATACAACGAACTAAACAACGACGTGTTAACATGCAGCACCAACAAACAAACAGACTGAACGCCATTTATCGGTCGCCTATACAACTAAACACTCATCGCAAAATCGTATCTCAAATATTTCGTTGTATATCAAAGCTTGTATTTTCGCAAATTTTCTCTTATATCTCAAAACATTCGTATAGGGCAATCGTATGTCAAGTTTCCATTGTAATTTGATCAGAGAGAGAGAGAGAGGAGGAGGAGACGAGAGAGAGAGAGAGAGGAGAGACGCTTTGGCAACAATGGTCTCGGAGATTGACGTAACGTTTATTTTCTGAACAGATGGGACAGAGAAGTGTTCGTTTCATTAAACGGCCTCTGACTCATGGCAGGAAATGTTTTGTTGATACTAATATATAAGCCTATTTAAAGATACATTTACTTTAATTAGTCTATATGATACGTAAATAGTAATCAGCTGTTCTTGTAGCCCTCAAGATTTTGCAAAATCACTCCAGGTTGTACATAAAACTTCAAGAATGTAGTGTCACCAGAGGATTACAATAGTTTTTACCTTCAAGAACCAGCATTCTTTTATGAAAATAACTCCAGGTTGTACATAAAACTACAGGAAACAACATGTAGTGTAACCAAAGGATTACAAGTAAGGTTTTTATAACTTTTTATTAGTTTAAGACATATTTCCAAGCGTCGTTCCGGCTTACGACGATTTTCGGCTTACGACGCGTCTCAAGAACGGAACCCCCGTCGTAACCCGGGGACTGCCTGTATTTTCATATCCAGAACAACATTTTACATGTAAATAGCCTAATTCGTTCCAAGCCCTATAAAACTCCACAGTAAATTTTATAATAAGGCTAAATTGAAGAGTAAACAATGAAATACACCAGTTTGGACCATTCAATACCTAACCTAAGTGTTATTGTACCTGTAAATAAAGTGTATTAGTGTACAGGGTACAAGAAATACTGTACATACATGTATGTACATATGTAGTAAAATGTGGAACCTTACCTTTTGAGTGAGGCGATGTCCAAAAATGGTGACAGAGGAGGAGGACAAACGGCAGAAAACATGAAACTTAACTTTATTTATGATACACATTACAAAATGGCAGAAAACATTGACACTAGAAAGCATCCTCTTCATTCCGTGAACTTCAGCAACATTCTTGGTACCCATGGCTAATAATATAAGTAATTAAGTTCACACACAATACGATAAAGTAACTTACAGTACAACGTAAGCAAAGTTGCTAACACGAATTTACGTTAACGAATGAAATCTATGTGAACGAACGAACAAATTCCACGTGTATGTAGCTGCATGATGGGATAGAGGCTGATCAATAGGAGAGCAGGATCTTACGGCGGTAACTAGCTTCTGGAACCAATGGGAGGGCGGGAGGATGGTGGCGAGTCTACTGAGTTGGCGGTGCACTTGTTTTAAAATTGTTCTCGGTGGCCCGGTCGAATCTCGGACTTTACAGTACACCCTTTCGTAACCTAAATTATTTTCGTACACAGAAGCAAAAAAATCTTTGTCTTTGCCTTCGTAACCTGGATTTTTTGTATGTAGGGACTTTTGTATGTAGGGGTATGACTGTATTGATAGGATATATTGTTATTGGTTATGAAGAAAACTTATTTTTGTATAATAAGAGTAAATGTTATGGAATGATTACAGTGGTACCTCAGGATATGAAATTAATCTGTTCCGAGGCGGCCTTTGTGACTTGAGCTTTTCATATCTTGAACTGCATTTTACGTGTAAATTGCCTAATTCGTTCCAAGCCCTACAAAAACACCCCAGTAAATTTTATAATAAAGCTAAATTGACTAATAAACAATGAAATACAACAATTTGGACCATTCAATACCAAACCTAACCGTGACTATACCTGAAAATAAAGTGTACTAGTGTACAGGGTACAAGAAATACGTACTACAAATATGTACTACATAGTACTGTAAATAAAGTGTATTAATGTACATGGTATACAAGAAATACTGTATGTATATACATACGTATGGAGTAAAATGTGGAACCTTACCTTTCGAGTGAGGCTATCTCCGAAGTGGCGACAGAGGAGGAGGATAAACGGCAGAAAACTTGCAGGTACACTTAACTTTACGAAGCACATTAACAAATGGCACAAAACCTTAACACTTAACTTTACAAAAAACTTAAAATTAATTTTTTTTTTCTTTCTTTCTTTTACAAAATTTCAATTTCTTCACCACTTTCAACTTTCTGTTTTTTTGTAGTATCACTTGCATCTTCCTGTTTGCTTACTCCTACTAAAGGCCTCTTTAAAAAATAACTATCCAAGGAAGATTGCTTTTGCCTGCTTTTGACAATGTTCCTAAAACGACTCAGGCAAACGTCATCGAACTGCGCAAGTATACGACCTGTGTAAGCCTTTTCAGGGTGTCTTTTCTATGAATGATTGCACCTTATGAAAGGCAGCTGGAGCATCCTTAATTTCTGCCATTGTCATAGGGTCGTCCTCCTCCTCCTCGCCGCTGCTAGAGAACTCTTCTTCAGCGACGTTATGTTGCATGGCCTCCAACTCCTTCAGGTCATCTGTCGTAAGCTCCTCTTGGTGCTCCTCGAGAAGGTCATTGATGTCGTCCTCATCGACGACCAGCCCCATGGACTTGCCGAGTGCAACAATCTCGTCAAGATCTGGTTGCGAAACAGTTTCAGGATCGTCAACTGTTTCTGAATTTGCACCAGCTTTGCCCACGTCGAATCCCTCGAAGTCTCGGGCGGATACGGCATCAGGCCAGAGTTTCCTCCACGAAGAATTCGAGGTTCGCTTTGAAACCTCCTGCCAATCTTGATCGATGAGTTGGATGCATATTATGATATCGAAATGCTCCTTCCAAAATTCACGCAAGGTGAGGTTTGTGGTATCGGTGATGTCGAAACATCTCTTGAAAAGATGTTTCGTATACAGCTTCTTGAAGTTCGATATCACTTGCTGGTCCATGGGCTGGAGGAGAGGGGTGGTGTTAGGCGGAAGATAAAGAATCTTGATGAAAGAATACTCCGCTAGGATATCTTCCTCGAGGCCAGGTGGGTGAGCAGGGGCATTGTCCAACAACAGCAGACATTTCAGAGGGAGGCGCTTCTCTTCAAAGAATTTCTTCACTGTCGGGCCGAAACACAGATTTACCTACTCCGTGAACAAAAGTCTCGTTACCCAGGCTTTCGCATTAGCCCTCCACATCACTGGAAGCTTCTCCTTTAGCACTTTGTGGGCCTTGAAGGCGCGAGGAGTCTCCGAATGATAGACAAGTAGGGGCTTCACCTTACAATCCCCACTGGCGTTGGAACAAAGTGCGAGCGTAAGCCTGTCTTTCATAGGTTTATGCCCGGGTAGCTTCTTCTCTTCTTCCGTGATGTACGTCCGACGAGGCATTTTTTTTTTCATAAAAGGCCAGTCTCATCACAGTTGAAGACTTGCTGAGAACTGTAGCCTTCGTTGATTGTCATCTCGTCGAACATCTTAATAAAGGCTTCGGCCGCTTTCGTGTCCGAGCTGGCAGCCTCCCCATGCCACACCACCGAATGGATGCCAGTCCGTTTCTGGAATTTTTTAAGCCACCCATGAGAAGCCTTGAAGTCTGGGGTTGGCGTCATGTCTCTTCTCCTCTGTCGTCTTCGGCCTGGGCAGTCAAATCACCGAAAATAGCGCTGGCCTTGTGGGAGATTGCCGTCTCCGTTATCGTATCGCCAGCGATTTCTTTGTCTTTTATCCAGGCAAGAAACAGCCTCTCCATCTCATTGTGCACACTGCTCCTCTTGTTGGACAAAATAGTCATGCCCTTGGAAGGTTTAGCTGCTTTGATGGCTTCCTTCTGCTTAAGGATGGTGCCTATCATCGACGGATTTTGGCCCTATTCCTTAGCGATCACACTCAGCCGCATGCCAGCTTCATACTTCTTAATTATCTCCATCTTCGTCTCCATAGAAAGCATTCTCTTCTTTCCGTGAACTTCAGCAACTTTCTTTGGACCCATGACTACGTATACTATATGTAATTAAGTTACGTAGTATACTAAAGTTCTCGCACAACACGATAAAGTAGTATAAGGAAATCACTAACACAAATTTACGTTAATAAACAAAATCGTATATGTGAACAAATGAATTCCGTGTGCGTGCATAAATGCTGGTGCAAAGCAGTGGGCAAAGGAAGCCTTTACGTAGAGCACGATGGGAGAGATGCTGACCAATAGGAGAGCAGGATCTTCTGGCGGTGATTAGCATTAGGAACCAATGGGAGAGCGGGAGGATGGTGGCGAGTCTACTCAGTTGGTGGCGCGAGTTTTAAAATTGTTATCGGTGGTCCGGGCGAATCTCGGGACTTCACAGCATTAACCTTTCTTAACCTGAATTATTTTCGTATGTAGAGCCAAAAAAAATCTTCGTATTTGCTTTCGTAACTTGAATTTTTTGTAAGCTGGGACTTTCGCATGTTGAGGTACCACTGTACATGTAATTTAGCAGTAAAATTTATAACTATCGTAACTTTGGATATAGTTCAGGCTCATTATTGAGCAGACTGCGGTGAGAGTTGATATATATATATATATATATATATATATATATATATATATATATATATATATATATATATATATATATATATATATATATATATATATTTATATATACAGTGGGGCATCGCTTATTCATGGATCAGTATTCACGGATCCAGTTAATCACGGGTTTTTTCTTGGACCGTTTCTCATGTTACATCACTGGTATGAATCGCTGCATCACGGGTTTGTTGTGTTGCGTATGCGATGTTTTTCGGTAGGCTAACCCTCGGCCGTGGTCCGATAACTACCAACATTCATTTAAAGACTCATATAATGATATTAACTGACAATAAAGGTAATAAAACCATTCTCACCTAATATATTAGTCCTATCTTCGAAATGAGTAGCCTATTCAAGGTTTATGTACAACGTTCATTGGTAGGCTAAGCGTAGTTGCAGTGCGATAACCACCAACGTACACAAACACTTCACATTATGATATTAACTGACAATAAAGGTAATAAAACCATTCTTACCATATATATTATAGTCATATCTTCATAATAAATAGCCTATTCAAAGAATAATTCCACATCATTGCACTCAACTTATCGTCGGAGTGGCCAGCCACAAAATGTAAGCATATACCTTTACGTACGAAAATGGTTTATGTATACGGTTGCGTTCAAAGCGACATTTTTTGTTTGATAAACTTTTAGAAATTTTAATAGTAGTGGTAGTGTAATTACAGTAGTAATAACATTAAGGCTAAAATTAATTCGAACTTCATTATTATTTTGGCAGTATTCGTATATAACTTCTCTGAACAATGAAGTCATACAAACGCTATTTGTCATAGATTATCGTAAGTATTGCTGTTTGTTATTGGCGACGAAGCGTAAAACGAAATACATAAAAGCACATTTTTTACCTTACATATTATCGTCATATCTTCATAATAAAAAGGCTATTCGTGGAGTAATTCCATATCAGTGAAATCAATATTATCTATGCGAGGCCAGCCAGCTGACAAAATGTATGTACGCATATGAAAATCAAATTATGGTAGCGTTCACAGCAAGATTATCTTTCGAAATTTTTATAGTACTATTCATGCTACGTAGTAATAATGTTTGGAATATACGTAACATTAATTTTCAATACAAAATATCATCGTTATTTTGGTAGTGAATAATAGTTTAGAATTATCATACATACACTGCATTGTTATCGGTTTGTGGCAGTGATAAAACAACCAAAATAACGTTCTCCTTTAAAGTCGTCATAATCTTCATAATAAAAAGGCTATTCGTGAGTAATTCCATATCAGTGAAATAAATTTTATCTATGCGAGGCCAGCCAGCTGACAAAATGTAAGTACGTATATGAAAATCAAATTATGGTAGTGTTCACAGCAAGATTATCTTTCGAAATATTTATAGTACTATTCATGGTACGTAGTAATAATGTTTGGAATATATGTAACATTAATTTTCAATACAAAATATCATCGTTATTTTGGTAGTGAATAATAGTTTAGAATTATCATACATACACTGCATTGTTATGGGTTTGTGGCAGTGATAAAACAACCAAAATAACGTTCTCCTTTAAGTCAACGCGTTTAGGAAAAACATGACATAGAATCGACTTTGCGACTTCGTTCACTTTGATATTTTTAACGATACAATAACTATCATTTGTACTACTAAAACCATCTTAACGATACAATAACTATCATTTGTACTACTAAAACCATCTTCACATAAGTAATTTTTCGTAAGATATGTGTTGTTGCAAAAGCTAGCTTATACATAAAAGGCTTTTATAATTTAAGTCATCTTAGATATACATATGTACCTAAAACTCATTGTGGGGAAATTTACTACTGTTTCCTCGGATATTGAAATACTTTAGCATCATTCAAACACTTTAATAATATAATGCATAAATACTAGGCTATACATATTTACATGGTATACAAATACTACATACAGTTATATACACAGGTGGAACCGGGTTTTGGGTTGGGGGGGGGGGTGCGTCTAATGATATTTGCAATAAAAAAAAATGGTGTATGTTAGAAAACAAATCCTGAAAGCTGTTAAGTATAGCACAGACCTTAATCTTTCATCACAAACCCTAAACCTATCCCTGAACTAAACCAGCTAACCTAACAAACCCCCCTAACCTAACCTAGAACGACCCCAGTCTCAGACCCTAGACCTACCTAAACCTACCCCCTAATCTAGCTAAAACCAGGCTAAATAACCTAACAAACCCCCCTAACCTAACCTAGAAGGACCCCGGTCACAGACCCTAGACCTACCCCTAAACTAAACCAGCTAACCTAAAACAAACCCCCCTAACCTAAACCTAGAATGAAACCCGGTCCAACCAGACCCTAGACCTACCCCAATCACCAGCTAACCTAACCATCCCACCTAACCTAACCTAAAAGCAGTGTCCTTCCTAGCTCCTTCCTTACCTACCCGGGGGGGCTTCGCCCCTTCCTGCGACCCCTCCTTTAACCCGGGCTAAATTTTAATATATATTTTGCTAAGTCACTTCTTACCTTAAATGGAACCTGACGATGAAGATATGGAAGGTTGTGGTTGAGCCTCTTGTGAATCATCTATACCTATGGGAACACGTTGTGCCTCAGATTGTGGAGGATACAATTGGCTGGCTGTAATAAAAAAATGATGGAGCAGCTCCTCCTCGGCGTATTTGTGTATAAAAATAAATCTTGATAAATACTGCCTGAAGTATTCACAATGGTTACCAGGCCGTTGTATCCACTCCAAAGACGTTCAATATTTTGCGTATGGGTGTCGGGGTTTGAAGGATCCACAAAATTTTCTGTATGGTTAACAGTACAGTGATCGTATCCGAGAGACTGCAGAGAGTTATAAGGCCCCCACTTGTCACTAACAACAATGCTGCCACGTTTAATGTACTTCTGAATTAAAGGGATGAGGGTAGCTGCATCACGCTTCCGTGGTAATGGGTCGATTAAAGGCACAATAAATTATTTTTTGGACTGCCTCTCAATACCCCCGAACACCCATATGTCACTCAGAGGCCTTCCACGGTCATACTTACGTTTTCCAAAATGAGATTCGTCAATCTCAACGAGTACACCATCACCACCAATAGCCTCTTGATTGTCGAAATTATATTCAGTCACTTCTGAACAAAAGCTTCTCCAGTCTACACTAGTAGAAGGAGATATACTAAGGCCCTTAATAACAAAATGGTGGTCCCAACAGTTATGCAACCAATGATTAACAAATAAAATTAATTTCCACGGGGGAAGGTGGGACCCGTGAAGAAAGGTTCCCTTATAGTCACTAACACTATAATTACACATACGTCTTTTCCTCGTTTTAGGTATTTTTACTGATTTTGTACAGTACCATAAATGCCTATCCTCACGGAAAAGTAAAGGTGAATCACATTTAGCACACTTAACACTTATGGGTAATACTGAATGCTCTCTAAGAAACCTATTCACAACCTCTGGAGTACCATTATAACTTCCATGAAATCGAGCAATCACCTCAAAATACAAATAGCGACATATATTGCACACCTGCACCGGAGGATCCATGACAGTTAAGTAACGAGAGTGCTGAACGTATAGAGACCTGTAGGTTTCAAAATCGAAAACAAACGACAATCAGGCGTTTCTCCCACAATGAAATAGGAAAAAAACAAAATACTATCGGTTACAATGGTATATTGCACGAAAAACAGATCCTTGGGATAAGAATGAGACACAAAATGAATCGTCCAATATTTCCGTAAGCCTTTCCTTACGATAGTTTCTACAAAAAATTTCATAACAATGGGGCCAGGAATGAATGATAATTTGATTAAGGGTGAACATTGTCATAGACAAAAACAAATTATAAGGGAAAAAAATAGCCAACGATAACTCTTGAAAAAAAAAAACTAATTTCATTGGAAGAACGACATTACTAGCAGGAAGCCAATAATAACTCTTGAAAAGATCCCAGTAGTATTTTGATTGGAGGAGCGACATTAGTGGGAGGAGGAAATGCGCATTCAAGCAAATATTGTCACATTACGCAATGGGGAGGAGCCAAGTAAGATGAAAACAGATATACAAACTAACAAGAGCTACCTTGCGTGCCCATGGAAAGATATACACTAAACTTAGAAAAAGTCAAGACCTTCAATACCTCAAATATTTTTTTTCTCTGTAAGTGTGCATTAGCGACAATAATGTATTGAGAAGAAGTGTTTTGTTATCACGTGCTTTACTCGGGAAAAATATTAATATAATAGATTTCCCATAATGGTTGAAACTGTAATAATACCGAGTTTTAGCTTACAATTGCAGTTTTCGACCATTTCGGACAAGTTAAAGTTGACCGAATGTCGAAATTTTTATATATATATTTTTTATATGCAATTATTGCAAAAATGAGAAAAGCTACAACCTTCAATTATTTTTTTTTTGTATTCATGAATTTGCGCACATTTTCATATATGAAACTCTATAAAATGCCTAATGTGAAAAGGAACAAATATTAGGAGAATGCGACGTATGCATTTCGGAGATTTGCGGCCGCGAATCCGCGTGTGGAGGGAAAGAAAGTTTTTTTTTTAAATTCACCATAAATCTAAATACTGTGCTAAACACTTCAAATTTGTTTCAAAATGAAGATAAATGACTGTATATTACTAGATTGTAAGAGTTTTAGCTTACAATTGCGTTTTTCGACTATTTCGGTAGAGTCAAAGTTGACCAAACGTGGTTTTTTTTCTATTTATCGTGATTCATATGCAAATATTTCAAAAAAGAGAAAAGCTACAACCTTCAATCATATTTAGTTGTATTTTACATGAAATTGTGCACATTTTCATATATAAAACTTTATGTAATGGCTAATTTTAAATGGTGCAAACATTTCGACAATCGCACGAAAAAATTTCTGATTTTTTTCGGAAGAGTTACTGCGCGGACGTAAGGAAAATGTTTTTTTTTTTTTTTTTTTTTTTTTTTTTTTTTTTTTTTTTCATAAATTCACCGTAAATCGAAATATTGTGCTATAGACTTCCAATTCATTGCAAAAAGAAGGTAAATGATTGAATATTACTAGAATATAAGAGTTTTAGCTTACAATTGCATTTTTCGACCATTTCGGTAGAGTCAAAGTTGACCGAAGGTTGAAATTTTTGCACTTATCGTTATTTATAGAAAAATATTTTCAAAAACGGATAAAAGCTACAACCATGGGTTGTTTTTAGTTGTATTGTGCATGAAATTGCGCACATTTCCATATATAAAACTTTATGTTAACGGCAAATTTAAAATGGTGCAAACATTAGGACAATCGCATGAAAAAATTTATCGGAAGAGTTACCGCGCGGATGTAAGGAAAAAGTTTTTTCATAAATCGAAATATTGTGCTAGAGATGTCCAATTTGTTGCAAAATAAAGGCAAATGATTGAATATTACTAGAATATAAGAGTTTTAGTTTACAATTGTGTTTTTCGACCACTTCGATAGAGTCAAAGTTGACCGAAGGTTGAAATTTTTGCACTTATCGTTATTTATATGAAAATATTTCAAAACTGATAAAAGCTACAATCATGAGTATTTTTTTTTTATTCTACTTGAAATTGCGCACATTTTCATATATAATACTCCATGTAACGGATAATTTAAAATGGTGCAAATATAATGTCAAAGTGACAAAATAATTTTTGAGATGTGTCACTGATACTTTTTAGTGCGATAAAGGAATTCGCGCTTGCGCGCCTGCGTAACGATTGTAAACAAAACAACGCCTTGATCCGTGAACTCCCAGCATCCCCCAAGGCGCATGATTCAAAGTTTTCGGCTGGTAGGCCTATAAGTTTTTTTCCGCGAATTAAAAAAAAAAATTTTTAAGTCGACATATAATACGTCGAATCGGCATACGGGAGACATTTTGACTCGACGTTTAATACCTCCAATTGGCGTAAGAGGGTTAATCAATCGTTGCACATTTAATCGAATTTAACACTTGTGATTCAATTTGCATTTACTTAGAATTCTTTTCAAGTTTTAGTGTTGTTTAGCACTTAAGAATTAATTTCCAATTTTTAGTTATTACTAACACTTTTGAATTTTGATTATATTAGTAAATTTTCTTGAATTTTGTGATAAATTAATTTTGATTTAATTTTACTTAATTAGTTCAAGAATTAATTAAACTTTGCTTTTTTTTAAGTATCAATAAATTTCCCCGATATTGTGAATTTCACTTATAATATTAAGTTTGATAATAAATTTTTGAATTTGAAATTTTTATAAGTGTTTTCTTTTTCACCAGTATAATTATGATTAGTTTAGGTAGAAACATAGAGTGGTAATTGAGCTGTTTTCCTTCAATTTACTTGAAGTGAGTTAGAACCAGGGAAGTACTTAAACTTCTGGAATCAGGGAAATACTTAAACTTTTAAGTTGTTATTGGAGGGATGCCCTTTAATTAATTTAATTGCATATGAGATTACCTCACACCTGTTTTAATGAACTTGGTCTGATTTTCTTTAATACTGGTAAGTTGTTTAAGGGATCACTGTTGCCTTTACAGTATTCAGTCGTTTAGTACCTGTGATGAAGGTTCAGGTGTCTGGCTTTTGTGAGGTACCAATTTAATGATTGTTAATTGTAGTAACCAGATACTTGGCACTTCATCACTATATATATATATATATATATATATATATATATATATATATATATATATTTATATATATATATATATATATATATATATATATATAATATATATATATCCTTATCATTGGGCCTATATTAGGGCCTATACCACATCCTACGAAACACACGCACACGGACACGCCTTGCGGATCCCATAGCAACCGAGCGTGCCTCATGAACCAATCATGTGATCTCTGAAATGTTGTCAACCTCAGACCGTATGGTCACCTAGTCTGGCTGTTTTTCATTTCACCATTCTTCGAGGAGCCAAGCACTTATACCTAACTAAGCGCCCCTGCCTCTAACTGGAAAAAGCTGAGATTAACAATTCACCACCACAGTGTAGTTTTATTTATATATATATATATATATATATATAGATATATATATATATATATATATATATCTAATATATATATTAGATTATATTATATATTATATATATATATATATATATATATATATATATATATATATTATAGTGAGCTCATTTCCTTTTTCTTCTATCTTCTATTTCAAATTATAAAAATTTATTCTACTATAAATGATATTGCATCATCATCATGCCATTTATTATACCCTTTATCAGTAATAACAAATTCATTTGCAAAATTTATATGAAAATATATGTGAATTTTGGGTCAATTATAGAAATCTAGAAATCACATTCTTATTTTTTATTATATTATAAATTTTGTGGCATATTTATCATATGACAAAATAGTTTTAGTACAAAAATCAGCCTTCTAACTATCAAAGTTCCTCATTCCTTTACAAATATTACATAAAGATATATATATATATGTGAATTTAAGGTAAAATATATTACTCAAAAAATCACATTTCTATTCACTTGAGCATACATTTTTATGCTAAATTTTACATTGAAATCTAAATTTAATATTAAATGCTTTATGCTCTTATTAATTTTGTCAAATATGGTTATCATTAAACTATATATTGTAAATAAGAAAAATTAATGCAGTAGGCCCTCGAATATAAGTATAAACTAGGTAATCTGTCAGTTTGCACTAAGAGAGAGCATTTGTTCAACAAACGATACAAAATTTTCTCAAACATTTCCTTCAAAAAACTGAATGTTCAACACGAAACTTTCGACAAATGAGGTACCACTGTATATATGTGTGTGTGTGTTTTGTATAAGATTTTTATATAACATTTATAAGTGTGAATTTTAGGTAAAATCTAGTAATCAAGAAATCACATTTCTATTCACTTGATTACATTGTTTATTTCAGGGCTTATTTCCTATATGACAGAATAGTTTCAGTGCAAAAATCAGCCTTCTAGTTGGTATATTTTCGTAATTATTACAAAATAATCATAACTGTTTTCTTTTGCCATTTTCTCTAAACTGTTTTTTCAAAAAGAAGTTCTTATAACTTTAAGGAGACCGACCCAAATTTGATAAAACTTTCACAGAGTGCCATATAACTATATTTCTTGATTTTCAAGGAGCTAAATTGATTTTTGATTAATGCTTTTGTTTTGGCGTATTATTTTCTAAAGTTGACACCATTATTTCTTTCAAATGCAAAACAAATTAATTTAGAGCTTGAGCTTCTAAAAAATTTTCTTTGAAAATTTGTGTTTTGAGTTGAAGAATATATGGTAGAAAATTGAAGCAAATCCCTTCAATCATAACAAAGTTATAAGGACTTATTTTATGATGAGGCCTTATGTCGTAGGCGCTCCCCTTAAGGGGGCCGGCCGGCTAATGCCGTTTTTTAACGACAGGACTTTGACATTCATACCACTTAATAAGGTGACTTGGGACATCTCCAAACCGCATATGATTTTCGCCTCTGACCTTCGGTTTTGTGACGCCAGGGCAATTTATCCCGAAAATAACCATTTTTCAAATTCTATCTCCTCCCTTGATATTTAATATTAAGACCTGGGATTACTACCATATGTAGACCTGATGTAGACCTCCAATCAAATGGAGAGTTTTTTTTTCTAAAGTCATTTTTTTGCTAGATATGAATTTTTCAATATGGCAAAAAAATTAACCCTATAAATCACGAGAAAAAAAATGATAAAAAAAAGACGAAACAAAAATTGGAAAAAAGGGTTCTATTTGATTGTTATTTAATGTCTTTCTGAGTTATATACCAAATTCCAATGTTATAGCTTTAAAACTAAGTGAGGAGATAGATTTTGAAGGTCAATAAGTATAGTTTTGAGATACGGGCGTTCAAAGTTTTCCTTCGTATTTCTATAAAGACAATGTTAATAAATAATGATTATTATGAATATATTTCTTTTTTGTGTATTAATAAACCAAAACTATTTTATTTATCATAATTTAATCATAAATGATGATCCGTTTGCTCATATATCGTAGCCTGGGGCACTGCTTGAGGCAGATGGGGCACTCCTTGCCTATGTAACCCCCTCTCTCCCCTCACCTACTCGGCTTATTACAGCAAATTTTCTTCTGTATGTTAGCGCGAGATGTTTTCCTTGTATTTTTCCTCTTTGGCATGATGACATTCTTGCCGAAACAAAGATAAAAAACGTAAATGCAAGAGAATGTCAGAGGTGAAACTCGAAGGTGTACTCTTTTTACAAAGACAATTTAATAAATCATGATTCCCGATTACAGTAATTTGAACGATTTCATTCCATTTTTGGGTATTAAACAAAAACCAAAAACTATGTTATTTCATTTATACATAAACTGGAAGATCCCACTCTTTGATCAAAGATCGTAGCCTCCTTGGGCCACAGCCCGCAAGCACACGTGTGCTGTCAGGACAAGAAGGGGGCGTTACTAAGCAACCCTCCCCTCTCTCTTCACTAACTACGCGTATATTACGATATTCTGTAATAATACTTGAGCGATTTTACTTCGTCTGTATGTTGTTAGCGAGATGTTTTCCTTGTCTTTTCCTCATTGGCATGATGAACATCTTGCCGAAACATACATAAACATACGTAAATGCAAGCGAATGTCACGAGGTGAAACTCGAACGTGTAGTCTACTTGAAGTCTGTCTTCCTACTGATTCATGGTTTGTAACCCAGAGTTACCAGACCAGATACTCGCTGTTCTGGAGCCAGCCACCGGAAATCTTCTACAGGATCGCCATTGTTTCTACAAATTTTCTTTGCCAATAATTATTAAAATTTACGATAACAGAAGAAATATTGCATTTTCTTGTACGGATGAATGTTTTAGGCTTATTGAGTTATGCTTACTAATTACCCTGTAACTACGAAAGTAAGAGGAATTTTGACGAAATATTTCGTATACGTATTCTCAATTGCCATATGAAGCTCCATGAATTTTTTCATGACTTTGCATTTTTCGCCCTATACCACCATATATAGGGGTTCCGGCCGGCCCCCTTAAGGAGGCTGGTCTGTACCCCTATATGGGGGTATAGGGCAAAAAATGCAAAGTCATGATAAAATTCAAGGACCATCGTATGGCAATGGAGAATGTGTATACGAAATATTTCGTCAAAATTCCTCTTACTTTTATAGTTACAGAGTAATCAGTAAACGTAACTCAATAAGCCAAAAACATTGATCCATACAAGAAGATGCAATATTTCTTCTGTTATCGTAAATTTTGATAGTTATTATCAAATTGTGAACAATGGCATCTGTAGAGATTCCATGAGTCGCAAGACACTTCCCAGCAAGTTACCAGCCTTCAGTGCGAGCAGAAACATGATAAATGGTATACATTAGAGTTTCACCTCTGACATTCTCTTGCTTTTACGTCTGTTTATCTTTGTTTTGGCAAGAATTTCATCATGCCAAAGAGGAAAAGACAAGGAAAACATCTCGCTAACATACAGAAGAAGAAAATTCGCTTTAATGAGCTGAGTTAGTGAAGGAGAGAGAGAGAGAGAGAGAGAGAGAGAGAGAGAGTTGCATATGAAGGAGTGCCCCCGACTGGCCTGATGCAGTGCCCCAGGCTATGATCTATGAGCAAAGGGATCTTCATTTATGATTAACTTCTGATAAATAACATAGTTTTGGTTTATTAATACCCACAAAGAAATATAAAATTCATAATAATCATGATTTATTAACATTGTCTTTGTAAAAAACAAGAAAAACTTTGAATGCCTGTATCTCAAAAGTATACTTATTGACCTTCAAATCAAACTCCTCCCTTAGTTTTAAAGCGATAGCATTGATTTATAACCATCGTACGTTTTTCAAACAGATATGATATGATCAAACATTCTGAAAGAGATAACATTCATTAACATTAGCTGTTATTTTGTGTTGGGGCTCAGAATTTGTAAATAACTTCTCCATCTCGTCAGTTTTCATACAAGACTATATACCAAACTATAATATTCAAACCAGTGGTTACAAGTTAAGCTCTCTCATAGGCTTCAGATTATGGTCATAGATATATATATATATATATTATATATATATTATATATATATATATATATATATATATATATATTATATATTATATATATAGGGAGTGTTTTGAAATTAGAGCCCCCCTCCCCCCTCTACAGCATAAACTAAAATTTATATGGACAAAAACAAAAGTAATTCAGAACAGGTATTTATTCAAGTTTCTCTCTGAGTATTTAATATTTTGTGTGGCCTCCATCTGCCAGTACCACAGCCTGCATTCTTGAGGGGTGTGATGTCTTTTGACTCGTGAGAAAAGACTTCAGCCTTCCAAGATACTCACTCTTTTCGCGATGACAGTCATTTGGATTTTTGTTCCAGTTTCTTTCAACAAAGGATTCATCTCTTTTAATGTATTTAACTATCCAGGAACGTGAAATGAAGGATGTGCCAATATCCCTGGTCCTCCTGAAGGTTATAGCCTGGATTCGGTCAATCCATCTGATTTCATCAGAGTCGTCAGCCATGGCTGTGTCTAACTCCGTCACTCAGTCTGAAAATACAAGAAATGTAACAAGAAAAATATCTTAACCCTCTTACGCCGATTGGACGTATTAAACGTTGACATAAATTGTCTCCCGGGTGCCGATTGGACGTATTGAACGTCGATATAAAAAGTTTTTTTAAAAATTTTTTCTTAAAAAATTTCGGAAAAAGGAAAAATACTTATAGGCCTACCAGCCGAAAACTTTTGAATCACGCGCCTTGGGGGATGCTGGGAGCTCACGGATCAAGGCGTTGTTTTGTTTACAATCGTTACGCAGGCGTGCAAGAGCAAATTTCTTTCTTTCGATTGACACCTACGAAAGTATCAGTGACACATCTCAGAAATTATTTCGTCCATTTGGACATAACTTTTTGCACCATTTTTAAATTAGCCGTTACATGGAGTATTATATATGAAAATGTGCGCAATTTCATTTAGAATACAACAAAAAATACTCATAATTGTAGTTTTTGTCAGTTTTGAAATATTTTCATATAAATAACGATAAGTGCCAAAATTTCAACCTTCGGTCAACTTTGACTCTACCGAAATGGTCGAAAAATGCAATTGTAAGCTAAAACTCTTATATTCTAGTAATATTCAACCAATCATTTACCTTCATTTTGCAACAAATTGGACGTCTCTAGCACAATATTTCAATTTATGGTGAATTTAAGAAAAAAACTTTCCTTACGTCAGCGCGGTAACTCTTCCGATAAATTTTTCCATGCGATTGTCGTAATGTTTGCACCATTTTAAATTTGCCATTAAATAAGTTTTATATACGGAAATGTGCGCAATTTCATGCTCAAAACAACTAAAAACAACCCTTGGCTTTTTTCAGTTTTGAAATATTTTCATATAAATAACGATAAGTGGGAAAATTTCAACCGTCGGTCAACTTTGACTACTGAAATGGTCGAAGAAAAAAAGAAGGCAAATTTGTAAGCCTAATAACTCTTATATTCTAGTAATAGTCAATCATGTACCTTCATTTTGCAACAAATTGGATGTCTGTAGCACAATATTTTGATTTATGGTGAATTTATGAAAAAAAAAAACATTTTCCTTACGTCCGCGCGGTAACTCTTCCGAAAAAAATCAGAAATTTTTTCGTCTGATTCTTGTAATATTTATACCATTTAAAATTAGCCGTTAAATAAAGTTTTATATATGAAAATGTGCGCAATTTCATGTAGAATACAACAATAAAATAATTGAAGGTTGTAGCTTTTCTCATTTTCGAAATATTTGCATATAAATCACGATAAATAGAAAAAAAACCCACGTTTGGTCAACTTTGACTCTACCAAAATAGTCGAAAAACGCAATTGTAAGCTAAAACTCTTACAGTCTAGTAATATTCAGTCATTTATCTTCATTTTGAAACAAATTCGAAGTGTTTAGCACGGTATTTAGATTTATGGTGAATTTAAAAAAAAAAACTTTCCTTCCCTCCGCGTACGAATTCTCCGCCGCAAATCTCCGAAATGCGTACGTTGCATTATCGTTATATTTGCTCCGTTTCATATTAGGCGTTTCATAGAGTTTTATATATGAAAATGTGCGCACTTTCATGTAAAATACAACAAAAAATAATTGAAGGCTGTAGCTTTTCTCATTTTCGAAATATTTGCATATAAAAAAATATATAAAAAATTCGACATTCGGTCAACTTTAACTCGTCCGAAATGGTCGAAAACTGCAATTGTAAGCTAAAACTCTTACAGTATAGTAATACTCAATCATTTATCTTCATTTTGAAACAAATTGGAAGTCTCTAGAACAATATTTAGATTTATGGTGAATTTTTGAAAAAAACATTTTTTTATGTCTGCGTGTTACAAATTCATGCATCATTTTGTGATAATATTTTATCTGTGTTGCTTTGATCATTTTACAATGTGTTATATACCAAAATGATCGCAATTTATTGTAAAATACAACGAAAAAAAATTAACTTATTAGCTTTAACCGTTTTGCTTACAGCACGATTTGAATACAATTATTAAATTTTTTTTCGCTCTATCATATTTCGCATTATTTATATATGATAATTTTATTTTTTTTCATTTCTGATGGTTGCATAATAAACTTCAGGCAATGACAAAAAAAGGAACCAAAAATGAACTCTTAATCTTGAAAACTAAGCGTGCTGTGATTTTTTGAAAAAAATATTTTTTCCGCTTCGGCGCTCACTCCGAGACTGCCTCGGCATACGGGAGACGATTTTTATCATACCCCTTCGGCGTAAGAGGTTTAATAGAAACTGAAGATAATGTGCTTGGAGGTATGCCATAGTAGAAAACTTCATAATTTCCATTTGTTCTGAGGAGGGGGCTCTAATTTCAAAACACCCAGTATATATATATAACTGAATCACGAAAGTTTGGAACATGATAAACGCATAAATAAAGGTATAAACCACGAAGGAAAGATAACGGAATAGCTGCAAGATCTTTCGACTCAACATCCTTTCCTTAGCAGAAAGGCTGACATACATGAGAAACTGAGAAGACAAGGAAGGGTTGTATAAGTGACAGATAGTGATTATAAGGAAATTAGTACTTAGAATCCAACACAATTGGAGAATGAGTAACCTTCCTAATCAAGCATAAACATGGGTACAATTTAAGAACAAAAAGATTAAGTCTTAACTGCTCAGACACAGGGACAAGACAATTAAAGGATTATACAGGACGGCAACGGACCACATTCAGATCTTTGGTAAACGAAAACTTATTCACCAAACATATTAAACATATACCGTATATTCCGGCGTATAAGTCGACCGGAAGATAAGTCGACCCACCCCCCAATTTCTGAGTAAATTTTATATGATTAACTAATATCGGGTATATTAGTCGACCTATAAAATGAGGCCAACCGTACGCTCAAAATAAGCAGCCAGGGTAAAACGTATCATATAAAATAACCTGAATGTTATTACGGTACATAAGTTGTTCTACTTACCATATGAAATACTGGTAATATATACTGGTATATTAAAAAATCTGTGTAATATATAAAAAATGGATACTGGCAAATAGGATTAGAAATGATATAACGAAAGATACGTTACTCGTGTGTAATGTAAACAAACAAAGCGCTAACTAACGCTGGCATAACAGCCTACGTATATATGTATGTACAAAACTGCCACTCAAGTTAATGATTTGATTGGGTTGTTAAAAGGATTTTAAATACATATTTACCATTAAATACAAATTTCTTTTATTTTATTTTATGTGATAAATAAAAAAAGATTTCATACCATATATAAATGTTTTGAACAATACCCCGGTAAATACAAAACTGTCAGAGTGAACGCATCCTTCTTAGTTACGGTACTACAAATGGCTAAGCAATGTTTACACTTGCTGTGCGATTGGGGTTTCTTCAAGTTACTTTGATTTTTTTCATTTTATTTAAAGTAATGGATGTTCTAATGTATTATTATTGTCGTATTACCAGTGCGAAATGTTTTTTATACTGGGTATTTACATACATAGTTACCTCAACAAGGCTGTCATTGTTATTAGCCAACTGTAAAGCCTGGATTCCTGTACCGATATGCCAAAATAATCAAGATTCACTTTTTGTTACCGTTAGATAAGTCGACCCCCTAATTTTGGGCATGATTTTTTGGGGCTAAAGGGTCGACTTATACGCCGAAATATACGGTATATACAAAGAAAAATATCGTAAGGCAACTAATTTGTATTTAAGTCTGTGATTGTACAAAACATATTAAACATACATATACATAGAAAATAGCTGTAAGGCAACTAATTTGTATTTAAGTCTGTGATTGTATCTTGAGGTCATTATTTACCATGTTACAAATACAAGGGTCTAAATGAAACAGGCCACGACTAATATTAAAATTACAATGGGAAGTAAGTTGTTTAATGGCAGATTCTAAAAGATTTTGTGATGAGACATCTTTTGATCTTGCAATTACTGAACTACCAATCCAATTTATCTGGTGGTTGTTTTCACTTAAATGAATGAATATTGTATTAGATGTTTGCCCAGTTTTGACAGAATATTTATGCTGTTTTAATCTTACTGCTAAGCCCTTGCTCGATTGTTCGAGATAAAAGGAGGGGCAGTCCATACATGGAATTTTATATATTATTTAGTTGCTTTCTCTGGGGCCGTTTTTATTAACATCCCTTTTAGTGTGTTATTATAGGAAAGACAGGTTGACCTTAAAAGGATTTTAACAATGATTTGATGGTTTTAAATCCGTTAAAATAAGGTAAACTGAGAATGTTCATAGAATTTTCTTTCTCCGTGTTACTTACACTATAAAACTTTTTGTGGGCTTTATTATAGCAAATGTCTATGTGAAGGATAACATAAATCTTTCCGTATTTTTCTTATGTATTCAATTTCTTGATCCAAATATTGTGAATTGTCAGTCCCCAATATTTGGATCAAGAAATTGAATACATTAGAAAAATAGGGAAAGCTTTGTGTTATCCTTCACATATATTAGATATTTGCTATAATAAATTTTGGACTCATTTGCGCATGTGATTTTGTGACATCACACAAACTGTTCGAAGCGACAATTTACTGAAGTAAACATAGGGGTAAATGCCTTTTTTACACTTTGAAATGCGATTTTTTATCCCTACATAGATTTAAGCAGTGAATATGATTTTGAACATATGAAATATTGTAGTTCATGTGAATATCAATATTGGAGAAATCGAATAGGTGAAATGTTCCACAAAAAAAGTTTGTGTGTGTGAAACTATTAGAGACTGACAGGATCCAGGGGACTGACGTCACAAGGCAGGGAAGTTTAAAAAAACCGTTGAAAAAATCCTGTGACGCACATACACGCACACGCACAAAAAAACTTACTTGTACAACATTTTGCCTATTATTTGATTTCTCCAACATTGATATTCACATGAATTACAGTATTTCATATATCCAAAATTTCATTCACCGCTTAAATTTATGGAAGGATATTTATTAAATCGTATGTCAAAGTGTAAAAAAGGCTATTATCCCTATGTTTACATCAGTAAATTGTTGCTACGACTGGTTTGTGTGACATCACAAATAATAATAATAATAATAATAATAATAATAATAATAAAGGGATTTTGACAAAGGAAAAATCTATTTCTGGGGGAAGACCTGTGTCGCCCGGTGAAATTTTCTTATAGCACTCATTTCTAGGTATAAGTAAATGCTAAATATACCAGAGAAAAAGCCATATAGAATGCTGGAGTTACTACCCCCAGCTCACTCGCCCTCATACGGTGTCGGTATAGCACAGGGGCGAGTGAATGCCACTACTACAGATACTTTGCCAATTAGAAGTCTCCTCTCAAAATCCCTCTCTAGAGAGGTGCCGTTACAACGTCTACTTTCCGCTCGTTACTACTACTACCTCTTCCAGAAACCCTCATTCCTGGAATACGCACCCAAGCTTGGGCCAGCCAAAGGGTGGGGAAAAAGGAAAAGAGAGGGATGGGTTCACTGGGCAACACAGGTCTTCCCCCAGAAATAGATTTTTCCTTTGTCAAAATCCCTTTTTTGGGTTCGACCTGTGTCAGCCGGTGAAATAGCAGCAGAGAATTGGTCATACAAGCTTGGTAAACCAAAAATTTTTTTATGAAAGAAAAATCAAAATTTTCTTAAAATTATTGTTTTAATAACCAAGGTAAGAATAGCAAATTACAAATGGTAAAAAGCACCAAATATGACCAAATCCATACTATCCTGGGAAAAAACAACAGGTAATGAACATAAAAACAAATATAATAATGAACTATGGACATGTACAGTAGTGGGTTGATGAGCAATCCAGTGCAGAACATAAGTCAGAAAGGCAGGGATAACAAGCGAGGCAGGTAGGTGAGAGTGAGTACCAAAAGAAAAATAAAAGTAAAATAATAGAATACAGATACAGAGTTACATAACTAGGCCGTATTAGGGGAGACAATGCTCCCTGCAGCCACTGCCGAATATTTAAGGGCCTCTAGATTTTTCAGATAGTGGCGTTTAAATACTGTTGGGGATTTCCAATCCGTATATTTTTCAAGATCCTCGAAGTTCATATTATGAAAATAATTAACTGAGATAGCCACTGCCTGGATATCATGGACATGAGGGACTGAATCCGGATTTTCTTGTTTAATAAAATAAAGAATTTGTTGTCTGATCGCCTTCAAGGAAATAAGATTTTAATGTAACAATAGGACATAATGATGGGTCCTTTGGGAGAGGGACAATCTTCCATGGAGACTACCTGTTTTGTGGGTCTTCATTCTTTGCTAAGAATTTCCGATCTGGAGAGAGCAGAACTTCTCCTGACGGGAGGAAATCAATATGATTTGGTTCTCTAGAGAGAGCCGACAGTTCAGATATTCTGACGCCTGAGGCCAGACTCATTAAAAATAATGTTTTCCTGAGAAGAGTTATATATGAGCATGATTCGTTATCAGTATCTGAAGCCAACCTGAGTACGTCATTTAAAAACCAGGAGACCGTGTGAGGACGGTCCACCGGTCTCAGACGAGCACATGCTCGAGGGATAGACGAGAAGTACAAATCTGTTAAATCAATATTAAAGCCAAACTGAAATATCTTCCTCAAAGCAGATTTAGTCGTAGTAATGGTACTAGCAGCTAGGCCTTTTTCGAATAGTTCTAAAAAATGAAATTGCCAGATTCATAGTCATCTTCTGGACATCTGATTCTTTTAGAAAGATGGCTAGCTTCCTTACTGCTGAAACATACTGCCTGAGTGTTGATTCTCTTTTGTCTGACTCCACGAACAGGATGTTTAGTGGGTCAATACTAGCATTCTTCTGTGCTGCAAACTTTATGAAGTCCATAAAGTTAGGGCATTCAGAATTCTTGAGGAAGCTGACACAGTCCAAGTTTGTACTATTTGAGTCAGTTTTGGGTTGGGAATCCATCTGGGACGGAGTTTCAACTCTAGTAGAAGAGGAAACCAATTGCTCTTTGGCCAGTTGGGTGCTACCAATGCTACCTGTGCTCTGAAAGATCTGAGTTTGTGTAGAACTTTCAGCAAGAGGTTTATTGGGGGAAATAAGTAAATCTTCTGCCAATTGTTCCAGTCTTTGGACATCGCATCTGTGGCGTGAGCCAGAGGATCCAGATTGGGAGCCACATAACACGGAAGTTTGTGATTGGACTCCATGGCAAACAGGTCTACCTGAAGGCCTGGGATTTGTTGGCAAATCCAATGGAATGATTTTGTGCCCAAGGACCACTCTGTACTCCTGCCAGGTGAGTAGCTGACAGGTGTCAATGATGTTTCATTGCCAACGAAAATATTGCAATCATCACATGATTTATTTGGCTCAACTGGGAGCCCCCTCTGTTTATGCAATGAACTATCACTGCGCTGTCCGAGACTAGTCTATGAATGTTCCTGATCGGAGCTAGTCGTTTCAAGGTCAGAAAAATGGCCATTGCCTCTAGTATGTTGATGTGGAATTGGCGGAATGTTTTTGACCACGTTACTTGAACCTTCTTGTACTGGGAGTAGCCCCCCATCCGCTCAGAGAGGCGTCCGTGTGGACTATCAGAGACGGCGGGGGAAATTGTAGTGGGACTGATTTGGAAAGACTCCGGACTTCCGTCCATGGGCGGAGTATTTTCCTTAGTATTGGCGGAATCAAGGAGATTTTGTCTCTGAACTTCTTGTTGGCTCTTTTCCGCCATACCCGATTGATATCCTTCAGTCTGGCTTTCAACAGAACATCTGATATTGAAGCAAACTGAAGTGAACCTAAGATTCTCTCTTGGGTATGACGAGAAGCCCGTTTGTTCTTGAGGAATTGTCGCGTAGCTTTCGCTATCTCTCTGCACTTCTTTGGCGGAAGAGATAGTTTGTGTGTGATTAGGTCCCATTGAATTCCCAACCATTGAAAACAAGACGCTGGAATGAGACAGGACTTTTCCTTGTGTATCTGGAAACCCAGGTATTCTAGGAATTTTATTACTTTGTTGCTTTGCGACGTTCCTCGTCGTTGGTTGCCCAAATGAGCCAGTCGTTTAGGTTACTAACATTTCCCCCGAGCTCTTAGTTCTTGAACTGTCTCTCCTAGTTTGGTGAAAATTCTGGGCGCTATGTTGAGCCCGAATGTCATGACTCTGAACGAGTAAGCTTGTTTTCCTAGTTTGAAGCCTAGGTATGGAGAGAAGTTTCTTGCTATCGGTACATGATAGTAAGCGTCTGTAAGATCGATACAGGTGGTGACGACCCCACGGGTAAGTAAGGTCCACACCTGCGAGACGGTTAGCATGCGGAACTTGTCACATTGAATGTATGAGTTGAGACGGGACAAGTCCAGAATCACTCTTCGTTTGTCTGAGTCCTTCGGTACACTGAACAAACGTCCTTGAAATTTCAGGTGACTGACTTTCTTTATTGCCTTCTTTTGAAGAAGGTCTTTGGCATAGTCTAGAAGGTCTGTTGTTGGAATCTGATGAAAACTGACTGGTGGAGGAGGCCCTTTCTTCCATTTCCACCCCAGACCTTTCAATACAATACTGTGGGCCCACGTACTGAAGGTCCAATGGTCTTGGGAGAGGTAGTCTCCTGCCCACCTGCAGAGACTCATTGACTGGTTGAGGTCTTACTTCCTCTGCCTCCTCTGAAGCCTCTGCCTCTAGAGCCAGCTTTCTGCCGGAAAGCACCTCTTGCTCTGCTACCCCTTGCATGTCTATTAAAGCCTCGAAACGCCCCTTGTGTTTCAAAGGAGGCATTGAAAGCTGGGGAAGTTATAAGGGCAGTGGAACTCGAAGGCTGTTGAGTCGGTTGACTCTGCAGCAGAACAAACTGCTGTTGTGGCTTTGCCTTAGATGTCGAAGGCTTGCTGATCTGGGAGACAGGAACTGTCTGTACTACTGCCTGAGACTGAGAGGTCTGGAAAGGCTGAGACTGAGAGGTCTGGAAAGGCTGATAATTCCTAGGCCTCTTCCTACCTTTGGATTGTGGTCCGGGGGTCTCGAACTTCCTTTTGAAGGGAAGTCCCCAGCGGACACGAAGGTTCTGGTTAGCTCTAGCCGCCTCGCTGAGGACGCTGTTAACCATGTCCTCAGGAAAGAGGTTGGCACCCCAGATCGACGCCTTTATGAGCTTGTTCGGCTCATGCCTGATGGAGGCATTAGCAAAGACATGCTTCCTGCAGGCTCGTCTAGCCACTATAAAATCATACAGGTCCGATTGAAAAGCCTGCAGTAGCAACTTCGTCAGAACCCGGAATAGAGGCTCATCTGCAAAGACAGTAGCCGTCAACTCTGCAGTGGTGACTGAGTTAATTGACCTGCTCAGCCTGCATCTTGCTTCGAATTCCGCCTTAATCATGGAGTCCGGAATTCTAGGCAAACATTCACTGAATTGTGTGGAGGCACACTCCAGGTCGAGTTTGCCCACCATGAACGTTGCCGGAGCCCCAGCCAAACACTCTAGATCTCCGGGAAAGAGCTAAGAGGTAGCCTCCATCTCTTTTAGCTGAGGCATAGGTTTGTCCTCCAGTAATCATAATACTGGTAATAACAGTATTAATATTGGTGAGACAAACAATGCATTGAGAGTTATAACAGTTAGTGCACAGATTATATAACTTATATTTCAACTAGAGACATTAGGTGGTCACAGTAGTCAGGTCCAGAGGGCTAAATATGAAAATTGAATTTAAAAAAAACTTTAACTTGATAGTATTCTTAGCAGTAATGAAAAAGTAAAATATCAGCAATAAATATAATAATAATGACAGAATCTACAGATGACATCTTGCCAATACAAAGATAAAGTCCTTTAGGGGACAAAGGCCTCAATTTCCAATCATTTCCACAGTTTAGATCTTCATGCTTCACTCCTTAGGATGCTTTGTATGAACGAGTTGCTGCTGTTTCTCACTTGAGTTACCAGACTGGACATTGTTTGCCTTACAATGATATTTAAATTGTCCAGGTGGTTTTCTATGAACATCTGTGTGGTGGAGTGATAGCGAAGAGTGTTTGTGAGGCGTCTCAAAATGTCATTGTGCACAACAGTGATACGTCTCATGGTCTCTCAGGTATAGTTCGTCCAGAGGGAACACCCATAGATATTGTAGCAGTACAAGCGGAAGAGCAGCAGTTTCACGTCTCGGTGACAGAAGGCAAACCTCCTTGCAATCATGTTGCCAGTAGCACATAGTTTACGACGCCTCTGTTCAATGTCTGTTGTATCTTTTAGGTCGTTGGTGATGATATGACCCAAATACGGAAATTCGGGCACAAATTCTAGCCAATGGTTTCCGAGGAAAATTTGTGGTTCTGTAATATGCTTAAGCGATCTCAGCTTAAGCATATTACAGAACATGCACTGGGTCTTGGTTTTGTTGTGAATTATATCAAAATCCTCTGCATATTGGCGGCAAGTGTCGATGAGTCGTTGGAGACCTTGCACTGTTGGGGAAATCAGAACCATATCATTGGCGTAACAGAGGTTTATAGTTGTTTCATTGACGGTGCATCCGATTGGGAGTGAGTTCAATTTGACATTCAAGGCATCTGTGTACATATTAAACAAGTATGGAGAGGGAATGCCCCCTTGCCGAAACCCGTTTAGGGAACCTCATTTGACACACAATTGCTGTGTGAAGAACCAGCAATGTAAAATGCCAATTAGATATAGGGGTGTGCCTCTGTTATGCAGCTTCAGGTAGTTTACTCTGTCAAATGCTTTTCTCACATCTACAAAACAAAGGAAAACAGGAGAGGCTGATGATAGGTAGTAGCTCAGCAATTCTTTCAGTATGTAGATGCAGGTGTAGGTTTAGTGGTTTGCTATAAACCCGAACTGGTTGTCAGTGGTGTGTAGAAAGGGGAGAAGTCTCACAAGAAGAACCGTCTCAAGTATCTTTGATGCAATCATTGTGATTGCAATCGGCCGGTAGTTGCCAGGGTCAGCTGCATCCTCTGGCTTGTTTTTGATTAATGGTATCAAGTGAACTAAGAGTAGGGAGTTTGGAAGAAACTGGTGAATTATGCACACATTGAATAGGGCAGCTAGCAAAATGTAAATTATCAGATGGCAGAATTTGAAAGCCTCTGCGGGAAGACCATTACAGCCGGGTGATTTATTATTAGGTAGCTGTTTATGGCATCGCTGATGTTACCTGGCGTAACACTGTCTGCAAAATGAAATTGAATATTGTCAGTAAGGAAGTTATCTACATCCCCATGGGAATCTTGATCATTTATGCAATTCAGGACATTGTTGAAGTTATTGCCCCACATGCTTGCGATAGCCTCGTCTCCAACTGCTTCCCCTACTCTCTGTGATAGCTTTTTAGTTTTGGGATTTAAGGATTGGATATCTTTCCAAATATGAGGATAATCACCAGATTCCAAGTTTCTAGACATTGCATTGGCTCTTAGTTGTTTTTCATTTAATCTGCAGTGCTTAAGAGCAAGTTTGAACTGCTCTCTTGCTTGTCTCATTAGTAATGCAGTGCGTCCTTCCCTCGGGCTACCATTTTGCCTCCACAGTAAAAACATTTCTCGTTAGTATGTATACAGATCTTTAACCAAGTCATTCCATCCAGGTATATATTACGAGAATTAACTTGACGAAATCTATAGGCAGCCCTGCCTGAAGCAAGCATAGCAGAGATTATGTTCGAATAGAATTCATTCAGATCCCTCCTGTGGTGGTCATTTCTACAATTTGTGTTAGTACAAAGTAAGGTGTCTGCCGGTTGAACTATTGACCGCAGTACAAAGTAAGGTGTCTGCCGGTTGAACTATTGACCGCAACCTGGTTTCTGTGGTCGCCCCAAAGTATCTGGTTTTCTGTTGGTTTTTAAAATCCTAGTTTACCGCTGGTGGGCAGTCAGTTGGGGTTTCATGGTAGGGAAGGATGGGGTACTGACTGACACCTGTAATGGGATGTGATCGTAGCTCATTGCAGGATCATAGCGAATATAGCAGGTCATAAAAGAATCATGAAGTTGTTGAGATGTGATGCAGTGGTTCAGCCAGGAGGATATAATTGCATCTGCTCTATTATGTACATATGAATAGGAGGAGGAGGGAGGAGCATTACATCTCTAATTTGGAGAGCATGATTTTGACAGAAGCGAGTAAGTTCATTATAATATTGTTTTGTAGGGTGAGAATTAAGGTCCCTGATTATACAAATGTGATCAGCAGGAGAATCGTGAATAATACTGTGTAACTCCCCTAGGATTATGCAGTAATGATCAAAATTATTGTTATTTTCCCATGGCATATAAACATTAATTATTAGGATTTTAGAGTTCCCTACTGTCACTTCAAGCCCCAGCAATCTGTCACTTTTGTAGGTCATCACCTTTATCATATTGTCTAACGATTTGTGCCACAGGAAAGAAAGGCCCCCTTTCAGGCGACCGGCTATGATAAGTTCTGTAACTTGCATCGATGAAGTCGAGAAGGTTCTGAAGTCTTCATGTATTGAATCGCAGATGACAAGGTTATGTGACCAGAGGAGCGTTTCTTGCAATGCAATGATGCCTTTGAAGTTTTTGCTGAACATGTTTAGGAGAGGAATGTTCCGCTTGTGGCAAAAATATTCCAAGAGATTATGTTTAATGTATCCATTATGGTCAGTAACATAAAAATACACCAGACCTGTGCGTGGGACTACCTGTTCTTTTTATATCATGGCACTGACACTGTAGTGAATGCATCACACATGCTCCCCTCACATGTTGATATCAGTGGGCACATTCTACTTTTGTGTATATATATATTATATATACAGTGGTCCCCTCGTATTCGCGTGGGATGCGTACCATACCCCCCGTGAACAGTTAGAACCCGCGAATAATTGGAACCCCTATAAAAATGCTGAAAACAACCTATTTTGTTAGCTAAAACTCTAGAAAAACACACTAAAAATTTTTATACTTGGTTATTTTGATAGTTTTATGATGAAATTGATAAAAAGAATCAGGAATTTGTGGATATTTCCCATAGAAAAATACCGCAAATATGCGAATTTTCCGCGAATAATGCAGGGAAATGTTCCCGAGAGAAATCTGCGAATGTGTGAGTCCGTGAATCCGGAGAACGCGAATACGGGGGGTCCACTGTATATAATAGTATGTGCATATATATATACAGTGTTCCCCCCATATTCGCGGGGGATGTGTACCAGACACCCCCGCGAATAGTTAAAACCCGCGAATAAAGTGGTACCTCGAGATACGAGCAGCCTAACATACGAGTTTTTTGAGATACGAGCCGGAGTTCGGGCCATATTTTCGTTCAAGATACGAGCCCAAATCCGAGATACGAGCTGTGTTTCCGGAGCGTCCCGCTAGTTGGCACGCAGGGTCAAGCATCATCCGAGAGCATCTCGCTCACTCGCACGTGTTACCCGCTTGAATCAAAGTGTATCTAGTGCGCTGTACTGAACTTTTTTGTGTGTTATCATGGGGCCGAAGAAAGTGAGTGCTAAGGACAATGGTGACAGGAAGAAGAGGATGATGTCGATAGAACTAAAGCAAGAAATAATAGAAAAACATGAGCGTGGCGCACGAGTGATTGAACTCGCAAAGATCTATGACCGTAGTACATCGACAATTTGTACGATATTGAAGCAGAAGGATGCCATCAAGAGTGCTACACCAGCAAAAGGAACCACAATTCTTTCCCAGTTAAGGACAAATATCCACAAGGAAATGGAGAAGCTTCTGCTCGTGTGGGTGAAAGAGAAGGAGTTGGCAGGAGATACAGTGACGGAGACGGTAATATGCGAGAAGGCACGGAGTATTTATGCCGACTTAGTGAAGAATGAAGCATCAACTTCTAAAGAGGCATCAGAAGAAGCGTTTAAGGCAAGCCATGGCTGGTTTGATAATTTTAAGAAGAGAACTGGCATCCATTCAGTGGTGAGGCATGGCGAAGCTGCGAGTGCAGACGTGAAAGCAGCCGATACGTACATCCAAAAGTTCGCTGCGCTTGTTGCGAGGGAAGGCTACATCCAGCAAACAGATGTTCAACTGCGATGAAACGGGCCTATTTTGGAAGAAAATGCCACGGAGGACTTACATCACAGCAGAGGAGAAGATGATGCCAGGCCATAAACCCATGAAGGACCGTCTGACCCTTGCATTATGTGCAAATGCTAGTGGTGATTGTAAAGTGAAGCCACTGCTAGTTTATCATTCGAAAAATCCTCGAGCCTTCAAGACACACAAGATACTGAAAGAAAAATTGCTCGTTATGTCGCGCGCCAATGGTAGGGCATGGGTTACGCGGCAGTTTTTTACTGACTGGGTAAATCTCGTCTTTGGCCCTGCAGTGAAGACGTATCTGCAAGAAAATAAACTCACGATGAAAGCATTGCTCATCCTTGATAATGCTCCAGCCCACCCACCTGGTCTTGAAGATGATATTCTGGAGGAGTTCCAGTTTATCAAAGTTCTCTACCTCCCACCCAATATGACTTCAATCCTACAGCCTATGGATCAGCAGGTCATTTCCAACTTCAAAAAGCTGTACACGAAGCACTTGTTCCGCCGCTGCTTTGAAGTGACGGAAAACACAAATCTAACCCTTCGAGAGGTTTGGAAAGATCACTACAACATTGTGATCTGTCTACGTATCATTGACTTGGCATGGCAAGGGGTAACAAGACGAACATTGAACTCTGCATGGAAAAAGTTATGGCCTGATGCTGTTGCAGAAAGCGATTTCAAAGGGTTTGAGCCCAAGACCGAGGAAGAAGAGTTGGAGGAGATTGTATCTCTCGGAAAGTCGATGGGTCTGGAGGTAGATGAGGGTGACGTCAGCGAACTCGTCGAAGAACATGAGGAGGAACTCTCAACTGAGAAGTTGAAGGAGCTGCAGATGATGCAACACACAAAGGTTATGGAAGAGATTAACACGAGTGAGGAGGAGGAAGATCTTGAGGAAGTGATTTCTACAGGTGAAATTAAAGACATGCTGGCAATGTGGGAAAAACTGTCAAATTTCATTGAAAAGAAACACCCAGAAAAAGTGGCAACTGGTCGTGCTTCAGCGCTTTTTAATGACACTTGTTTGTCACATTTCCGAAGCATTTTGAAAGGCAGGCAAAAGCAAAGTTCTTTGGATGCATTTTTATTGAAAAGAGCTGTGAGTGAAAGTACAGAAAGTGCAGCCAAGAAGGCAAAAACAAGTGATAATTAAATTTACGTAAATGCTAAGCTTAGTTTAAGTTTAAAGTTAAGTGCATTGTTTTAAGTTTTTTCTTTCATTTGAAATAAGGAAAGTGTAGTTTTAGTTTTAAAGTTACGAAAATAGTTTTAAGTTCTAAAAAAGTGCCGTTTACGTACGTGTCTAGAGTGCCTACATCCCTTCCCCCCTCCCTCCTCCTCGCCGTTCACCTTCGTTAGCCGCACTCGTCTGTCTCCAAAGTAAGACTATTATGCTAAATAACTCTTTTATTTCTTTATTTCATATTTTGTTATGTATTTGTTAATTATACATGTTTATTTGTTATTTAAAAACATATCTTTATTCATAATTTACAATGGTTTGGGGATTTTTCATAGGTCCGGAACGGATTAAATTGAATTCAGTTATTTTAAATGAGAGAAATTCGTTTGAGATATGAGCCGATTGACTTACGAGCTCGGTTCTGGAACAAATTAAACTCGTATCTCGAGGTACCACTGTAGTTAAAACCACCACTAAAAATGCTTATAACTGCCTATCTTGAAAGTTCAGATGCCAAATGTATACCTTTAATAACATCCTACTTCAAATATACCTAAAATTACTAACCTATTACTGCTTTAATCTTTGAGGTTATATATATCATTTTAAAGTCATCTTAAACATTTTACCATTAAAAAATAAAAATATATACCTACAGCAATAACAGAGAGAGAGAGAGAGAGAGAGAGAGAGACCAATGAATGGCAACATCATAAATTTGATCCTCAAGAGTGAAATTATGAATTATTTCTGAGACAGAGAGAATAACAATGGAGAGAGAGGAGAGAGAGAGAGAGAGAAGAGAGAGAGAGAGAGAGAGAGAGAGAGAGAGAGAGAGAGAGGAATAACTCCTAGACTCCGCTTCCTCCCCTCCACCAATTCGTATATCAAACTCATTTACTCCCCCGCCCATGTTCCTCCAAGTGGATAAACAAAAAGACTAGAATCGCTATTTTTAATAATCTTATTATATTTGAAAATTAGTTATAAGGTAAATCATTTATTTACACTACAAAACAAATAAACATATGTGAGAGAGAGAGAGAGAGAGAGAGAGAGAGAGAGAGAGAGAGAGAGAGAGAGAGAGAGAGAGAGAGAGAGAGAGACGGTTGTCCTTATTTAAAAGAGTGAAATGGATAGATTATTGTACTTCTTTAAAATACTATCACATGTGAATTTTGAGATTAGGTATATGTATTATTATTATTATTTTTATTATTATGCGAAAATATTAATAAACATACACATGTACCATAGAAATTATCTCATATCAGCAAAAGAGAAAGAGAGAGAGAATTTCAATGATCCGTAGATGGCAACACTCGCTCCCCACTGGATTTGACAGTTGGAACCCAGCCAACCAAGCTTGCTACGTGTTCAAAAACAAGACACAGGGTTAAATGCATTTTCTTTTATTCTTACATAATTCTTTTTATTTATAAACTAAAATCATGCTAATTCACTTTAGTATTTTCTGTAATGAATTTATATTATTGCTGTTTACATTAATATTGATATTTGAAAATTAGTAAATCATCATCCAAAGAACATACAAATCGCTTTAAAGAAGAGAGAGAGAGAGAGAGAGAGAGAGAGAGAGAGAGAGAGAGAGAGAGAGAGAGATTATCGTAGTATTTGTAAAATACTTTCACATGATTTTTGTAATTACAGTTATTCTTATTATTATTATTATTATTATTATTATTATTATTATTTGAAAATATTAATAAACATATCACGCATATATGTACAATAAAAATCTCTCATCTCAGTAAAAGAGAGAGAGAGAGAGAGAAGAAGGGATGGAAATTTCATGAGCACTTGATGGCAGCAACAAATCAGCTCCTTCCCCCTCCGGTCACTTAACTTGATACGTATATCTGAGTTTTTAGTACCTGGAGTTAGAGAAAGAATCTGACTGGGATTGCCTTCATTCTTCCATAATTTTTTAAATTTATAAGTTAAAATCTTACTAATTCACTATGGTATTTCTTTAATGAATTGATATTATAAGCTGTATAATTAATATTAATATTTGAAAATAGTAATCATTTATTTATCATACAAAAAAACTTAAAAACCACATCTTTGTAGTAGAGAGAGAGAGAGAATTAATTATTATTTTTATTGATGATATCATTTAAACTTATTAAACTTACTAATACAGTATTAATCAAAATTAATATTTGAAAAAATTAGTAAATCATTTTGTATCATAAAAATGTATTTAGTTCATGAAATAAACATCAAATACACTAATAAGTGAATTATTTTCGTCGGAAAATTCCGCGAATTGGGTGAGGTCCGTCAAGCGAATAATTTTCTAGATAGGTTCCAAAGAAAAATCTGCGAAGTGTGAGTCCGCCGAATCCAGAGAACGCGAATACGGGGGGAACACTAATATATATATAAATATATATATATATATATATATATATTATAAGATATTTTATTTTATATTATATTTATAATATATATATATAATAATAATCATATATTATCTCTATATAGTAGTTATATATATATATATATATAATATAATCGATATATACTAATATGATATATATGTGTGTGTGTGTGTGTGTGTGTGTCTGTCTGTCTGTATATATGTATGTATACACACACACATACATATACATAGATATACACAGTGAACCCCCCTTATTCTTCACAGACGGACACATTCGACCGGGATTTCTCTCAGGAACATTTTCCTCATTATTCATGGTAAATTCACCTATTCGCAGCATTTTTCCATGAGAAATATCCAGAAATTGCTGGGTTTTTTATCAATATCATCATCAAATGCACTTTTTGTGATAAAACTATTAAAAAAACCAAGTATCAAAGTTTTCAGTGGGTTTTTCTTGAGTTTTAACTAACAAAATAAACTATTTTCAGCAATTTTAAAGGGGTTCCAACTATTCTCAGATTCTAACTATTCGCAGGGGGGTTCTGGTATGCATCTCCCACGAATACGGGGGGGACCACTCTATACTATATATATATATATATATATATATATATATATATATATACAGTGGTACCTCGACATACGAAAGTCTCAACTTACGAAAAACTCGAGATACGAAAGCAAATACGAAAAATTTTACGCCTCTACATACGAAAATTGCTCAAGTTACGAAAGGTTGTAGCTGTAAAGTCCCGAGATTCGCCCTGACCACCGAGAACAATTTTAAAACTAGCACCCCGCCAACTGAGTAAACTCGCCACCATCCTCCCGCTCTCCCATTGGTTCCTGATGCCAGTCACCCCATAAGATCCTGCTCTCCTATTGGTCAGCATCTACCCCTTGTGCTTTATGTATTCTATTGGTAAAAGGATGCTGTAAATTGAAAAACTTATTAATGCAATACATTTAATAAAAAAAAAACATTCGGTAAAGATAGGATAAAGAATAGAAATGAATGGTTATTATACTGTTTGGTAGTTTCAGTGGTTGAAGAGAGATAATGAAAATTTATGGCTTACTCTGTACTAGGAAAAGTGATTGCTTGTTAATCATTCGGCATTCGGTACTCGTAAGTGCTGAATGTAAACAGAAGTTTGGAATTTTTTTTTTTTTTTTTTTTTTTTTTTTTTTTTTTTTTTTTTTATAGTTAATGGTTACTTAATAATTATTTGAAATGAGTACATGCATTACATTTAATAAAAAAAATTGTGAATTAGATATCATGAAATATAAAATAAATCAGACTGCGATCATCGAAGCCAACAAATACGTATATTTTAGAATTCTTCTTCGGTTTTAATATTACGTTACGTATATGTTTCATTATAGCTGTCAGTAACTCGATATCTCCATTAGGTAAAGATAGAATAAAGAATAGAATGAATGAATTATTATTACTGTTTGGTTAGTTTCATTAGTTGAAGAGAGATACTAATAAAATTTATGGCTTATTGTGTCCTAGGAAAAGTGATTGCTTGGTGTTCGTTCAGTCCTTGTTGTAAGAGCTGAATGTAAACAAACGATTGGAAGTTTTTGTTTTTGTTTTTTTTGTGTATTATAGTTAATGATTAATTAATAATTATTTGAAATGAGTACATACTGATTATTTATACATTTTATTGGCATATTCTAAGCTATTAGCTTCTTAGGTTTAGATGTCAGAATCATAGACTAGGCTACAGTAGCAACCGCTAACATAGGCTAGGCTTGTTGCTAAGGGACATATGCTAAAGTCCTAGTATATGCAGTAAAAATGGGGTTGAACATTACATGCAGTTGAATATTACTCAAGTATGTACAGTATTTTGCCTTTTTGGAGTCATATTTCTTCCGTCAGATTGGCATCGTAACCCTAGAACATGTGTTGTAGGCCTGGAAATATAATCTACTGGGGTGTTTTTGGAGGGCTTGGAACGGATTAGGCATTTTACATGTAAAATGCGGTTCAAGATACGAAAAACTCATGATACGAAGGCTGCCTCGGAACGGATTAATTTTGTATCTCAAGGTACCACTGTGTGTGTGTATATATATATATATTATATATATATATATATATATATATATATATATATATATATATATATATATATATATATATATATATATACAGTCAGCGCCATTTGTATTGAGAATTTTTGGAATTCTCAATCATCTTGTGGTTTTTTGGACCCGTATCATATTTCCTGCAAAAAAATTGGTTGGGACAAAATGACTAATTGGCACCTTTTGTTTATCCACCCACGCACTACTGGTGACGATTTCAAAGAGTTTGTACCCAATTGTCAGCCATAAGGAGTGCATTTCTTTTGACGGTGGTCCACATATTTCGTTTTTGTGCTTTGTGTGCAGTGAGTGCCAGCGTCTTCCACGCCCTTAGAGTGATTGTTTCTAGTAAAAATACCAGCCCATGATAATATTGTGAGAGTTGTTAAACTACATAAAATTGGTAATAGAAACCATGAAATTGTCAAAATTACTGCTGTTAATGAGAAGACAGTGTCGCGACTTCTCCAAAAATGGCGTCGGGCTGGATCTGGTGATAACGTTCCCGAACACAAACACGGCGGGGGAAGGTCTTTGAAGATTCCTACAAAGACTTTAAGGCTTTTAAGGCGTCAGTTGGACCTTAATCCTTCAATTACTGCAAAGGAATTGAAAGAAAAGAACCCTAAGCTCCTTAGAAATGTCTCTGTAAGGACAATTCAGCGCAACATCCAGAAGCGTCTAGAATATTCCAAGGTGAAAGCGCGAGTCAGCCCCGCGTGGCTGCTAAGCAACGTTGCTGTCGTGTTCAATTTGCCAAGGACCATAAGGACTGGGACCTTGTACAGTGGCATAAGGTCCTTTGGACCAATGAAGCAACGTTCTGCATCAGTGAGAACAAGGGCACGAAGGTTTGGAAGTCACGCACTTCGTCAATGTGTGACCCGCAGCTGACCGTGACCAGCGTTAAGCATCCGCCCTACCTCATGGTGTGGGGCTCCTTTGGCTACGGTGGACTAGGGAATTTTGTCATGCTTCCTAGATGCCAAATGCTTAATTCTGAGCATTATATTAAGCTGCTAAAGGACAATTTAGCAGAGATTTAGCCAAAACAGGCTGTGAGATCCTTCAGCAGGACGGTGCCCCTTACCACACCTCAAGGGCATCCAAAAGGTGGCTCTCTGACAACGAGGTTGAATTTATGCATGACTGGCCTGACCAATCACCTGATATGTCTCCCATAGAAAACCTTTGGAGAATCTTGAAATGCCACCTTTGTAAGGAGGATACGTCGACAATCCCCAAGCTTGAGATTGCAATAAGGAAGGTCTGGGGGGAAATACCCGTTGCCCACTGTCAGAACTTGGCTGATTGTCTTCCACAGTGACTCCAAAAGGTCATCAAGTCCAAGGGCTTGCCCATCAGGAAGTAGCAATGACGGCATAAGTGATAAACTAGTTTTTTTTTAATTTTTATAAATGACATTTATTTTTTCTGCAGGCTAATTTTTCTTTTCTCAGTACAAATGGCGCTGACTGTATATATATAATATATATATATAATATAAAATATATATGATATATATATATATAGTATATATATATATATATATATTATATATATATAATATATATATATGTGTATATATAATATACTATATATATATATATATATATATATATATCTTATATATATATATATATAATATATATATATATATATATATATGTATAACAGAATCACGAAAGTTAGGAACGTGATGAATCCATAAATAAAGATAAATGCCACGAAGGAAAAATAAACGAAGGAGTCTGCGAGATCTTTCGGCTGAAAAGCCCTTTACTTAAGCAGCTACTGACAAAAATACGAGAAAAGACAATACAAGAAGGTTCGTATAACTGACAGATAGGGATTATAAAAGGATTAGTGCCTAGAATCCGACACACCTGGAAGATAAGAAACCTTCCCAAACAAGCATAAACAAAGGGTGCAATTAAAGGTTTAAGACAATCATCTCAGATACAATCTCCAGACAATTAAAGGATTATAGGTGACAGCTATACGGAACCTGGTAGACAAAACCATATTCACAAAAAATGACAGACATACATTACAATAAAATTTTTTTAATAACTCTAAGGCAACTGATTTTTATTTAAGTCAGTAATTATATATTTGAGGTCATTCTTAAACATGTTACAGATACAAGGGTCTAAATGAAAAAGGCCATGACTAACATTGAAATTACAATGAAAAGTAAGTTGTATTAAAGCAGATTCTAAAAGATTTCGTGATAAGACATCTCTTGACCGTGCAATTACTGAACTGTCAATCCAATTAATTCGGTGGTTGTTTTCACTTAAATGAATAAATAATGCATTAGATTTTGCCCAGTTTTTACAGAGTATTTATGCTGGCTTAGCCTTACTTCTAAGCCCTTGCTCGACTGTCCCAGGTAGAATGAGGGACAATCCATACATGGAATTTTATATATTATGTTGTTGCTTTCTCTGGGGCCATTTTTTATTAACATTCTTTTAGTGTGTTATTATAGGAAGAAACAAGGTTGACATTAAAAGCTTTTAACAATGGTTTAATGGTTTCAAATCCGTTAAAATAAGGCAAACTGAGAATGTTTCTTAGAATTTTCTTTCTGTGTGTTGTTTTCAGTATAAAACTTTTTGTGGGCTTTTATTATAACAAATGTCTAATATATGTGAAGGATAGCATAAATCTTTCCCTATTTTTCTTATGTATTCAATTTCTTGATCCAAATATTGTGGACTGACAATTCGTAATGCTCGTAAAAACATAGAGGAAAAAATTGATATTTTTATATTAAGATGGTGGCCTGAGAAGAAATGAACATAAGTTAAGTTGTTAGTCGGTTTCCTATAAATACTGAATTTACATTGAAATGGTTCTCTATGTATCAAAACATCTAAGAAAGGGAGGCAATTGTCTTTTTCTAATTCTAGCTGTTCTTTCCTGTCGGTATTGATGTAAATGATTTACTCTCTAAATTAAATAACAGGTACCATCGATTAAGTTTACTCTAGAATTAGAAAAAGACAATTGCCTCCCTTTCTTAGATGTTTTGATACATAGAGAACCATTTCAATGTAAATTCAGTATTTATAGGAAACCGACTAACAACTTAACTTATGTTCATTTCTTCTCAGGCCACCATCTTAATATAAAAAATATCAATTTTTTTCCTCTATGTTTTTACGAGCATTACGAATTGTCAGTCCACAATATTTGGATCAAGAAATTGAATACATAAGGAAAAATAGGGAAAGATTTATTGCTATCCTTCACATATATTAGACATTTGTTATAATAAAGCCCACAAAAAGTTTTATACTGAAAACAACACACAGAAAGAAAATTCTAAGAACATTCTCAGTTTGCCTTATTTTAACGGATTTGAAACCATTAAACCATTGTTAAAAGCTTTTAATGTCAACCTTGTTTCTTCCTATAATAACACACTAAAAAGAATGTTAATAAAAAATGGCCCCAGAGAAAGCAACAACATAATATATAAAATTCCATGTATGGATTGTCCCTCATTCTACCTGGGACAGTCGAGCAGGGGCTTAGAAGTAAGGCTAAGCCAGCATAAATACTCTGTAAAAACTGGGCAAAAATCTAATGCATTATTTATTCATTTAAGTGAAAACAACCACCGAATTAATTGGATTGACAGTTCAGTAATTGCACGGTCAAGAGATGTCTTATCACGAAATCTTTTAGAATCTGCTTTAATACAACTTACTTTTCATTGTAATTTCAATGTTAGTCGTGGCCTTTTTCATTAGACCCTTGTATCTGTACATGTTTAAGAATGACCTCAAATATATAATTACTGACTTAATCAAAATCAGTTGCCTTAGAGTTATTAAAAAAAATTTTATTGTAATGTATGTCTGTCATTTTTTGTGAATATGGTTTTGTCTACCAGGTTCCGTATAGCTGTCACCTATAATCCTTTAATTGTCTGGAGATTGATCTGAGATGATTGTCTTAAACCTTTAATTGCACCCTTTGTTTATGCTTGTTTGGGAAGGTTTCTTATCTTCCAGGTGTGTCGGATTCTAGGCACTAATCCTTTTATAATCCCTATCTGTCAGTTATACGAACCTCTTGTATTGTCTTTTCTCGTATTTTTGGTCAGTAGCTGCTTAAGTAAAGGGCTTTTCAGCCGAAAGATCTCGCAGACTCCTTCGTTTATTTTTCCTTCGTGGCATTTATCTATAATATATATATATATATATATATATATATATATATATATTATATATATATATATATATATATATAGTATATATATATATATATATAATGTATATATATATATATATATATATCTATAATATATATATATATATATATATATAGAGATAGATATATATATATATATATATATATATATATATATATATATATATATATATAGAGATGATAGATAAAATATATATATATATATATATATATATATATCGTATATATATATATATATATATAATACATAATAATGTTATGCTTGCTTTGGAAGCAATATTTGCAATATTTATATTATGACAATTTTTTTCATTTATTAATTTAACCTTTGAACTGAGGTTTGATGCTGACATTCTTTTGGTCAAATGCATCAGTGATGTGTGAACAAAAGTTTTTGAAAATGTTTCGTGTGTTTTCTCTGAAATTTGGCTACATGTGAGATTTTCTGACAGTTTTGAAATATATGACAAGATTTCACTCTTTATATGCAATAATCGTGTTTCATACATTCAACTTCCCTGTCAGATATATACTTAGCTATAGACCCTGTCGTCCCCGACAGAAATTTGAATTTCGCGGCACACGCTACAGGTAGGTCAGGTGATCTACCGCCCTGCCGTTGGGTGGCAGGAATAGGAACCATTCCCATTCTCTAACCAGATTTTCTCTGTCGCCGGTTCTAGTAACATTGTTGCTAGTTCCTCCTGACTTTGACTTTCGTTTTTTCATCGCCGTTGATCTTCTGGACTGATTATTTGGTGACGTATTGGATCTCTGGCTTGGCATACGCTTTTGTGGACTGTTATTTGGATTTTGGTTGTGAATTTTCTTGAAATGTCTGACTCTAGTTATACATTCAGAGTGTGTGTGAATGAGAGTTGTAGTGTGAGGCTACAGAAAGCTTCGGTAGATCCTCACACCATATGTAAGCCAGTGTAAGAGGGAATGAATGTTCTGAATCTAACACTTGTGGTGAATGCGTAAGTATGAATGAGGAGGAATGGAAGATTCTTAATTCCTATTTAAGGAAATTGGAGAGGGATAAGGCTAGAAAAGCCTCTTCCAAAAGTTTGAGTAGGTCTTTCTCTAACGAGCCAGTTAGTAGTTTAGCACCTGTCTCTCATTTAATTGTTGCTTCCTCCCATACAGCATTACCGCCTTCTCCCTTATCAGATGCTGCAAGTTCGGTATCGGAGATTGCAAATTTGAAGGCTTCCCTCATGAGGATGGAACGCAAAATTAAGGATTTAGAAGGTAAGCAAAGTGCAGTGGAAAGTGTTCCCAGTGCAGTGGAGGGTGCGTCTGATCGGCTCTGTCTCGCTCCCAGGCCTAGACCTCTTCCAAGCTCCCAAGCCCAGAGGAGAAGGAATGTCGAAAGCCGTACGGAGGCTTCAGAGAATCCCCACCGGTCAGGCGTCCCCTCGGCAGGATCTGTAGTAACGTCCCAGACTGCCAAGGATAGCCATTGGAAAGGCATCCTAAAACATTGTTTCTCGTCTTCCGATTCGTCATCTAAATGAGGATGGAGTTCAGACAATCTATCGAGAGCTTCCAAAAGATCGTGGAAGTCTCCTACTTTGGATTCGAGCCCAGAAAGTTTTCCGGAGGACTCTCCACCTAAGAAAAAGAGAAAAGCTCCTTCTTCATCAAAACCTCCTTCCCCTCGATCGGATAAGGAGGAAGAGGATGCAGCGACGAAGATCCTTATCGAAATGCAACAACAAATCTCGTCATTGGTAGGAGTATTAAGGAAGGACCCTCCTCGGAGAAAGGACCGTTTCGTTCCTATTAAGAGATCCCGTCCAGCGGAAGTACACAAGACTCCAGACTCAGAGAGCTCGGAGGAATATGGTCCGATACGGACAGAGCCTTCCAGGCGCGAGGCGCCTGCCAAAGCTCCAACCAGGATTGATGATCCATCCAGGCGCGAGAAACCAGCCGCAAATGAGGCGCCAGCCAGGCTCTAGGCGCCAGGATCTCCAGCTTCATCAGATATGGAGATAGAAATTGACCAGGAGGCTCCTCTTTGGGACTTTTCACAGGATCAGCTTTCTCCTGACAGGGACGCAAGATGTCGCACAGGCGGCCGTCGCCCTTGTCAGGATGTTGCTGAGACTGTGAGAGGTCTTTCGCAAGCACAACCTTCTCCTGATAGGGACGCTAGTTGTTGCACAGGCGGCTGTCGTCCTTGTCAGGATGGTTCTGATGTGAATAAGGGCATTTTGCAGGATCAGCCTTCCCCTGACGGGGGCTCAAGATGTCGCACAGGCGGCCGTAGCCAGGTTAGAGCTGGGACTGCTAAAAGCCCTTCACCTTGCGAAAGGAAGCGCTCTCCTCCGGTTGCTCATTCTTCTCCCAATTTAACTGGACAGGAAATGGAAGATATATTGGACTCGGAAGCCAATAAGGGGGCAAGTCTCTCAGATTATAAGACCTTAGCAGCCCTTTTATTGAGAGAATTCGGCGAGTCTCTGAGTCCTTCCGCCCAGCCTTCTCCTCGTTCGTTGTTTACTAGTACGAGGACATCAAAATCATCCTCCTTTTTGAAAATGCAGCCAACCATTTCCATGAAGAGAGCTTTGCAATCGTTAGGAAATTGGCTCAGATCCAAAGAGGAAGCGGGGAAGACTGTTTTTACCTGCCCTCCTTCCAGACTTTCGGGGAGGAGAGGGATATGGTATAATACAGGAGAAGCGATGGGACTCACCCTCCCGGCTTCGGCGGACGCAGACTTCTCCACACTGGTGGACTCTTCAAGGAGACATGCACTTCCATCTGCTAAGACTACTTGGACAATGTCAGAAATGGACCATCTCCTCAAGGGAGTACTCCATGTCTTGGAAGTTTTTAACTTCCTAGACTGGTCCCTTGGGGTTTTGGCCAAGAAAACACAGGATCCTGATTTCTTAGAACCCGAAGTCCTACACAGTGTATAGGCCTGCATGGATAAGGCGGTCCAAGATGGATCGGGGGAGGTGGCATCCCTATTCGGAAAACAATAGAAACTGGGGTGGAGCAATGTTATATGTTCGCCATGATACTCCACACAAGCATTTTCCTGTTAATTCTTCTTTGCAAGCTGTTGCAGTGCAATTGTTTCTGGCTCGTAAATATACAATTTGTTCTGTATATCTTCCACCAAATGTAGCTTTCCCTAGTACTGATTTTTGTAATCTCATCAGACAGCTTCCTCTGCCTTTCATCATCCTAGGTGATATGAATGGAAGAAATCCTTTATGGGGGGATTTAATTACTAATGAGAGAGGAAACTGCCTGTCATCCATTATTGAAAGTGAAAACGTTGGTGTTCTAAACACTGGAGAACCCACCCATTTCCATGTACAGACCGGTACTTTAACAGCCATAGACTTGTCAATATGTAGTGCCGATGCCATTATGGACTTCAATTGGCGAGTGATCGATGATAGGTATAGTAGTGATCACTTTCCAATTGTTTTAAGCACTGGATCAAGTCCTCCATGTTCAAGATTACCCCGTTGGAGTGTAAAAAGAGCTGACTGGGCAAATTTTGAAGAGCATAGTTCAATCGAAGCTACAGCAGATGAATTTGGATGCATTGAGGATGCTATGGAATTGTTAATTACTACTTTATTTGCAGCTGGACTTCAGTCAATTCCAAGAACATCAGGTCTATTTATGCGCCGACCAGTTCCATGGTGGTCAAAGAAATGCCATGAAACCCATAGAACTATGAGATCTTGTTTTACTAGGTATAAAGACGGAAATGTAACTATTATCATGGTAGAATTTCATAAGGCTAGGGCAAAGTTTAGGTTTGAAATTAAAAATGCACGAAGAAAATCTTGGATAAACTTCATTTCTTCCATAAATTGCAAAACTCCATCACATTAGTGTGGAAGAAGATAAGGAAAATAGCAGGAAAGTTTGTACCTAGCCAACCACCTGTGTTAAAATAAATGGCATAAATGTAGGAGATCCAAAAGTAGTGTCAAATGAGTTTTGCCCTACATTTTGCTAAAATATCTAAAAAAGATAATGAGAAACCGTATGCAAACAGCAGAAAGCAAATGGAACAGTATTATCTTGATTTCACAACAAATAAAGAGGAGTCTTGTACAATATTCCATTTACTATGAGAGAATTTGAATTGGCTCTCTCAAAGTGTAAAGAATCTGGTCCTGGTCCTGATGAAATTTCATATTCTATGATCAAGCATGCGGCTCAGAATACTAAAAGATTTATCCTCAGTATAATAAACAGAATTTATAAAGAACATTACTACCCTTTATGTTGGGAACTAGCAAGAGTCCTTCCTTTTGTCAAGCCTGGAAAGGATAGTTCTTTCGTAGGAAATTATCGTCCAATTGCCCTAACATCTTGTTTGTGTAAACTAATGGAGAAAATGGTGAATGCTCGTTTAGTGTGGTATTTAGAGAGAGGAAACTTTTTCTCTCCGGCCCAATGTGGTTTCCGCAGTATGCGATCCACTGTTGATATCTTGGTTAGAATGGAGTCTGCAATATGTGAAGCCTTTGCCTCTAAGCACCACTTTATCACGGTTTTCTTCGACTTGGAAAAAGCGTATGATACTACGTGGCGGTATGGAATTCTGAAAGTAGTCCATGAATATGGTTTAAGAGGAGAATTAGCTATTTTTATCAAGCTATTCTTAAAAAATCATTATTTTCAAGTACTAGTAGGAGCAGTTCTGTCTGAAGTGTCTGTAAACAAGAAGAAGGTGTTCCTCAGGGCAGTGTGTTAAGTGTAACACTTTTTGCTCTAGCAATTAATGACATAGTAAAGCAAATACCTGCTGATGTTATGCACACACACTCTTTGTGGATGACTTTTCTTTATCTTTTGCAGCTGCACGTATGTCAGTAGCAGAACGTCATCTACAAATAGTAATAAATAAGATAGTGAAATGGGCTGAAGTGCATGGTTTCAGATTTTCTTCATCAAAGACTGTAGCCATGCATTTCTGTAGAATTAGAGGGATACATGCAGACCCAGATTTATATGTAAATGGCCAGAGAATATCTTGTGTTAACGAAACAAGGTTCTTAGGAATGATTTTTGATACTCGGTTGACATGGCTTCCCCATATCCTAAATCTCAGGGCTAAGTGCAGAAAATCCTTGGATATCTTGAAAGTTTTGTCAAATACATCTTGGGGAGCAGATAGACTCCAGTTATTGAGATTGTATAAAGCCTTGGTTTTATCAAAATTAACATATGGATGTGAAGTTTACACCTCGGCTACCCCAAGTCGCCTTAAGATAAGACTCCATTCACCATACTGGAATTAGGATTGCTACTGGAGCTTTTAGACTTCCCCTATAGAGAGTATGTTAGTAGATGCTGGGGAAATGCCCCTAGCCTTACATTACCAGGCTCTTCTGGCTCGAAGCTGGTTCAGATTCCAAAGACTTCCTGGATCCCTAGTATGCCAGTCGCTAAGAAATGGAAGATTTGATAGCTTTTATGAAAGTCATCCAAAGATGCCACGTCCATATGCCTTCAGACTGAAATCAACCCTCCAAGACCTGAACATTCCAGACAAATGTGTACTACCGGTCAAGGCATCTGTATCTCCCCCTTGGAAATTCCCAGCAGTAGAGTTTTGTAACTACTTCAATCAACCAAAAAAGAATGTCTCTGATAAGATATTACCTTTTTAGATCATATGTCACAACATGACAATTTTATCCCAGTTTTTACCGATGGATCCAAAACCAGTGCAGGCGCTGGTTTTGGCATAGTTTTTCCGTCCTTTGAGCGTAGTGGAAGGCTCTCAAGTAATGCTTCTGCATTTACTGCAGAATTATATGGAATTTTAAATACTGTCAAAGAAGTTTAGTAATGATAAGAATTTTATTGTGTACTGTGACTCTAGAAGCCTCTAGAGTCACTGAAAGATTTTTATTCCAAACATCCAGTAGTTTAAAGTATTTTGGAATGGTTATTTTTAGCTAAGCGGATGGGGTTTTTAATATTGAATTTTGTTGGGTTCCAGCACACGTTGGAATATCTGGAAATGAACGCGCTGATGCAATTGCCAAGGAGGCTGTTTCTCGTATTGAGCCCAGATCATTTAAGCTGCCGTGCAGAGATTTATATACTCCAATTAGAGAGAAGCATAAAGTACTTTGGCAAAATATTTGGTCAAATTTAACTACAAATGTAAAAATGAGAACAATTGCACCTGCAATCAATCCTTGGCAGTACGATTTTATGCCCAGAAGGTTTGAAACAGCTCTGTGCCGCCTGCGTATTGGACATACTAGGCTGACACATTCCTACTTGATGAGTCGTGATCACGAACCATACTGTGAAGATTGCCTAGTTCCACTGACTGTTATGCACTTGCTGGTTGAGTGCCCCAGTTTGGTGGAACAGCGCAATCAATATCTATACTATGGGAAGGAGAATAATTTTTTTAAGTTATCAAAAATTTTAGGAGCAAATGGGATTTTTAACATGACTGGCTTGTTTGGATTTCTTTTTAACACTGGTATTTTAGATAAACTGTAATGCTTGTGTGCGCCTTGCTTTTATTCTTATTGAAATTGTGTGTATGTATGCGAGTGTGCATGTATGTATGTGTATGGTATGTATGTATGTGTGTGTATATGTATGTAATAATTTCTTTTTTATATAATTTATTTTTATATTTATTTTATAATTGCCAGTATCTTTTATCATATTTTTAAAATAATTCTGTTTAATTATTATTATTAAAATTTATAGGGTCTGTTTATATATAGTTCGGGATCAATGACCTAGTTGTCACGATGCTAGATTAATATAGTATCAATCAATCAATCAATCCCTATTCGGAGCAGGAATCCTTAAAAAGAGGGCTGTATTCAGCTCCTTCTTGACGAAAGCGGTCTCGCCCGTTCAGAGGTCGTTCCTTCTATATGCACCTCTTTCCAAGCAGCTTTTCCCTTCTCAGTTAGCGAGAGATATTTCTCACTCGCTTACTGAGAAGGCGACGCAAGATCTGCTGGCTCAATCAGCAAAGAAGACGAGACCGACCATTCCTGCTGTGAAGAGGGAGTCACAAAACCCTCAGTTGCCCTTTCGAGGGAGTTCATCGGGTCAATCCTCAAGAAAGAGAGGAGCAGAGAGAAGAGGAAGGTCTTCTGCCTTTAGACCAACCAAGAAGACGAAATGAGATACCAGTCCTCCAAACACCAGTAGGGGCCAGACTTCTGAAGTTTTCAGAGGCTTGGGCCTTGAGACAAGCAGATTCCTGGTCTCTTGCAATAGTAAAGAAAGAATATCTCATCTCCTTCAGAGACAGACCTCCATTGACGTCGACACCGAGGGAGCTGTCTGCGAGGTACAAAGATCCTGCCAAGAGGGAATCCCTGTTACATCTTGTACAACAAATGTTGGAGAAGGAGGCCATCGAACCAGTGCAGGATCCGCACTCCCAGGGCTTTTACAATCGACTGTTTCTCGTTCCGAAAGCCTTGGGGGGGTGGAGGCCTGTGCTGGACGTGAGCGCATTGAACCGTTTCGTGGAGAAGACAAAGTTCTCTATGGAGACTTCCAACTCGGTACTTGCGGCTCTGCGTCCAGGAGATTGGATGGTCTCCCTCGACCTGCAGGACGCTTATTTTCACGTTCCCCTGCATCCTGCGTCGAGGAAATACCTGCGATTCATGGTACAGGGCAGGATTTTCCAGTTCAGGGCTTTGTGCTTCGGCCTCTCGACGGCTCCTCAAGTGTTTACGGCATTGATGAGGAACGTAGCAAGATGGCTACATCTGAAGGGGATGAACATATCACTCTACTCAGACGATTGGCTCATAAGAGCAAGATCGAAACAACAGTGTTTGGAGGACTTGGAAACGACTCTGGATCTTGTAAGATCCCTCGGATTGCTTGTGAACCTCGAGAAGTCTCAGATGATCCCCAGCCAGGACATTGTTTATCTGGGGATTCGGATGGATTCTCGGGGTTTTCGAGCCTTTCCATCGCAAGAAAGGATTGCTCGAGGCTTGGAAAAAGTCTCTGCCTTCCTAGAGAAAGAGCGAAGCTCAGCGAGGGAATGGCTCAGTCTTCTGGGCACCCTTTCGTCGTTGGAGCAGTTAGTTTTCTCTGGGGAGGCTGCACATGAGACCTCTGCAGTTCTACCTGAAGAAAATGTGGAACCGGAAGGCAGGAGAACTTGCGGATTCTTTTCCTCTGCAACAGGAGATCAAGTCCCACTTGCAGTGGTGGTTAAACCCTCTAAGGAGGAACGAAGGAGTGTCCTTGTCTCTGCGGAACCCTCGCCTAGTGTTGTTTTCCGACGCCTCGGAAACAGGATGGGGAGCAACACTAGGAACGAAGGAAGTGTCAGGCACCTGGACGAGAGAACAGGTGTCCTGGCACATAAATGCGAAGGAGCTTCTAGCCATTCATTTAGCTCTGAAGCACTTCGAAGCAGACGTCAGAGGCGTGGTAGTCCAGGTCTAGATTTGTGCAAGGAGGAAGGAATATAAGAGCAGACAGACTAAGCAGGAAGAACCAGGTCCTTCCTACAGAATGAACTCTCCACTCAGAAGTCTGTCAGAAACTTTGGTCTCTATGGGGGAAACCTCAGATAGACCTATTTGCCACGTTCCTCTCCAGAAGGATGGAGAACTTCCGCTCGTTAGGGGAGGATCCCAAAGCCATAGCAATCGATGCCCTTCTCATGGATTGGTCGGGCATAGATTCTTATGCCTTTCCCCCATTCAAGCTACTAGGGGAAGTGTTAAGAAAGTTTGTGTCCTCGGAAGGGACGAGGATGACACTCATCGCTCCCTTTTGGCCCGCTTGAGACTGGTTCACAGAGGTACTGGAATGGACGGTGGACTTCCCCAGATCTCTTCCCGAAAGGACAGATCTGCTCAAACAACCCCACTTCAAGAGGTTTCACAAAAACCTCCACACTCTCTCCCTGACTGCCTTTCGACTATCGAAAGACTGGTCAGAGCGAGAGGCTTTTCTAGGAAAGCTGTAAGAGCAATTGCCAGAGCACGTAGGTCCTCTACCATGCGGATCTACCAATCGAAGTGGGAAGTCTTCCGTAGATGGTGTAAGGCAAAGAAGCTGTCCTCCAATACCTCTGTGACCGACATTGCCGATTTTCTTCTATACCTGAGAGAAGAATCTCATTTGGCAGTTTCCACAATAAAGGGATACAAAAGCATGCTATCTGCTGTATTCAGGAATAGGGGCCTGAACATAGAGGAAACAAAGATCTTCATGACCTTATACGGTCTTTTGAGACCTCCAAATAAAAATCTTTGCTTCCTCCTAGCTGGAATCTAGATGTGGTTTTGAAGTTCCTCACATCAGAGAAGTTTGAGCCCCCTCATCAAGCATCGTTCAGGGACATTACGAGAAAATGCATCTTTCTCATGGCTCTCGCAACTGCCAAGAGAGTCAGTGAGCTGCAGGCATTAGACTCACACGTGGGTTTTAAAGGAGACTCTGCAGTTGTCTCTTTCCGACCTTTATTTTTAGCCAAAAATGAGAACCCTTCTAGACCTTGGCCCAGAAGTTTTGAGGTTAAAGGACTTTCTCAGCTTGTGGGGAGGGAAATGGAAAGGTATCTCTGTCCGGTTAGAACCTTAAAATTTTATCTTCAGAAGAAGAAGCAACTGCGGGGTTGCAATCAAAGTCTGTGGTGTGCGGTGAAGGACCCTAAGAGACCTATTTCAAAGAACGCTCTAGCGTTTTTCGTCAGGAATGTGATTACTGAAGCACACATGAAATGCCAAAGTGAATCCTTTGAAACGCTAAGAGTAAAAGCGCATGAGGTACGTGCAGTTGCAACATCGCTATCTTTCAACAAAAACATGTCGATGAAAAATATCTTAGCAGCGATGTACTGGAGATGCTACTCGGTGTTTGCCTCCCATTATTTAAAAGATGTGAGAGTGACATACGAGAAATGCTTCTCGCTGGGTCCTTATGTATCAGCGGATACCGTGCTGGGAAAAGGAGATAAGACTGATCCTTAACATTTTTTGTTTAGTTTTAGTTTAAAAAGAATTTGGTGTTAAGTTTTAAGGTTGTTTGAAAGGTGGTTGGGGATAACTCCTTTCAATCTTAGTGCTAATCCACGGTTAGGATCGGGTGATCGGGATCGGTGTTGTACTCCTTGATTATGCCATTAGGCATAGGTGTATTGTCATGTAGTGGATAAGACCCCATTGACAAAGGCCATCAGGTTCTGTCGAGTAAGTGGATAAGACCCCATCGACAGTCCCACAAGAACTCTTAGCCATAGGTCACATCCTCGCTGAGGCTCTTGAGGCAAAGCAGACTTCTAAGCAGTAGCTATGAAATCTTCCGCCTAAACAGGTAGGAACCAAGGTTTTTTTTTATATATTACCTACAACGCATGTTGTTTACCTGTCTAATCAGTAATTAGCTGTCTCTTACCCCCCCGCCAAAGGTGCCAATCAGCTAAGTATATATCTGACAGGGAAGTTGAATGTATGAAAATGATATTGTTATTGTACAATAAAGTTTCATATATACTTACCTGGCAGATATATACGATTAAATGGCCCACCCAGCCTCCCCTCAGGAGACAGGTGGAAGAGAAAATCTGGTTACAGAACGGGAATGGTTCCTATTCCTGCCACCCAGCGGCAGGGCGGTAGATCACCTGACCTACCTGTAGCATGTGCCGCGAAATTCAAATTTCTGTCGGGGACGACGGGGTCTATAGCTAAGTATATATCTGCCAGGTAATTATGTATGAAACTTTATTGTACAATAACAATATCATTTTTCGCACTGAAATTGCAGATAAATATGGAGCATGTTAGGTTGCTAGTTAGTGAATTTTGAACAAAATCCTATTCAGTTATGTAGCATGAGTTCTGAGCATAGCTGTGCATGCTTTATTTATAACTTCATCCTTTTAACAAAATGTGTATGATTAAACTTTGTTCAGATTATGTACAGAGAAAATATATTGGCGTTAAATATTATACTATCAGTTTGTGAAAAAAGTTGAATTAACCATGTATGCATTTTTTAAACTTATTTGTAAAATTCTAATTAGTCAGTTTCACCTTATTTTATTACTCAAGCTCATAATCATCACAAGTTTATTTATAAAGTAAATTCAACAATAATATTTTTGGGTTTTACAAACTAGGAATAATTGAACCTGGATTAAGAGCCTGGTGGAAATATTAGCCTGTAAGACCAATTAACTTTTTACAATAAATGAAACCTATACTTTCTGTGGCTTGTACAATAAATGAAACCTAGGTTTTCTGTGGATTCATGTGAAACACCATTGAAGTTTTGAAGTGTGATGATGATGAGCATGGTTTAATATATCAAACCATGCTAAAAAGTAGACTGAGGTTAACTGTGTTTGTCTCTGCTTATACTAATATTCTTTAATAGCAGTAAGTAATTTTTATAACTTAATTTGTATGTTTCTTTTCATTTATAGGAAAATCTGGCAGCCACCTTGATCGACACGAAAACATCGGGAAAGGCACGATTGGCAAAATGGGCTTTAGTCGTATTATGAACTGTAAACACTTTCTAGACTTACCTCTTATCTTGGAAACCCCATGGGTTAGTAATGCAGGCTATTCCAAAGAAATAAAGCTTCTTGAAAGTTTAATTGCTAATAAATAAAAAAAATTGGGTTGGCATTATAAATTAGAGTATTCTTTCCAGTCTTATGGTTTATTGTAGTCTCTTAAGAAAAATATAACAATTTTAATTATCTCTTTTGGATAGCTATAAATTATTTTCTTCTTGTATATGAATTGAGAGTTACTTTAGAAGATTCCTATCCAGATTTTGGGTAACTATATTATTTTTATCTTATTGTGAGGTAAATGTACTATTTTATAGTTACAACTGCTAAGTTTTTTTCTTTTTTTTTTTCATAAGATAGATTGCAAAGGATTGTTAGCATTAACTTTAATTAGTACCTTCATTTTATTTTAAGTCACATTTATGGTATTAATGCTCATACGATAAAGCAAATCTTGACCTACTTCTGTTAATGAAGGCTATCTATGGAATGATTTAGGTCTGGTGAACATCAGCAAAGTCATGCAGGGAAATGCTAAGAAGGTGAAATTATAAATGTCATTCATTTGATGTTTACCAGCATAAAAGGATTGTTTATCCATTGATAAATAAGACACTTGACTATGTTCTGTGCAGTACCAAAGTATTGGTGATGGATGAACAGCCATTTGTTTCAAAGCACTATGGAGGTCACTGAAGCTGAAGGATGCACTCGTTTAGTTTCGGTAAGGCATAGTATTTGTTTTAAGCATTAAATATTTTGCCATACTACTACTTTTTATTATTTAAGTTGGAGTGCATACAGTTTGCAAAGGTATGCAGTGCTAAGTAAATTTGATTACTTCATTTACAGTGTTGCAAGACTTGGCTATCTGGATACAAGAAAATTTGAAATGTATAGTTAGAATCTACAAAATCTAAGTGCATAAAGGTGAGTTAGGGCATAATCATGAAAGATACATATAGCTCATGGAGATACAGAATTTTAAAACTTGTATGTTTCATAAGTTACAGACCACAAATATCTTTCAGTAAGAGAGCTCCCTTACTTACTCCATCACGTGTCCCCTTTATGGGGCTAGTGTTTTCAGTACAATCCACATGTTGCACTATATGCAATACTAAATCTATACCCTTTTGATCTTAGCTACCACCCACCCTTTTATTCCTCCTTTCTTTCATTTCGCTGTCCATCCCTTAAGACTTGTTTGTCATATTATTTACTTTCTAGATCTGTAAAGTGCTCCAGTGCTTGGCTTTATAGCCTAAATTTTATTATTCATTCATTTGTTCAACATGTTTGCTGTTCATTACCTTGGAAACTTGAGCAGTTGTGGACAAATTAGCCAAAGATACTGCTAAGAAAGACTGACTAATATGTTTCTTTTTCATAATTGGAATGCAAAAATTAGACAAAAATTTTGTATATAATGTACTAACATTTTATATTTTTTTGTTAAATGACTACTATGGTGGTTAGAAAATTTGTAAGACTTGGCAAATAATAAATAAGAAGATGGGTGCCTCCAAAGACAGTGCTGCTAAAATATTTTAAATGCTTCCTGGTACAAAGAGAAGTATTTATTGGATGTATTTACTACAGATTACATAATACCAGAAACAAAGAGGAGCAATTATTCATTTATAATAATGACTGGGTATGGTACCAAATAGTCTGTGAGTAGGATAAGTTTGATGGAAAGGTGGGTGGTGATCAACTTAGGTAATCGCCTTACTTTTAGTTACTGTCCCATGAAACGGAGTTACATGTAAAAAATAAAATTAAGCAATTATTGTATATTTTTCATTTCCAGCAACTACTTTTAAGTTTAAGACAATTTTTTCAGGGATGATGAAGGTGAAAGTTGTGACAATATAAGTATCATGTATCTTTACCCTCCTGAAATACACAAAATCTGACAAAGATAGAAAGCAGTATGGCAGTTATCAGGTTGATGAGGCTATTGAAAGGATCATCAGGTAGATAGACGATGGCCATCTGTTCTAAAGAAGAGTAAATATATTTTTCTGGAACTGATGGGTATCTTCAAATTTTCAGAAAAATGAAGCCTCAGAAGAGGACTTGCATTTTGATCCCAGACAATGTGACACAGATGATATGTTTCAGGAAATGGAGTTCCTTTGAATACAGTCATATTGCCTATCTTATGGATGGCATCAGCAAGGAAATTGAACTTATTAATCCACCTCACAGGGTTACTTAATGTTACAAAAGCCTCCCTGTCAAGGCAGGTGGCATCTTGTATTGATTGGATATTGGACAAACCCTCCTTTCGAGTGATTGCTAACCTGCTTTCACATCCATAATTGGATCTGTTTGGATTCCTAGAAGAAGAATCCTCGAGAATGAGCAACTTCCAGAGTGTGCATCAGATCCTTAAAGGACTGATACATGTGATGGGTAATTTATGTATTCCCTCCCTTGTCCTATATTGTTTTAAGGTGAACAGTCAACCTTCAATGGAACCTCTTACTTAGTGGTCCCAAACTGACACAATAGTCATTCATTTGTTCCTTTAAATACGTAATTGATAGTAATAGGAAAAGCCATCTGTACATCTCTCTTATTGAGCTGTGAACTTCATGTGAGGCTTTTCTAAGTTTAAGGTAGATTCACACAGAGTTTTTAATTGCATGGTGAGATACACGCTGTCGATTGTTCAATGTTAGCTTATTGAATCGTTCACACGTAACCGCAGCGGTTTCCAATACATCGCGGTAGTGAGATTCCCTTCACCATCACGTTGTTACCAGGTATGTCAAGATACACAGAAGTGAATGACATCGTTCACACACAGCGGTGAACTGCACTTTTTAAGGACAGCAGGTGCCATCATTGGCTGTGTCAGCCAATGAGAAAAGGTTGTGCGTTACCATAGCAACCCTGACCACCTGGTCCCCGTGACTCACAGTCACACAATAATGCATCGCTCTCACTGTCAAGTTGTTAACATGGAGAGGGATCATTTTGATACCAATTTATTCACAAGTGAAATTGAAAAATACCCATTGATTTGGGACATAAAATCTCTGGGGTACAGAGACAGAATACGTAGTCAAGAAAAAGTGTCGGGAATTGTGGATCTTTTCTGCACTTCTGAAGATGTGAAGGAAAAACAAAATCTAGGTAATTTGACTGAATAACAACTTTATTACTTATGTTTGTACATCATCAATAGATATACAAAAGCATTATATCCTGAACTCACATTTTCTTTCATTTACAATATAGTCTTATATTTACATCAAACATATTTCTAATCACTAGGAAGACTATATTTCATCCTATTTAAAACTTTCCTAAATCATTCTGTCCTGCCATTCAAGTTTACCTACATTTACAAAGTAAACTGCCTATCTATCTCAGGCAGAGGTTGCAGACATGCCTCCTCTTGGAACATTACCTTCATGTAGGCCTACCATAGGTGTTGATAAAGTGTATCTTTGTACCTATAACCATCTCTTGCCATTACTTAGTTTTGCAGTATGCAGCATGCCTTTATTATATCCTCAGCAAAGTCAATGTTGACATTGAGAGGCCTATGGAATAATATGCCCCACTTATTAGTTAAGATAACAAAGCTACATTCTGTATACCTACATGCTCTTGACATTCTGTAATAGAATATTTTCTTATTGTACGACAGGTGTTTTCCACTGTATGGTCGCATAACATTTTCCATAATTCCAAACGCCTCATCTCCAACAATTACACAAGGTTAGCATCTTGTGTCATCAGTGGAAATAAGTTTCAGGTCAAGTACATCTCCAGTGTATTTTCCACAAGCTTTTTGTATAACAAGTAATGGGTAAAACTGGCTGAATCACTGCTCTTTCCATATGCACCATACTGCTAGCAACACAGTTGAAAAGAAAGCCTTACAATTAAAATAGAGATACTGAACCTCTTGGTTGGACTAGCCTAATGTGCTTTCCATCAATAGCACCTATGCAATTTGGGAAATTTGCATGCTTCTCAAAATGACAAATTTTTAATCAATTTGTATTGTTCATTGGTAACAAACCTGAGGTCTTGACAATAGCATACCAAAGTTCAATTCTCGGCTCGGCCGATGCGGAATCAGAGGAATTTATTTCTGGTGATAGAAATTCATTTCTTGATATAATGTGGTTTGCATCCCACAATAAGCTGTAGGTCCTGTTGCTAGGTGACCAATTGGTTCCTAGCCATGTAAAAATATCTAATCCTTTGGGCGAGCCCTAATAGAGCTGTTAATCAGCTCAGTGGTCTGGTAAAACTAAAATATACCTAACTTAACAATAGGAGAAATCTTCTTGCGCCAGCTGGAAACCGATTAAAACAATAAAAGATTGTAAAGCAAGGAAACTCATGCTTATACGAGGTGAGAGCTGGTCGCTGACCCAGCACAGTATCTCATGACGCATTAGTCTTTCTCAAGACCCAGGAAAAAGTGAGAGGGGCGGCTAGAGGTGGACCGTAAACGTTAAGTACACATGTTATCTATGAAAAATACAAATTGATTGAAAATTTGTCATTTGTTCATATGCGGAACAAACCCACGGTCTTAACAATAGGATAGACTTATACTTGGAGGGAAGTACAAGTATCCTAAACTGGTTGGGGGTTAAACCCACCTGACCACCCTTCTTAGAAGAAAGAGTTCTAACAAAGGGGACCTGAAGCCAGTGAGAAAATAGACAATCGTATATCTAAAAACTCAGCCGTCTGGGTTGAAACACAATGATATATGGGCAGATTCATTGCCCCCAGGAACAAAAGAAAACTGACTGTTCAAGTAACAAATCATATAAGCCACAGGAGTTCGCTACCATTCCTCACTCCCCTTGCTAGAGAGAGGAGGTCTTGTTACTGAATAGCAGATTTGTCTTATTGCATAGTCACAATGCAAAACCGTCACCAGTGTGACCACCTTACCTGTATCAGACCAGTTCCAGCATATGACGTGTCTATTCTTCGACCTGCCCGTAGGAAGAAGAAAGGAACAAAGAGAAAGAAAGAGGACAGCCAGCTGACTCATTCTCTCTTCCACACAATCATCTTAAGTAAGATACAAATTGCCCTGTGAGGAGCACCAGGTGAATTACAGAACTTGTTGAGCAGCCACCACAGGACCCAAGGAAAAAAAAGTGTCCAAAGACCGGTAGGCTAACGTCATGTGCTCTAGCCTGCACAGACTCGGTGACAGAACTATCAAGAGAGGAGTAAAACTGTTTAATCACCTCACGCAACCAGAATGAAATCGTGTTATTGGACACCTCCCTTCTGAACCGACCAGTGCTAACAAAAAGTCTACTATACCTAGGTCTTCGGTTATTATTATTGAAGGAAGGCGATTAATCAGCCCAATGAGTCATGCTTGACTTCCACAAGGCTGACCCAAAAAATTTTGGTAGAAAGAAAGAAAGAAAGAAAAAAAAAAAAAAAAATATATAGATATATATTATTATATATATATATATATTATACACACACACATATACATATATATGCATACAGTCACCTCTCAGTTAACGCAAGGGTTACGTTCCTGGAGAGTTCACGTTAATTAAAAATGTGGTATTTAAACATTTTTCCCATATGAAATAGCAGTAATAAGGGCGATTACATTTCTGGACTTAGGTAACTCTGTAATTTTCTGTTAAGTACAACCAAATTGGATAACAGCAACATTCGTTTGCTTGTATTTCAAACATCGTACGATGCTAAACAATTATGGCTACAGTAGACAGCCGTATTCATGTTTTCCAGATTCACGGATTCGTGAATTTCTCTCTGGACCATATCTACCCATTATTTGCGGGAAATTCACCTATTCACGGGTTTTCCGACAAAAATAATCACCAATTAGTGTATTTTGATGTTATTTTCATGACTACAGTAGGGCCTCGGTAATCGCAGGGGTTGGGGACCACAACCACCAGCGATAAGCAAATATCCCTGTTATCACACCCCTCAAAAAACCCTAGGCTATACCCACCCCAACTGCTAACTTCAATAGTTAAAAACACCAAAGATGACCAACCTATAAAAGCTCTTATTGGCTAACTGCCTATTTTAATACTAATTTAAACACCTAATATACCTTAAACTATCATATGGGTACTCACTATTGATTGCTCCAGGCTATCCTATGTAGGTTGAAGATACACATGTACTTGCTGCTCCTTAAAATTTTAGAACTATCAATGGCTGTGCCTATTAGTAGTAGTACTAGTAGAAGGGACTTGTCCTTGAAATGGCTCCCTTGCTTACTTTATGCCTCCTTTGTGTATGTGTTTAAGTTACATGTCTCTATAATGTCGAAATCTTTTATAAATTCTTTCATATCTTCAATTTCGCCTTCACCAGATCTTCTAACAAAAGTATATTAGCCAAACAATTCCTCTTTATTTTCATGATTTGGCTGCTGCACAAAACTGCAAGTAGGTACATATATCTATTTCATAAATGAACTCATTTATGGTAAAAAACACGATTTATTGTAATGATCACAGCACCCAACTGTAATATTAATGTATGAACAGCAAAATACAGTAATAAAAAAGGGATTTTGACGAAGGAAAAATCTATTTCTGGGTGATTGGCTCGTGTCGCCCTATGAAAGTATCCTTAATATCATTCTTTCTAGGTAAAATTAGCCTAAAATTACCAGAGAAAAACAAAATTAAGAAAATGTCAGTAAAACTGACTTCGCTCACTTCTTAAAAAGAAGTGTCGGTATGATATATAGGGGGGGGCGAGTGTGGAACACTACCACGAGACAAACACCAATTAGAACTTCCTATCAGAATCCCCCAAGAGAGAGCTGATACCAACGGGCGATGCAGCCTCTACTACTACTACTAGAGGACGCCACGGACAGCAGCGCCCCTAGCGGTCATCCTTAATTAAAACAGTTAAATACATCTTGTCCTGCAAGGGGGGGAAAACAAACCATAAAAGGGGGGGTTTCATAGGGCGACACGAGCCAATCACCCAGAAATAGATTTTTCCTTCGTCAAAATCCCTTTTCTGGGCTCAGCTCGTGTCGGCCTATGAAAGAGTACCAGAGAAACAGACAAGATGGGGAGGAAGGGAACAATGAAAAACAGTTTAAAATGATGGATATAATAAGTAAATCAATTACAGCATACAAATTAAGCACTTAAACTAACTTATATTAAACAGTAAAATAATAGAACGTTAGTAATCTTAAAGTACTTAAATGGTAATTACAGTAAATTACAGAGATGCATGTAAAATAAGGAAAAAAGGAGATTTACTTAACAAAATTACAAAATATACAAACTCATGTGTCCTACCCTAGCATAAAAATAAGGGTAGGTACACTGAAATCCATCATCAATACAAATATTCCAAAATATATACAAACACATTGTGACTGAAGTTCATCATAAATACAAAATGGTGAATATATACAAACATATTGTGTCCTACCCTAGCATAAAAATAAGGGTAGGTACACTGAAGTACATTATCAGTACAAATGTGGATGTCCCTAGCAAAAAAATAAGGGACAATCCACTATATGATACAACGGCTAAGGCTATGATGTTTGAGTAGCCTGACGATAGGGTGAGGCATGTTGGCTGATGTAGGTAGAAAGGAGACCTGGATCTATACTACAACTACTAAACAGTATCAGGGGAAACTATGTTTCCCGCTGCTACTGCTGAAAACTTTAAAGATTCCAAGGACTTTAAATAATGCCGTTTAAAGACTGTCGGGGATTTCCATCCAGTATACTTTCTAAGATCCTCAAAGTTCATATGTTGGAAATAATTAATTGATGGTGGCTACTCCCCTGATATCATGTGCTTTTGGGAATGACTCAGGGTTGGCTTGTTTAATGAAGTAAAGGATTTGCTGTCTAATGCCTTTAACTGATAAAGTACCACCACCTTTTTCTCTCATGAAGGAGAGCACCTGAGGATCTAGAAGAAGTACGAGATAGAAAGGCTCTAAGAGTTGATACTGGGCAGAGAGAAGGATCCTGTGGAAGTGGGATAACCTTCCAAGGCGCCCACCTTGCAAGAGGATCTTCATTTTTGGCTAAAAAGCTACGATCCGGAGCAAGTAGAACTTCTCCTGATGGAGGAGGTTCCACATGACCCGCATCCCTGGATAGAGCCGACAGTTCTGAAATTCTAGCTCCTGAGGCTAGGCTTAATAAGAATAATGTCTTCCTCAGGAGCATTATGAATGTACAAGATGAATTGTCAGTATCTGAAGCTAGTTTGAGGACATCATTTAAAGAACCATGAAAACTGTAGTAGCCTCTGGAAGGTCTAAGTCTAGCACAGGCTTTAGGGATAGATGTGAAATAAGATTCAGTCAAATCTATCTGAAAACCTACTTGAAAGATTTTCTTCAAAGCCGATTTATGAGTGGTAATCGTGCTAGCTGCTAAACCTTTTTCAAATAAGGATCTGAAAAAGGATATAGCCAAATTAACTGTCATGGTTGTAGTGTTCGATTCTCTCAAGAAAGATGCTAATTTTTTAACAGCTGAGTCATATTGTCTAATGGTTGACTCTCTCTTATCTGATTCTAGGAAGAGAATATTCTGTGGATCAATGTCAGCATCTTTATTAGCCGCAAACTTCATGAAGTCCATAAAGTTAGGGTCTGGAGAGTTCCTGAGGAAGCGAACACAGTCCTCATTTGTACTGATTGTGATAGTTTGGGATTGGGGATCCGTTGAGGTCGGAGACCCAATTCCAAAAGAAGAGGATACCAGTTGCTCTTGGGCCAGTCCGGTGCAATCAGAGCTACTATCCCTTTGAAAGACCTTATGTTTGTCTAGGACTTTCAAGAGAAGATTTCACTGGAGGAAAAACATAAATTCTCCTCCACTGATTCCAATCCAACGACAGGGCGTCCGTGGCATAAGCCAGAGGGTCCAGGTTGGGGGCCACATAGCAAGGGAGCTTGTGGTTCGCTTGTGAGGCGAAGAGATCCACTTGGAGACCTGGGACTCTCCGGCTTACCCACTGGGAATGACCCGACGTCCAGAGACCACTCTGATTCCAGAGGAACTGACCGGGACAGGGCGTCCTGCTATCACATTTCTTACTCCTGCCAGGTGAGTGGCAGACAGATGCCATTTGTGTTTGTTTGCTAATGCAAAGATGGCTATCATGACATGGTTCACATGCTTGGATTTGGACCCTCCTCTGTTGATGCAATGAACTACCACTGCACTGTCCAAAACTACCTTTAGATGAGACTTCTTCGGGGGAAGCAGTCTCTTCAGAGTTAGAAATACTGCCATTGCTTCCAACACGTTTATGTGGAGCTGGCGAAATTGAACTGACCAAGTCCCCTGAACCTGTTTGAACTGAGAGTATCCCCCCCACCCGGACCAGGGATGCATCCGTTTTGTGAATGGTTAGCACTGGGAGGGGATATTGAAGGGGTACTTTCTTGGCTAAGTTCTTTACTTTTGACCAAGGCCGTAGTTGGTTGTGGAGGATCTGTGGAATTACTGACAACTTGTCTCGATATTTGGAGTTTGCTTTTGACCGCCAAATTCGATTTATATCTTTCAGCCTTGCTTTCAGAAGGATATCTGTTACCGAAGCAAACTGAAGAGACCCTAGGATTCTCTCCTGGTTTCTTCTTGACGTTTGTTTGCATTTGAGGAATTGCCTGACAGATTTTGCTATTTCCTTCCGTTTGACCACTGGAATTGATAGATTGTGGGAAGACAAATCCCATTGGATTCCTAGCCACTGAAAACGAGATTCCGGAGTAAGTCTGGATTTCGTTTTGTTTATCTGGAACCCCAGATGTTCCAGAAAGTGAACTACCTTTTTGGTAGCTTTGAGACATTCCTCGACTGTTGGTGCCCAGATCAACCAATCGTCGAGGTATGCCGCTACCATGATTCCCTGAGCTCTCAATTGTTGTACAACCACTTCTGCTATCTTTGTGAATACCCTGGGCTACATTCAGACCGAAGGGCATCACTTTGAATGAGAATGTCTGATTTCCTAGCCTGAATCCTAGGAATGGGCGGAAGTGCCTGCTATAGGGATATGATAGTATGCGTCTGTAAGATCGATGGAGCATGTGACGGCTCCACGCGGAAGTAAGGTCCTTACTTGCGAGAGGGTAAGCATCTTGAACTTGTCGCAGCGAATGAAAGAGTTTAGCTTTGACAAGTCTAGATTACCCTTCTTTTTGTTGAGCCTTTCTTTGGCACGCTGAATAAGCGACCTTGAAATTTTAGATGTTTGACTCTCGCAATAGCTCCTTTCTGAAGGAGTTCTTCCGCGTAATCTATCAATTCCTTTGACGGTATCTGATGAAATGATTTGATTGGAGGAGGATCTTTGATCCAACTCCAGCCTAATCCTTTGGACACTATGCTCTGTGCCCAACTGCTGAACCCCCACCTGTGGCGGAAGAGGAACAGCCTCCCTCCTACCTGGGGAGCCTCATTGCTGATGGGCTTGGGTTGGCCACCACGCCCTCCTCTGAACTGTCTACTCCTCGTACCCCTTCCTGCGTCCACGCTGACGAAGAAGTAACCTCTCGCCCTACCTCTCGGTTGAGAGTAGCCTTGAGCCTCATATGCAGGGTTGAAGGCCGGCGAGATAAGCGTAGGAAGTGGATGGTTGAGATTGCTGGGGCACCAGGAGGAAAGGTTGGTTCTGCTTAGAGGTGGAAGGTTGTCCCTGTTGGGTAACTGGGACTGCCTGCACAAATTGCTGCTGTTGCTGGAGTTTTTTATATGGCTGGAACCTCTTACCAGCCTTCTTTGGTTTCTTGCCAGCAGTGGGAACGGATTCCTGTTTCCTCTTTGAGGAAATACCCCACCTAGCTCTAAGGCTCTGGTTGAGTCTAGCAGCTTCGTGGTGTACCTCGTTCACTGCGGACCTCTGGAAGAGATCCGCTCCCCACATGCTTGCAGCCAAGAGTCTATTAGGCTCATGCCTGATGGTGCACTCTTGTAAGACATGCTTCCGGCAGTTCCTCCTAGCCTGGAAGAAGTCAAAAGCGTCCGTTAGAACCGTCTGAAACGAGATTTCGCCAGAATCTTGAACAGCGGTTCCGTAGCTAAGACAAGGGCAGCCATTTCTGTGATGATGAGGGAATTGAGGGACCTGCCAAACCTAGTTCGCGCATCGAACTCTGCCTGGATTAGGGAATTCCGGCAGCCTAGGTAGTTTCTCACCGAACTGGTCCATGGCGCAGTCCGGCTGAGTTTACCCAGCGTGAACGTAGCTGGCAAGTTTTCCCACAAGTTCTCCAAAGGCCGGGAAGAGCGGAGAAGTAGACTCCGCCTCCCTCAACTGTGGAATGGGCTCATCCTTGAGGACTGCCTGAAGGACTTTCTCCACTAATTTCGTGGCGAACGGAAGAGAAACCTCCTCTTCCGTCGCGAAAATAGTGAAGGGACTCTTGTAGGCCTGGAGTTTGGTGTTAGAACACTCCCCAGCCTCAAGGCAGTGAACCCATTCCCGCTGGGCGTGATCTCTACTATAAAGGACCGACTCCTTAGAGATTTTGTCTTCTCTCGTCAGAGCCGTTGGCGTCAGCCTAGCATACCCGATGAAAGGCTGCGTCAGACCGGAGGGTAGAACTCGAAGTCCTCAATCCTTCGAGTTCCACACTCGAGATAGAGATCATTCCATCTTTGAATGGAGCGTAGGCAGCTACTCTCCATGGGTTCTCCATAGAGAAAAACTGGCAAGGAGTCATATGGCGGGAGTTGAAGAATCCCCGTGCTAGATGCTGGGGAGACTGGGGGAGGAGCCTGAGTAGCCCAACTACTCGGTCCTCATTTTCTCTCATTCTGTTAGAGAGATCCTGGATTGATTGTCCAGATTGAGACAGACTGTTTGATAACTGCGCAAACATCTGCTCGAACCGCGTTCCCAGTGCGGAGATTTGTGAGCCTACTAGCACGCCCACCTGTTCCATCACCCCTGCTGAGAAAGTAGAGGGATCAAAGGTGCTGGTGCTTGCTACCCCTACCGGCATAGCCGGAGTGGAAGCAGTGGAGGCGGGAGAAGGCAGTGACTCGGCGGGAGCGCGAGCCTTCTCCTTCGAAGCCTTGCTTCTGGAGCTCTTTGATTGAGAAGAGCTCGGCTTTGCCTTCACCGCATCGGCATAGGAAGTCGACGACTTCCTAGCCGAAGAAGACGAAGACGACTTCCTAGAAGTCGACTTAGCTAGAGTCTTCGGTTCTCTCTTTCCCTTCTCCTTAGGAGGTACAGAGAGAGCGGGAGAGCGAATAGGGATCTAGATCCCGCAAAGCCTTGGAATGAAGCGGAAGAAGAGGGGACAGGAGAAGATCCAGGAGCGCCCAAGGAAAGACCTTGGGCGCCCGACATACCTACCTCAACCAACAAATCCTCCCCACCTACCGCCATAGGCTCAAGGTTAAGGTCCAGGGCAGCGACGTCCGGGACCGACTCCTGGGAGGCTACGACCCCAAATGATTGCTGGAGGTCTTGCTGGATGGAGGCTATCAGCGGGGCAGCGGACAAGGGGTCAACGTAACCCGTCGACTTGCCCGCGGGGAAGATCTGGACGGCCAGCTTCCTGTCCAAAATGTAGGGCTGGCCCTTGGCGGCGTTCTTCCCGAAGCCGCCCACCCACGCTTTCAGGGTGGCGAGGGCGACTTCCCTCACACCGGTAGCCTGAAAGAAAGGTGAGATTAGCTGCCAATTGTGGAACGGGGTTAACAAACTTACGACTAGAAGTTGTTAGTAAAATAATAAGTAAGCCTATAATGGACTTACCCCATCTCCCAGCTGACCGACCAGGTCGTAGCAGATGGCGCAGGCTTCAGGGTGCCAGACGATCGTCTCGTTGAACGACGTGGCACAGGGGGCGTGAGACCTGCATTCATCGTGTCCACAGGGGTCGAACAGCGTCGCGTTACAGGCTGGGACCTGGCAGTTGGTAGCCTGTAAGTGAAAAAGTACATGAGTACCAAGTAAACACTTACAGCCTAACATATGCTCCGCTGGTGCCGGAGCGATAAAGTTAGATAAAACCAGAGCCCCGCCAAAATACGTGTGGTAACCAGGTTGGTATATAGGCTATGGCTCCGCCGATGGCGGAAGCACAAAAAGCAACCAACTAGGAGTGGTGGTAATGGAAACCACGACGGAAAATGGCGGGGATGGTTGATAAAATAATAATAATAACACACAATTCATTGTAAAATATTGTATAATTAGGGTATATCCTTAAAATAACAATAATAAAACAACCTCTCTCCGCCCGTCTACTAGAAGAGTGCGTAGGTAAGGGGTAAGCTCCCTTCCGGTAGCGGGGGAGAGATATAAGGATATAGTAGGCAAGCAACCGACCACTCGTAGTACCAACCCCGCCCGCTAGCGGAGCCAGTAACCTATAACCAAAGGTGCCCCGGCTGCGACGGAAGGCTCCTTTCGTATCGTAAGGGAGGTGGCATGAGCAACTGGGGGGGAGGGGGGAGGAAGGTCTCGGCGAAACACGGCGGGAGCGAGAAAGGAGGGAGGGATGGCCTACTCCTCCCCGCCTCACCAACTACCCGCATGGAGACCCGGTACCTCATAGTGGGTCGCCCTATAACCCCACCTGGGAGGAACCCCTGGTCACCTCCGAAAGGATGAGAGAAGGCGATTGAGGTTGTCATAACAACCAAGGGGTCCCCAGCTCCTCCCTATATCAGAAAGGGAGGGAAGGGGGGCAGGGTAAGGTGCTATGGAACACGTGACCGCAAGTGGCCTAGGCCGCGAGCAACACAACCGTGGTAGGGCCACGTGAACCAAGCTGTACCAATACACGGAACAAGCACCTAGGCTAGCCTAACACCCTAAATAAAAAATATACATCGAAAGGTGGAAGAGACACTTTTAGTAAAAGAGAAAGAAGCCCAGGAGGAGGCAGACTGTTCCAAGAAACAGAAGCCTACTCGGAGCCAGCGATAGCCGATGTAGAGCAAGAGCCGGGATGCTGCCGGAAAAATAATAATAGCCCTAAATACCAAGCTAAGAGAATGGTAGGAGGGCTGAACTAGCTAAAACTCGATGTAAAACAATGAATGTGATATAAAGTAAGCCCATAAAGTATAAGAAGTCCCAGTATGGAGGACCGGGAATTCTTACGAGGCGGCATGGCCGCCACGAGACAACCGGGGAACCGTATATGACCTATTAAGAGGAAAATACTGGTACCCGGAAGATAAAACTGTGGTAAAATATTACTTATGAGTTTACTTAACTTAGCCGTGGCAATTGCAGAGCGTTCCATCGTAGATAGTACGGATAAAATCCAATAAAGCACGAGCACAAGAAAATGGCGACTTGTCGCTAGCGCTAAAAAATTCAAGGATGACCGCCTAGGGGCGCTGCTGTCCCGTGGTCGTCCTCTAGTCATTAGTAGGTAGAGGCTGCATCGCCCGTTGGTATCAGCTCTCTCTTGGGGGGATTCTGATAGGAAGTTCTAATTGTGTTTGTCTCGTGGTAGTGTTCCACACTCGACCCCTATATCATACCGACACTTCTTTTTAAGATTGAGCGAGTCAGTTTTACTGACATTTTCTTAATTTTGTTTTTCTCTGGTAATTTTAGGCTCTTTTACCTAGAAAGAATGATATTAAGGATACTTTCATAGGCCGACACGAGCTGAAGCCCAGAAATATATTTTTGTCTTCTGTTTACATTGAGAATGGATGTTTATCACTGAAATCATTATTTTGGAAAACAATTTAGTTGCTAAAAAGAAACAAATTTATTAATGAAATTATGTATTATTATTTTTAACTTTGTACATAAAATTTTATGATTATGTCGAGAATAATAACAACATTGTGTTGTTTACATATGAAATTTGTATTTTAAATATTTTTACAGTGATAAGAAATGAAACATCGATAGTGATAAAATATTCTCTTGTGTACTGTTATAATGTGTGATAATCATTGAGTCAACTGTATAAGTTGTACTTAAGCACAGTTTAGTAAATCACAGAAAGAATAAAAATATGGCAATGCGTCTGCACCTACAAATGTCGGGGACCATCTGTTCTTTTGTTATGGTAATAATAGATCAGTATTATAGTTTATTCTGTAAGTGAAATAAGGTTTATGAAAAGTTGCTGTTTTATTTCATTTAAGAGATAAGCATACTGAGAGAGAGAGAGAGAAAACACATCTACACTCACTCCTGATATGTTCCCCAGATGAGCTGGCCACACATTGAATAGACACTGCATTGTGATGCTGGTGCATAGTGGATTAATGTCCTGCATGCCTTCCTTAGTTTTGGGTACTATTAATCTACCTCTTGCTTGCTCTTTCTGATATTTTTAGCTCCATGATGCTTTCAGCAATTCCTTCTATCTGTTTCCATGCCTGTATTATCATGTAGCGTTCTCTTCACCTTTCTAGACTATAATTTTAAAAATTGTAGTCTTTCCCAGTAGTCAAGATCCTTAACTTCTTCTATTCTAGCTGTAAAGGACTTTGTACACTCTCAATTTGAGCAATATCCTTTCGGTAGTGTGGGTACCATATCATATTGCAATATTCAAGTGGACTACGTACATACGTTTTATAAAGCATAATCATGTTTGGCTTTTCTTTTTTTGAAGTGCCATAACATTCCCGTTTTTGTTTTGCATTTTGTCAAGAGTATTGCTATTTGATCATTGCATAACGTGTTCCTATTCAACTTCACACCAAGGTCTTTAGCTTCTTCCTTATTTGTGATTGTCTCATTATTCGGTCCCCTATGTGCATATAGCTTTCCTTCTTTATCATAATTTATTAATTCAAATTTATCAGAGTTAAATACCATCCTATTTACCTCTGCCCATTCATATATTTTGTTAAGGTCTCTTTGTAGCGAGTTCCCATCTTCATCACAAGTAATTTCTCTACTTATTCTTGTCTCATCGGTGAAACTACTCACTATCTAGTCCTTAACATTATTGTCTATATCTGCAATCATAATAACAAACAGCAATGCAGCTATCACTGTATCTTGTGATGCACCAAATATTACCTTAGCTTCATCAGATTTCTCATAATTTGCAATAGCTATTTGTTTTCTGTTTTGTAAAAATTCTTTTATCCATCTTCCTACTTTGTCCACTATATTATGTTGTCTAATTTTCTTCGCTAATATATTATGGTCTACCTTGTCAAAAGCTTTTGCAAAGTCTAGGTAAACCACATATGTTTCTTTTCCATTTATCATATTTTTATATACAGTGGTACCTCGACATACGAAAGTCCCAGCTTACGAAAAATTCAAGTTATGAAAGCAACTACGAAGATATTTTTTGGCTCTACATATGAAAATAATTCAGGTTACGAAAGGTTGTTGCTGTAAAGTCCCGAGATTCGCCCGGACCGCCGAGAACAATTTTAAAACTCGAGCGCCGACAACTGAGTAGACACGCCACCATCCTCCCACTCTCCCATTGGTTCCTGATGCTAGTCACCGCCATAAGATCCTGCTCTACTATTGGTCAGCATCTCTCCCATCGTGCTCTATGTAAAGGCGTTCTTCTTTGGCCACTGCTTTGCACCAGCGTTATTGTACACATGCGGAATTCGTTCGTTCACATATACAATTTCATTGTGTTAGTGATTTCGTTGTACTACTTTATCGTGTTGTTTGAGAACTTAATTAGTATAGTACATAACTTAATTACGTACAGTATAGTCATGGGTCCCAAGAAAGTTGCTGAAGTTCACGGAAAGCAGAGGCTGCTTTCTATGGAGACAAAAATAGAGATTATCAAGAAGTATGAAGCTGGCATGCGGTTGAGTGTGATCGCTAAAGAATACGGCCGAAATCTGTCGACAATAGGCACCATACTTAAGCAGAGGGAAGCCATCAAAGCAGCTACACCTTCCAAGGGTGTGACTATTTTGTCCAACAAGAGGCGCCACGTGCACGATGAGATGGAGAGGCTGATGCTTCTATGGATTGAGGACAAAGAAATTGATGGCGATACGATAACCGAGACGGCAATCTGCCAGAAGGCCAGCGCTATTTTCACTGATCTGATTGCACAGGCCAAAGACGACGGAGGAGAAGGGACATCGATGGCAACCCCAGACTTCAAGGCTTCTCGGGGGTGGTTTGATAAATTCCGTTAACAGACTGGCATACATTGGGTGGTGAAGAAATTGAAATTTTGTAATACTATCAGAGGTCCCCTGCCATTTAGTCTCTTCCTTTCTCAATATCCAGGCCATCTACCGCCCGCTACTGCTACTACTAGCGTCTTGCCCGGTATTCCTGTGGATAGCACCCAAGCTTGGGCCAGTTAGGGTGAGGAAGATAGAGGGGTGGGTTTCACTGGGCGACACAGGTCACTGCCCAGAAATAGATTTTTCCTTTGTCAAAATCCCTTTTTCTGGGCCTAACCTGTGTCGTCCTGTGAAATAGTAACAGAGAATTGGCCCCACCAGCTTGGAAATGTAGTGTAAACAAGTTACTGGAAGGAAAATTAAAGAATTATAATTAATTCTACCGTAGTTTTAATAAAGTTCTCAACTTCACAGAGATTCCAATAATATCCTTAAATCTACTGTCCTTATCCTAAATAAACATAAGATTATACAGTCAATCTGGTAGAAACAAATTCATCCAACACCCAAATACAGGATTTTTACATATATATACATTCAAATCAGTATGTACAATCAGGAGTGATCAAAAGTGCAGTCCAGGTGAAACCAAGGACAATCGTGCAACCAGGTAAACAACCAAGACAAGGTTGAGAATGCTAGTGAGGCAGGTAGGAGAGAAAGAACTAAAGAGAGATATAGGCTATTAAGACTAGTTATTTCACTAATGCTAGGCTGTGTCAGGGGAAACTACGTTCCCTGCTGCCACTGCCGGATATTTAAGGGCCTCTAAAGACTTTAGGTAGTGGCGTTTAAATACTGTCAGTGATTTCCAGCCCGTATATTTTTTAAGATCATCAAAGTTCATGTGATGGAAGTAATTAACTGAGGTGGCCTCTGCTTGGATGTCATGCACATGCGGAATTGATTCCGGATTGGCTTGTTTGATAAAATAAAGAATTTGTTGTCTGATTGCTTTTAGGGAGATGGTTCCACCATTCTCTCTAATAAATAAAGGGCCTGAGGATTTTCTGGAAGTTCTGTTTAGATAGGATCTCAGCATGTTTACTGGACATAGAGATAGATCCTGTGGAAGTGGGACAATCTTCCATGGGGACCATCTATTTTGTGGATTCTCGTTCTTAGCCAAGAATTTTCGGTCTGGTTAAATCAGAAATTCTCCAGATGGGAGGAAATCAATGTGATTTGGTTCTCTGGAAAGGGCCAACAGTTCAGATATTCTGGCTCCTAAGGCCAGACTTACCAGGAATAATGTTTTCCTGAGAAGGGTTATGAAGTACATGATTCGTTGTCAGTGTCTGAAGCTAGCTTAAGTACATCATTTAAAAACCAGATCGTCTGAGGTCTATGCACTGGTCTTAATCTAGCACAAGTTCTGGGGATAGATGAGAAATACGAATCTGTCAAGTCAATATTGAATCCAAATTGGAATATTTTCTTTAAGGCAGATTTGGTTGTAGTAATAGTACTAGCTGCTAGGCCTTTTTCAAACAAGGTTCTAAAAAATGTAACCGCCAAATTCGTAGTCATCGTCTTTACCTTTGAGTCTTTTAGAAAGGTGGCTAGCTTCTTAACTGCTAAATCATATTGACGCAGTGTAGATTCTCGTTTATCTGATTCTAGGAACCGGGTGTTTAGGGGATCAATATTAGCATCCTTCTGCGCTGCAAACTTCATGAAGTCCATAAAGTTAGGGCATTCTGAATTCCTGAGGAAGCGGACACAGTCCGCGTTTGTACTAACTGCATAAACCTTGGATTGGGGATCCGCCGGGGGCGGAGACCCAACTCCACCAGTAGCGGGAACCAATTGCTCTTGGGCCAATTGGGAGCTACTAGCGCAATCTGCCCTTTGAAAGACCTGAGTTTGTTCAGGACTTTCAATAGTAAGTTTATTGGCGGAAATAGGTAGATCCTCTTCCAAGTGTTCCAGTCCACTGACATGGCGTCTGAGGCATAAGCCAGAGGGTCCAGATTGGGAGCTACATAACATTGCAGCTTGTGGTTGGATTCTGTGGCAAAGAGGTCTACTTGGATCCCTGGCACCTGTTGGCAAATTCACTTGAATGATTTTTCGTCTAAGGACCATTCTGATTCCAGCGGAGTAGTCCTTGACAGGGCGTCTGCCACCACATTCCTTACTCCTGCTAGGTGAGTGGCTGACAGGTGCCACTGGTTCCTTGCTGCTAGGGAGAAGATTGCTATCATCACATGATTTATGTGGCTCGATTTGGAACCTCCCCTGTTTATACAGTGGACTATCACCGAACTGCCATGGCTTCCAGTACATTGATATGCAACTGGCGGAAGGTTAGCAACCATAACCCTTGCACTTTTTCGTGCTGGGAGTATCCTCCCCAGCCGCTTAGAGAGGCGTCCGTGTGAACTACCAGGGTTGGCGGAGGGAACTGCAATGGTAGATTTTGCCAGGCTCTTGACTTCTGTCCAAGAATGGAGTCTCTTCCGTAATATCGGTGGGATCCAGGAAAGTTTGTCCCGAGATTTTGTGTTTGCTCTGGTCCGCCAAACCCTGTTTATATCCTTCAGTTTGGCTTTTAACAGGACGTCCGTTATCGAAGCAAATTGGAGTGAACCTAAGACGTCTGTTTGCCTTTGAGGAACTGTCTTGTAGCCTTCGCTATCTCCCTGCGCTTCACCGGCGGGATTGATAATCAGTATGAGTCCAAATCCCATTGTATTCCCAACCACTAAAAGCGTGGTGCCGGAGTCAGCTGGGATTTGTTTCTGTTTATCTGGAATCCCAGGTATTCCAGAAAACTTATCACTTTGTCCGTTGCTTTGCGGCATTGTTCGACGTCTGTGGCCCAGATAAGCCAATCGTCCAGATAGGCTACTAACATTACCCCTTGAGTCCTCAATTCTTGCACCACCATCTCGCTATCTTTGTAAATATTCTAGGCGCTATGTTGAGCCCGAATGGCATCACCTTGAAAGCATAGGCCCGTTTTCCTAGTCTGAAGCCTAGGATGAATGTATGAGTTTAGATGGGACAAGTCTAGGATTATTCTTGGCTTGTTTGAGTCTTTCTTTGGAACGCTTAACAAGCGCCCTTGAAATTTCAAGTGTTTGACTTCCATCACAGTCTTCTTTGAAGAAGATCTTGGGTGTATTCGATTAAGTCTGTTGTAGGTTTTTGATAAAAGCTGGTTGATGGAGGAGGCCCTTCTTTCCAACTCCATCCCAGGCCTTTTGACACAATACTGTGGGCCCAATTGCTGAACCTCCAACGATCCCGGAAGAGGTACAGCCTACCTGGGGAATCTCACTGGCCAGCCGATGGGCGACTTCCCCGGGCACCCCAGAAGCCTTTGCCTTGGGCTGAGGCTCTTCCGCCGGCTCTGTGCCGGAAAGCTCCTCTGGCTCGACTAACTCTAGCAAATCTGTTATACCCTTGAAGCCCTCCTTGGGCTTCAAAGGTAGCGTTGAAGGCTGGGGAGGTGGAAAAGGGGGCCGAGTTCTGGGGCTGCTGAGACGGTTGGCTCAGTAGCACGAATTGCTGTTGAGGTTGTGCCTTCGAGGTGGAGGGTTGGTTTAGCTGAGTCACCAGGACCGCCTGTACCACAGCTTAGGGTTGGGCGGTTTGGAGGGGTCGGAAATTCTTTGTCCTCTTCCTGCCCCTAGGATGCGCTCCGGAGGGTTCAAACTTCCTCTTAGAAATGAGCCCCCAGCGTATCCTCAAACTCTGGTTGACTCTGGCCGCTTCCCCGAGAACCTCATTTACGATGGTCTCCGGGAACAAGTTCGCTCCCCAGATCGAGGATTTGATGAGCCTATTCGGCTCGTGCCTAATGGAAGCATCCGCCAAGACGTGCTTCCTGCAGTTCCTTCTAGCCACCACAAAGTCATATAAGTCACACTGTACGGTGTGAAGATATGACTGTCAGAATTTTAAACAGTGGCTCATCCGTGTACACCAGGGAAGTCATTTCTGTCATGGTGGCGGAATTAAGGGACCTGCTAAGCCTGCACCTCGCTTCGTGCTCCGCCTTTACCAAGGCGTCTGGGAGCCTAGGTAGGCGCTCGCTGAACTGTGTGCTTGCACAGTCTGGGCTGAGTTTACCCACTGAAAAAGTTGCAGGAGCGTCTACCCAACATTCCATACCTCCAGGAAGCAGAAGGGAAGGCAATTCTGTCTCCCGGAGTAGTGGCATTGGTTTCTCATCTGTGGCCGCTTGAAGTGTTAGTTCGGCCACTTTGGAGAGGCACGGGGTAGGAGTGTCGTCACTCACTACAAACATTGTGAAGGGGCTCTTATGGGGTGTCAACTTCGTGTTGACACACTCCCATTCTGTTAGGCTCCGGACCCAAGCGGATTGGGCCTGGTCCCTAGGGAAGATAACGGTCTCCTTCGGGACCTTGTCTTCCCTTACCAGTGCCTCCTCAGTCAAGCGGGCATAGCCCTGGAAGGGGAAGTGGAGATCCGGTGGGTAGAATTTTCAAAATCTTATACCAGGCCGGGTCCCACATCCTTCTATTGTTAGCATACCCTCCGCGAACGGGGCGTATGCTGCTGACCTCCAAGGGTTGTTGTTCGTGAAAGGAGGCAGCTTTGACGAGTCCGGCATTGCAAGGGACTGTCGTGCCTGCCTGGGCTGGAGCTGTCCGGTCACCAGGGTTTCCTGGATACCCGCCACCAGGGTTTCTTGGTTCCTTAGCCTTTCAGTCAGGGACTGGATAGACTCCCGACGCCTCGAGGCTAGAGGACAGCTGAGATGACATCTCCTGGAACTTTGTTTGCACCAGGATGCCCATCTGCTCCATCGTAAGGAGAAAGCCGCTGAGTCGAAGCTAGGTTCCTGGGGTCTAGCTTTAGAACCCTTTGCTCTCGACCCCTGTTGAGGGGGAGTAGCTTTTGCCAAGTCTGTCACTGGTTTGGGGCCTGGTGGCGTGCTGGCATGGCTCAACTTGGCCCTTGGCTTTGGAAGGGACTTCTTAATAGCCACTAGCTTTCTAGTGGGTTTGATCTTAGGGATCACCGAGCCCGACTTGCCCCTAACAGTCTTGGGCTTCCCGGTGAATCCCTGGAAAGAAGAAGAAGAAGATTGAGACGAGCTAAAGGACAGACCTTTAGCCTGCATACTACCTGCCTCAACTACATTCTTACCTTCGCCCTGGTTGTCAACAACCATGGGCTCCCTGTCCAGGTTCATGGGCGCTACATCTCCCAACACCTCTTCGCCGAAGCCCTCCGAGTCCTCTGGCAGGGCCTGGGTCTCCTCCCAGATCCTGGCAATGATGGGGGCCGCCAAGTCTGCCGCTACAGCTGCCGACCTCTTCGCGTTGGGGTAGATGAGCTCCTCCGACAGCATGTAGGGTTGCTTGGACTTGACGTTCCTGACAAATCCTCCGACCCAGACCTTGAGGGTTGACAACGCCACATCCTTGACAGCTTGAGGGTTCTGTAAGAGATAGCTACATCACCTTCTAGTCTAGATCGTAACCTACTTAGTCTAGTATGTGTCAATATGATTCTCATTCAATGTAATCCTCATTGTATCAATAGGAGAGTGGTACGTACCGACTCAGTAGTGAGGTCTCTCACAAGTCCATAGCAAACCTCGCACCCCTCCGGGTGCCACACAAGCAGGGAGTCCACCAGGACCGCACATCCGGCATGGAACAGGCAAACCACATGCCCACACGGCTCTTGGAGCATGGCTCTGCATGTCGTCTCCACGCAGCGTACCATCTGTAAGTTGATTGATACATGAGTATCACTATTTAAACCCACCGGAGAAGTCTCCGGTGGGGCATGCATCGCAATTCTACTGTATCCGGAGCTGCCTCCAGTGGAATGCGTGTCTACTACTAGGATTTCATTACATATTGTATATCACTAGCTCCGAGCCCTAGTTATTTGTTCTTGTCATGACATCAAAAGTTTAGGCCTGGTACAAACAGAGCAGGGGAAGGATGAACCTGGCCTGACTCTGCTGGCACTAGAGAAGTGTTTTCTAGTCCATTAAGACCGCCTCTCAAGCCTACTATCCGTCCCCACCAGGGTGGGATGGAGAAAAAACAAAGAGGGTTTAAACCTCGGGGAGGGAGCTAGTGAATAATAACATGGTGCTTCGGTTCTGAATACCTGGCGGGGTGAATATGCCCGCCGTAGTAAACGAACCCGAAGTGTGGTAAGTTAAACTTACCTTAAGCTTAGAGCAAATAAACATGCGTGTATCTAACTATGCTCTATCCATTCCCGTTCATTCCCAGCGCAGTCTCCCTTTCCTCCAAGCTATCTTCTAATTCCGGTTCCGACTCCATGAGAACAAATCAGGGAAAATAGGTAAACCTAGGCCTGCATTTGATCCTATAAAAGGTCGTAACTATTACTTGTATAACAAATACCATCTTAGTCGGGATCCCGGACCCGCCGGGGCGGGAGGATAGGTATGGGGATGGGAGCTGCGGATAGGGAAAGCGAGAACGCGGTGGAATGCGGAGTAACCGTCTCGACGAGCCAAGTGACCAACCCAAGCTCGCCAGGGTGGGCACCCCCTGCACCATCCACACTGATTATGACGCAGTGAACCCATCTCCCGACCGTACTCCCTACCCTCCCCCCTATACTGTATATGGGAGGCTCGGGTTGGCTACACTGGGTAGCGTAGCCGAGCTGCGCTACCCCACCAAGGTGGGTGCAGGGGGAGGGAGGTCGACTAGAGGAGAGGTCCACTTGCGATCGGATGGTCACGACGACCGGCCAGGTGGGACAACCTCCGAGAAGACGTGAACCAACTGAAAGGGACAGGGGCCTATAGGCCTACTGTATCATGCAATTACACGCGAAATAACAATAATCAGCAAAATTAAAATAAAATGTAATAGGTATATTCCTGACGCACGAGGGGATCGGGAGAGATTAGGGGATAGGGAGCAATGAGTCCTCTCGAGCAGCTGGCTTAACCTTCGCAAATCGGAACGATCTGATCAGGTCGCCCAGGGAGGCTCTGAGCAGCTAGCCTAACCCGCCAAATCGGCCTTTATACCGCGATTTGGCCAGGTCAACCAGGGCTCACGGACTGTCGTGTAAAGGTTAAAACAAGGGCCGAGACCCTTCCAACGTAAGAGATCTGGGGGAAGTCTCTTATTTATGAGTCTAATCTACGTAAGTAGAGTATGACTACGTCGTCCAACCAACGATTTAGTTGGAAGACAAACGGAGAAGATGGAAGACAGAAATCCCAGATCTAGGCTACCCTCCGAGAGCATACGGCTCGGCCTGGTAGGCAAGGATACCCTCGCGTTCAGAAAACTACCAATAATGTTAGAATAATAAACAATGTGATCTAATGTCTGAGAAACTGCTAATCTATCCAAAAAGGCGACTCCAATACTAATTGGGTGTCGACGTGAATATCATCAAACTTGTGGGTAGCAATGCAAGAAATGGTTGCCCGGGGAGCGGCGTCATGCAGGCTATCGCTAATAACAACTATAAACATATTTATGAAGAACATCGCTACCCTAAAACAAAGAAAACATTAATTGCAGTACTCAACTTAGATACAGCAGATTCCTGATGGTCAGACATCGTAGATCCAAAATAAGGAAAGAGTTCACTGAGAAAAACACATGTGCGAACGTTTACAGTGCTATCAAAGGAATGTCGGGCAAGACACTAGTAGTAGCAGTAGCGGGCAGTAGATGGCCTGGAACGGCTCCTCTGTAGAACAGGGATATTGAGAAAGGAAGAGACTAAATGGCAGGGGACCTCTGATAGTGGTTTCACACGCCCCAGTTTCCATACCGACACCCTTAATTAAGGGTGAGTGAGCCAGGAAACTCTGGCATAACCATATAGCTTTTTCTCTTGTATATTTAGCAATATTTATACCTTAGAAATGAGTGCTATAGGAACATTTCACGGGACGACACAGGTTTGGCCCAGAAATATTGCAAGCGGCTTAGCAATAGAATGAACTACTTTCTTTAATAAAATGGCAGGGACATCATCTGGTCCAGCTTGCTGATCCATTTTTAATTTCATTAATAGCTTGCTAAATATCGGCTTCATTAATATCTATATCCAATAAATATTCACTATTTTCATCCCTTATTTCTGTATCATTATCTTCATTATCAATTCTATGGGTAAATTCTCCTTTATATCTCTGTTAATATGTTGCATATTAACTTTTTTTCATTCATTAATCTCCATTTCTTAGAGGGCCTATTTCTACTCTTCTTTTATTCATCTTTTTTGCATACGAGTACAGTAGTACCTCGAGATACGAAAGGCTCAACTTACGAAAAATCCAAGTTACGAAAGCAAAGACGAAAAATTTTACTGCTCTACATACGAAAAGTTTTCAAGATACGAAAGGTTTCTTAAAGTCCGAGATTCGCCCCATAACAATTTTGAAACGCGCCGCACGCCGCCATCTTAGTTATCGTAGACTCGCCACCATCCTCCTGCTCTCCCATTGGTTCCTGATGCTAGCCAAGCCATGAGATCCTTCTCTCTGATTGGACAGCATCCCTCCCATCATGCATTCTTCTATAACATATCCGTACTACATGTTGGCGTGCTTTAGCTCGGCCACTTCGCACCCGAAACTTTACCGTACGCATTCGGCATTCGTATTCGCTCCAACGATTTCATTTAGTAACGTAATTCGTTAGTGATTTCGTTGCAGTTACCTATTATCGTGTTGTGCGAAGACTGTATTATTACGTATTTGTGTAACTTTACGTAAATTAACGTAGTCATGGGTCCCAAAAAAGTTGAAATTCACGGAAAGAAGCGCATGCTGTCTCTGGAGACAAAGATGGAGATCATAAAGAAGTACGAAGCTGGTATGCGATTGAGTGTGATCGCAAAGGAATACGGCCGTAATCCGTCGACAATAGGCACCATCCCCTTAAACTGAAGGATGCCAGCAAAGCAACTACACCCACGAAGTGGCATCCACTAATTTGTCCAGCAAGAGGAGCCAATGTGCACGACGAGATGAGGAACGGTTGCTCCTCATCTGGATAAAAGACAAAGAAATCGCTGGCAATACAGTAACTGAGACGGCAATCGCTCACAAGGCCAGTGCTATTTTCGGCGATTTGATTGCGCAGGCAGAAGACGAGGGAGGGCAAGGGACTTCAACGCCAACCCCAGAGTTCAAGGCTTCGCATGGCTGGTTCGAGAAATTCCGTAAACGGACTGGCATCCATTCGGTGGTGCGTCATGGGGAGGCTGCCATCTCGGACACGAAAGCGGCCGAATCATTTAAGAAGACTTTCGACGAGAATATGACCAAGGACGGCTACAGTTCTCAGCAGGTTTTCAACTGTGATGAGACTGGCCTTTTTTGGAAAAAAACAAAAAAATGCCTCATTGCACGTACATCACGGAGGAAGAGAAGAAGCTACCCGGTGCATAAGCCTATGAAAGACAGGCTTACGCTCGCCCTTGTTCGAACGCCAGTGGGGATTGCAAGGTGAAGCCCCTACTGTGTATCACTCCGAGACTCCTTGAGCCTTCAAGGCCCACAAAGTGTTGAAGGAGAAGCTTCCAGTGATGTGGAGGGCTAATGCAAAAGCCTGGGGAACGAGGCTTTTTGTTCACCGAGTGGGTAAATCTGTGTTTCGGCCCGACTGTTGAAGAGTTTTTTTGGCAAGAGAAGCGCCTCCCCCTGAAATGTCTGCTGGTGTTGGACAATGCCCTTCCCCACCCACCCTCCTGGCCTCGAGGAAGATATCCTAGCAGAGTATTCCTTCGTTAAGATTCTTTTTCTTCCGCCCAACACCACCCTCTCCTCCAGCCCATGGACAGCAAGTGATAGCGAACTTTAAGAAGCTGTACACGAAACATCTTTTCAAGAAATGTTTCGACAACACGATACCACAAACCTCACCTTGCGTCAATTTTGGAGGAGCATTTCGACATCGTCATTTGCATCTGACTCATTGACCTAGCTTGGCAGGAGGTTTCGAGAGGCGAACCTTGAATTCCTCGTGGAGGAAACTCTGGCCTGATGCCGTATCCGCCAGAGACTTCGAGGGATTCGACGTGGGCGAAGCTGTGGCTGCAGAGTCAGAAACAGTTGACGATCCCGAAACTGTTTCCCAACCAGATCTTGATGAGATCATTGCACTCGGCAAGCCCATGGGGCTTGTCGTAGACGAGGACGACATCAACGACCTTCTTGAGGAGCACCAAGAGGAGCTTACGACGGATGACCTGAAGGAGTTGGAGGCCATGCAACTTAACGTCGTTCAAGAGGAGTTCTCTAGCAGCGGCGAGGAAGAGGAGGAGGAGCCTATGAAAACGGCAGAAATAAAGGATATTCTAGGTGCTTTTCATAAAGTGCAATCGTTTATCGAAAAAAGACACCCCGAAAAGGCTCACACAGGTCGTATGCTTGCGCAGTTCGATGACGTTTGCCTGAGTCGTTTAAGGAACATTGTGAAAAGTAGGCAGAAGCAATCTTCCTTGGATCGTTATTTTTAAAGAGGCCTTCAGCATTAGCAGGAGTAAGCAAAAAGGAAGAACCAAGTGATAAAAACAGAAAGTTGAAAGCAAAAAGGAAGAACCAAGTGATAAAAAACAGAAAGTTGAAAGCAAAAAGGAGAACCAAGTATAAAAAACAGAAAGTTGAAAGCAAAAAGGAAGAACCAAGTGATGAAAAACAGAACGTTGAAAGCGGTGGTGAAATTGAAATTCTGTAAAAAAAAAAAAAAAAAAAAAAAAGCCTACGTAAAAGTAAAAAAGAAAAAAAAAAAAGTTAAAAATAAAAAAAATCAAAAATTTTTTTTAACGTAATTTCTAGATTTTTGTAAGTTAAGTGTTACAGTTTTGTTAAGGTGTTTCGTAAATTTTAGTTTTATAGTTTTCCTTAAATTTTTTATGTGTTTTCGTAAAGTTAAGTGTACGTACGTATGTACGTTATCTGCCGTTTGTCCTCCTCCTCCTCTGCCGCCACTATCGGAGATAGCCTCACTCGAAAGGTAAGCTTCCACATTTTACGTTACAGTAATAATATTTCTTGTACACTAATATACACTTTATTTACAGGTTTTGGATTTTTATTCTTAATTTAGGTATTGAATGGTCCAAATTGTTGTAGTATTTCATTGTTTATAGGTCAATTTAGCTTTATTATGAAATTTAATGGGGTGTTTTTGGAGGGCTTGGAACGGATTAGCCATTTTACATGTAAAATGTGTTCCAAGATACGAAAAACTCATTATACGAAGGCCGCCTCGGAACGGATTAATTTCGTATCTCGAGGTACCACTGTACAATAGTTTGGGGTTTTGCTTGATATTTACCTGGTTCTTTTCTTCCAAGTCCCGTTTCTCATATTCTTTTGATTGTTTAATCTTTTGTTTTGCGTTTTCTATCTTACTTTTTAGTTTTATCACTTTCCATTCCTTCTTTTTTTTTACAAGGCCTTTTTTCCACATTCTGATTTTCCATATCATTCCCACTTTTTCATCTCTTGCTTATCTCTATTTTCACTTGCTTTGGAATGGACTGTTAATTCTATGATATTATGGTCTGAAAAACTCATATTATACACTATTATTTCTTTAACATAATTCACCTCGTTCAAAATACTAGGCCTAAAGTATTATCCTTTCTTGTTGGCAGGTGATTTATTTGTTGAATGTTGTGTTCTAGTAGCATATCTAATAGCTTTTCAAATTGCCTCTTATCTTCTGCACGACTATTCATACTAGCGACAAAGACTGACAAGTGGTTCAAGGAAAACCCCATGGTTAACTGCTCCCGCAATTGCTGATCCGTGACTAAGGGATACCCCACTGTAAATACATTTTTATGATACAAAAAGGGTTTACTAATTTTCAAATATTAATATTGATTAATATTGTACATACGGTTGTGAAAAAAAAAACTTTTTTATTTTTTTATTTTGTTTTTTCAGATAAAAAACTTTTTTTCCATTTTTCATTTTTTTCTTTTCTTTTCCTCCAATTTTTTGTGTTTTGGACCTTTCTGGTGATCCTGCTAATAGTACATAATATGGACATATGATATTTTTTAAGACTTCCACCTTCCTTCTAGATTAGAGGAATCATTAAAATAATGATATTAAGGGTAAAAATGCTTTTTAATTGATAATTAGAACCTGATATATATGAAGTTTTACAGGCAGTCCCCGGATTATTTCCAGGGTTACGACGCATGTTCCAGGGTTACAGCGCCTACAAACGCTGATTTGGCAGAAGAAATATGACACCAAAAATGCAAAATAATCAATATTTGAAGTTTTTTTTTGTGAAAAAGGCAACAAGAATGCAGTTTACATAGTTTTCAATGCACCCAAAGCATTAAAAGTAAGGTTTTCTTAGGATTTTTGACGATGTTCCGGCTTACAACGCTTCTCAAGAACGGAACCCCCGTCATAACCCGGGGACTGCCTACTAAGAATTTCACGTACAGTCTCAAAATATTATGGTATTTTTGCTAGCTATTTGAGTGATATTTGCTTTCCTTTATTGCTGAATTTTGATGAAAAACAATTTCTTTTGAGATCAAAATGTGAAACAATGAAATCGCTCTATGAAATTAAATGAAGAACATTTAAATAAAAAATGCTCTCTGAGTTACAGCACAAAGAGATAATTTTTATAGATATAAAGTGACCATTAAAATATAGCCTATAGGGCCTAACATAAAAATGATAATTTTTGTCATTCAATGAAATCTGAAACATGAAGCATTTAAATAAAAGTATCCACTCATAAAAAAGTTTTCCTAAAGCTTTGAATTTTTTATGGATGTCATTTATAATAAGCTATAATGAACAAAAGCAAGACCATCATTAGATGCTTCAGGCATGAAAATAAATACATATACATTGGTAGCCATTACTCGAGATACGAAAGCTAATACAAAAAATTTTAACGGCTCTACATAACGAAAATTGCTCAAGATACGGAAAGGTTGTTGCTGTAAAGTCCGAGATTCACCCGGTATCACCGATAACAATTTTTGAAACTCGCGCGCCGCCAACTGAGTAGACTCGCCACCATCCTCCCGCTCTCCCACCCTTGGTTTCCTGATGCTAGTCACCGCCATGAGATCCTTCTCTCCTATTGGTCAGCATCCCTCCCATCATGCATCTACTATGTAACGGCATGCCTCGGCCACTCGGTAGCAGCATCGTTATCGTGCGCACGCGGTATTTGTTCGTTCTAACAATTTCGTTAATTAACCCTCTTACGCCGATTGGACGTATTACATCGAGTCAAAATGTCTCCCGTATCGCCGATTGGGTTTAGAGTATCATAACGTCGGCTCAAAAAGTTTTTCTTTTTTAAAAAATTCGCGGAAAAAATCAATTAGAGGCCTACCAGCCGAAAACTTTTGTATCACGCGCCTTGGGGGATGCTGGGAGTTCACGGATCAAGGCGTTGTTTTGTTTACAATCGCTACGCAGCGCGCAAGCGCAAGAATTTCTTTCTTATCGCACTAAAAAGTATCAGTGACACATCTCGGAAATTATTTCGTCACTTTGACATAATTTTTGCACCATTTTAAATTATCCTTTACATGAAGTATTATATATGAAAATGTGTGCAAATTCATGTAAAATACAACAAAAAAATACTCATGATTGTAGCTTTTATCAGTTTTGAAATATTTTCATATAAATAAACGATAAGTGCAAAAATTTCAACCTTCGGTCAACTTTGACTCTACTGAAATGGTTGAGAAACGCAATTGTAAGCTAAAATTCTTATATTATAGTAATATTCAATCATTTGCCTTCATTTTGCAACAAATTGGACGTCTCTAGCACAAAATATTTCGATTTATGGTGAATTTATGAAAAAACTTTTTCCTTACGTTCGTGCGATAACTCTTCGATAAACTTTTTTCGTGCGATTGTCCTAATGTTTGTACCCTTTTAAATTTGCCGTTACATAAAGTTTTATATATGGAAATGTCGCAATTTCATGCACAATACAACAAAAAACAACCCATGGTTGTAGCTTTTATCAGTTTTGAAATATTTTCATATAAATAACGTTAAGTGCAAAAATTCAACTTTCGGTCAACTTTGACTCTACGAAATGGTCGAAAAACGCAATTGTAAGCTAAAATCTTATATTCTAGTAATATTCAATCATTTACCTTCATTTTGCAATGACTTGGAAGTCTCTAGCACAATGTTTCGATTTATGGTGAATTTATGAAAAAAAAAACATTACGTTCGGCTGCAGCGGTAACTCTTCCAAAAAATCAGAATTTTTTTGTGCGATTGTCGAAATGTTTGCACCATTTAAAATTAGCTGTTACATAAAGTTTTATATATGAAAATGTGCGCAATTTCATGTAGAATACAACTAAAAATGATTGAAGGTTGTAGCTTTTCTCTTTTTTCGAAATATTTGCATATAAATCACGATAAATAGAACCACGTTTCGGTCTAAATTTGACTCTACCGAAATAGTTGAAAAACGCAATTGTAAGCTAAAACTCTTACGGCCTAGTAATATTCCGTCATTTATCTTCATTTTGAAACAAATTTGAAGTCTAAAACAATATTGTGATTTATGGTGATTTTTGAAAAATATATTTACCTTCACTCCGCGCGCGCCGATTCGCGGCCGCAAGTCTCCGAAATACGTACATCGCATTATCCTAATATTTGCTCCTTTTCATATTAGCCTTTTTATAGAGTTTCATATATCAAAATGTGCGCAAATTCATGAAGAATACAATAAAAAATAATTGAAGGTTGTAGCTTTTTCCATCTTCGAATATGTGCATATAAATATATATATTAAAATTTCGACATTCTGGTCAAATTTAACTCGTCCGAATGGTCGAAAATCTGCAATTCTAATCTAAAACTCTTACAGTATCGTAATAGCCAATCATTTGTCTTAATTTTGAAAACAAATTGGAAGTCTCTTCAACAACTTATTTAGATTTCACGGTGAATTTTTGGAAAATAACATTTTTTTACGTCCGCCGCAGCGTTTACGAATTTGTACATCATTTTGTGATAATATTTTTCCGGTGTTGCTTTTATTGTTTTAGCTATGTATTATATATCAAAAGGATTGCAATTTAGTGTACAATACGAACGAAAAAAAAGTAACTCGTTAGCTTTGACCGTTTTTTGCACAGCGTGATTTGAATACAATTATCAATGAATTTTTTTTTTCGCTACCATAATATCGCATTATTTACATATGATAATGATATTATTTTTCATTTCTGATCATTGCATACTAAACTTCAGGCAATGAAAAAAAAATGATGAGCCAAAAATGAACTCTTAATCTTCAAAACTAAGCGCGCTGTGATTTTTTGAAAAATTATTTTTTCCGGTTCCGCGCTCACTCAAACCGGCGCCGGCATACAGGAGAGGTTTTGATTTTTAGGGCTTCGGCGTAAGAGGGTTAACATAAATTCGTTAGTGATTTTCGTTGTAGTATACTTTATCGTTGTGTGAGAACTTTACTCCATACTTATATGTACTACATACATAATTATGTACAGTATATATGTAGTCATGGGTCCCAAGAAACTTGAAATTCACGGAAGGAAGAGGATGTTCTCTTTGGAAACGAAGATGGAGATTATCAAGAAGTATGAAGCTGTATGCGATTGAGTGTGATCGCCAAGGAATACGACCGAAATCCATCGACAATAGGCACCATCCTTAAGCAGAAGAATGCCATCAAACAGCACTACATCTTCCAAGGGCGTCACTATTTTGTTCCAGCAAGAGTACCCTTGTGCACGACGAGATGGATAGGCTTCTTCTTGTCTGGATAAAAGACCAAGAAATCGCTGCGATACGATACGGATACGGCAATCTCCCACAAGGCTAGCGCTATTTTTGGCGATTTGAATTGCCCAGGCCGAAGACGACGAAGGAGAAGACATCAACGCCAACCCCAGACTTCAAGGCTTCGCATGGGTGATTCGAGAAATTCCGTAAACAGACTGGTATCCATTCGGTGGTGCGGCATGGGGAGGTGGCCAGCTTGGACACGAAAGCAGCGGAAGCCTTTAAAAAGATGTTCGCGAGATGATGACCAAGGAAGGCTACAGTTCTCAGCAAGTCTTCAACTGTGATTGAGACTGGCCTTTTTCGGAAAAAAATGCCTCGTCGGACATACATCACGAGGAAGAGAAGAAGTCTACCCGGGCATAAGCCTATGAAATACAGGCTTACGCTCGCAACTTTGTTTGAACGCCAGTGGGGAATTGCAAGGTGAAGCCCCTACCTGTCTATCATTCCGAGACTGCTCGAGCCTTCAATGCCCACAAAGTGCTTAAGGAGAAGCTTCTAGTGATGTGGAGGGCTAATGCGAAAGCCTGGGTAACGATGGCTTTTGTTCATGGAGTGGGTAAATCTCTGTTTCGGCCCAACAGTGAAGAAATTCTTGGAAGAGAAGTGCCTCCCTCTGAAATGCCTGCTGGTGTTGGACAATGCCCCTCCCACCCTCCTGGCCTTGAGGAAGATATCCTAGCGGAGTATTCCGCCTTCATCAAGGTTCTTTATCTTCCGCCTAACACCACCCCTCTCCTCCGCTCATGGACCAGGAAGTGATATCGAACTTTTAGAAGCTGTATACGAAACATCTTTTCAAGAGATGTTTCAACATCACCGATACCACAAACCTCACCTTGTGTCAATTTTGGAAGGAGCATTTCGATGTTGTGATATGCATTCGACTCATCGACCAAGCTTGGCAGGAGGTTTCGAGGCGAACCTTGAATTCCTCGTGGAGGAAACTCTGGCCTGATGCCGTACCCGCCCGAGACTTCGAGGGATTCGACGTGGGCAAAGCTGGTGCTGCAGATTCAGTTGACAATCCTGAAACTGTTTCGCAACCAGATCTTGACGAGATTGTTGCACTCGGCAAGTCCATGGGGCTGGTCGTCGACGAGGACAACATCAATGACCTTCTCGAGGAGCACCAAGAGGAGCTTACGACAGATGACCTGAAGGAGTTGAGGCCATGCAACATACGTCGTTCAAGAGGAGTTCTCTAGCAGCAGTGAGGAGGAGGAGGAGGACCCTATGACAACGGCAGAAATGAGGATGCTCTAGCTGCTTTTCATAAAGTGCAATCATTTGTAGAAAAAGGCTTACACAGGTCGTATGCTTGCGCAGTTCGATGACGTTTGCCTGAGTCGTTTCAGGAACATTGTGAAAAGTAGGCAGAAGCAATCTTCCTTGGATAGTTATTTTTTTTAAAGAGCCCTTTCGTACTAGCAGGAGTAGCAAAAAGGAAGAACCAAGTGATACTAAAAAACAGAAAAGTTGAAAGTGGTGATGAAGTTGAAATTTTGTATTAAAAAAAAGAAAAAAAAAAAGTTAATTTTAGTTTTTTGTAAAGTTAAGTGTTACAGTTTTGTTAATGTGTTTCGTAAAGTTTAGTTTATTTATGTTTTCCTTACATTTTTTTATGTGTTTCGTAAAGTTAAGTGTACGTACGTATCTGCCGTTTGTCCTCCTCCTCTGTCGCCACTTTCGGAGATAAGCCTCACTCGAAAGGTAACCTTCACATTTTACTACATACTACATACAGTAATTTCGTTGTATACCATGTACACTAATACACTTTATTTACAGGTAATTAGCAGTACGTATTAAGTTAGGTATTGATGTCCAAATTGTTGTAGTATTTCATGTTTATAGGTCAATTTAGCTTTATTGTGAATTTACTGGGGTGTTTTTGGGAGGCTTGGAACGGATTAGCCATTTTACATGTAAATGCGGTCCAAGATACGAAAAGCTCATGATAAGAAGGCTGCCCTCAGAACGGATTAATTTCGTATCTCGAGGTACCACTGTACTATATACATTTCTACAGAAAAAGAAATACTCAACTGAAATGCTCTTTGAAATCACACTGCCAATATAAACTAAAAGAAAAAAAAAAATTCCATTTTTGCCATACTGATAACTTTTTCAATTGTTGATAAAAAAAGAGAAATGCTGAGCCTGCATCTCTTTCGCAAAACTTAACAGAATGGTACAGGAAAACATTAATTTTAGCCCAAAATTATTAATGAAATTGTCCAATCCCAAAAAGGTTCAATTTTTCTAGTCTGAATTTGTATCATTGCCTGAGGAGTGATCTAGTTCAGACCTAAATCTTCTCCCAAGTCTTCTGAGGATAATCTTGATGCAGAGGAGCACTTTGATGATGATGGCTTTTTTTTGTGAAAGGGGAGCATCTGCTAATGTTGATGGCTGTGGCATATGAAGTTCAATGAATTTTTTCATATAATGTCAAATGATGAGTGACATATACAAGTTTGGCAGCCCTATCTGTTGATAGACAGTTGCGATCAGAGGAATAGATATGTGAGTGGCGACTGAATGACCGTTCAACTGAGGCACTGGTTGGGGCAAATTTAATATTCCAGTAGCCACTTTTGAAAGTGGTGTGTGGTTGCACATACCATTCCAGCATGGGGTAGAGCTACACTGGTCCACACTTTGCCAGATGAGAAGGGTTTACTAAATAATTTTTCCTTTGCCCTAAACTCGGCTATTTCTCCCGAAACCTTTTTCTTGTCTATACTTAGCATCCTTAAAGCTACTTCATATGCCATTTGATCGCATCAACTGCCTCTTCATCACTTATGTGACATCCTCTATAACAGGGGTCTAATAAGTTAGCAGCCAGGTGAACTTTCTGTACAAGCCACTCTCATCTCTCTGAGACAACATTTTTAAGGAGAGATTCCTCACTTTGGAGGACTGGAGAGTTTGGCAACTGCGCATCAAAGGAACTTTGCAAATTATGGAAAAGCTTCATGACAATTGAAAGACACTGATCATCACCTTCAGTCATAGTTATTGCAGTTGCTACTGGTTTTAGTAACTGAAGATATCCTGCAATCTTGTCCCAGAAAACTTCTGAGAGTAGAGTATCCTTTGCCACTCATTTTTTTCTAACCCTTTCTTTGCCTCCTCATCAATTGCCAACTTCTATAGAGTATGCTTGTTTTTTTCTTGAATTGACTGCATGGAGTGAATGACTGACCCCCATCTAGTTTTCACAGGGAGTTTCAGAGAAGTTTTGGCCTCATTTCCTTCACTTTGCAATTTCCTAAATATGCCAAGAGTTTTTGATTGTTCTTAATGTGCTTTACAAGATTAGTACATTCCTTTTGTATCGACTCATAGATTTTGCCTTCATGATATATGTGAACATTGATGAAGTGTATGGGCAGGGACAGCCATATGTTTTGTATGTGAGAGAATTCCTCTCGTATTAGTACCCAGGCTTTCTTCCTGTTTGCTGCGTTGAGTACAAACTCCCCACACCTTCATTAGGCCCACTTCCTCCACAACTGATTTAATGATCTGGCTAAAACATTCCCCAGTGTGAATTTTGGCACCTGTTGAAATGCTTTTTCCAAAATATTGGAGAAGGAACTGTTACCATTATGTTGATGATCCCCTCATTTCTGTAATAAGAATTTTAGGAGTTGTATTACTTGAATATTAGTAATTTAATAAATATTTCTTTAGAGAATAGATCCCAGTACCTATCAGCGTAGCTGGAAATGTAACCAATTATCAACCATACTCTATACAGCATGTTCTCAGGGTTTAACATTTCATAAGGGATATTAGTAAATAACCTCTAACACAGTGCACTTTAGGTATTATCTAAGGTCTTTGCAGCATCCCTTTGGCCTAAAGCTGCACAATAATTGTTCTGCCACTATTACCTCATACTGTTTGCTTTCTTCAGTATTGCTAATTCACTCTCTCTGACTTATTCTTCACTCCAAAGCAGTGAATGGCCTTTGCTGCCCCAGTGTTAGGCTTAAAACCTAAATTCTTCAATCCAATTCAATCCATAGCCACATCCAACCCAATGTGTCTGATAGACTCCCTACTCTAGTTCAAAGACTGGTATAGAGCATTGCTTATTTGCTATATGCGTTAATAAGAAGTTACCTGTTTACAGCGAAGCTGGAGGGTGCTGGATTGCTGGTACTTGGTCTACTGTATTATATGTCAGATCTCAGTGAAACTGAGAAATTTACTGCCAATATTCATTTTTCTTTTTAGGGCTAAATTGCTTTGTTACCCAAGCTTAAGAGTATCTTTGTCAGAATATCATTAGCATGAATGAATGTGCTCTGTACAGACAGTATGGTATCTTATTCCCCTAAAGCCCACCAAACAAGATCTAGATATGTAATATTTTAAAAATTTCAAATATACCCAGATGCATAATGAATTACAGGGAATATGTATGTGTATATTTATGGATATATAAGCCAGTTAGACATTGTGTGTGGCTTAGGAAAGCAACAGAATGTGAAAAACAAATGCAGAGAAAAAAAATTTACTTGTTTATCAAGGCTGTTTTTTTTTTTGCGAAACAAAAAATTTTCTTTCCAAAAAAACTGTTTTTTTCGTTCCACAACCCTAATTGCGATTAAATATCACATAATAAAGATAATAATTTCTCTCTCTCTTACAGAGATGTATGTTTTTTTTTTGTTATGATAAATAAATGATTTACTATTTTCAAATATTAATAATAATGTAAACAGTAATATAAATTCATTAAAAAAATACCATAGTGAATTAGTAAGATTTTAGTTTAAAAATTCAAATATTTTTATAAGAATGAAGGAAATCCCAGTCCTTTGCTCTCTAACTCCAGTTACTAAAGCTGTCAAATATATCAAGTAATGTGACAGGAGATAGGAGGAGCTGTTGTGTTTGTTGCCACTAAGTGATCATAAGTTTCTCTCTCTCTCTCTCTCTCTCTCTCTCTCTCTCTCTCTCTCTCTGAGACAAGAGAATTTTTTATAGTACATCTGTACTATGCTTATAGTTACTTTCAAATAATAATAATAACTGTAATAACAAAATTCATATGTGATAGTATTTTAAAGAATACAATAATCTATCCATTTCACTTTTAAATAAGGATAACTCTCTCTCTTTTAACCGAGATGAAAGAATTTTTATAGTACTAGTATGTAAACTATGTTTATTGATTGAATCAGTTTAATATTTAATAATAATTAACTAAAAAATTAAAGGGATTTTGACGTAGGAAAAATCTATTTCTGGGCGAGGAAAGCCGTGTCGCCCAGTGAAATATGTTCCTTCAGCACTATTTCTAAGGTAAAATATTGCTAATAATACCAGAGAACTGCTAAATTGGACCTGCCCAGAATATTCCGGCTCGCTCACCTTCATTAAAAGGTGTTGGTATAGTTTCTGGGGGCGAGTGAAAACCACTACCACGGCACCCTCTCCAATTAGCCTCTCCTACATCAAAACCCCTAAGAAAAGGGGAGCCGTCCTACGGCTTGCTACCTACCACCGCGTAGGAAGCGGATGTAGCGTCATACCTGAAGATAGCATACTAGCTTGGTGGCACAGTTGAAAGAGTGGGGGACAGTTGAAATATAAGGGGGGGGGGATTTCACTTGGCGACACGGCTTCCTCGCCCAGAAATACATTTTTCCTACGTCAAAATCCCTTTTCTGGGCTCAGCCGTGTCGCTCCGTGAAATTGCACTAGAGAAAACACCAAGCTACTAACATATAAAACTAAGAGCAAGCAAAAGATAACTACAAAAGGGTGCCAATGAAAAACATAGTACAATATAAATCAATATAATAAATATTATATACATAAAAATTGTAAGCCTTAATGTAAAGGTAATACACTTAAAATTAAGACATGATAGGAATGAAACCAACAAATTGTTTACAATGTAGGTTGAGAAGGCACCTATAAACTAATTATTATGTACATATCACATAAATCTGCCAGTATCAAAATACGCTACTGGTTGAGGTAGACTGATAATGAGGCTGGTAGAAGGAGGCAAGGTAACACTGTAAACTACTTCTGACCGTAGCAGGGGAAACAGTTCCCACAGTACCGCCGGGAAAAGGGGGGGAATTTAAGATCCTCCAAAGACTTAAGATAGTGGCGTTTAAAAACTGAGGGGGATTTCCAACCAGTATATTTCTTCAGATCATCGAAGCTCATGTGCTGGAAGAAATTAATTGACGTTGCTATAGCCCTAATGTCATGTACCCGTGGGAATGACTGTGGGTTGGCCTTTTTAATGAAATAAAGAATTTATTGTCGTATGCCTTTCAGAGAGATGGTGCCACCTTTCTCTCTAATGAACAGAGGCCCTTTGGATTTCATAGAAGTCCTATGTAGGAAATCCTTTAATGTTTTTTACAGGGCACAGGGATGGGTCCTGTGGGAGCGGAATAATTTTCCATGGAGCCCACCTATCTAGAGGATCCTCATTCTTGGCAAGAAACCTGCGATCTGGAGAAAGTTAAACACTTCTCCCGAAGATAGGTAACTTGAATATGAACCATGGGTCCCCTGGAGTAAAGAAGACAACTCCTTTTCAAATTCTATGCCCCCGAAACTAGGCTGATTAGAAATATGAGTTTTTCCCACAAAAAGAAAAGAATTGATAGTCCACATTCTGAGTTGTTAGTATCCGATGCCAACTTAAGGACATCGTTTAGGAACCATGACACTGCTGTTGGTCTTTCAACAGGCCTAAGCCTGGCGCAAGCCCTGGGGATTGTGGTAAAGTAAGAATCTGTTAAGTTTATGTCAAACCCGAATTGGAAAATCTTTTTCAAGGCTGATTTAGTTGTGGTTATTGTACTAGCTGCCAAACCTTGTTCAAATAAATGCCTGAAGAAAGTGATAGCTAGATTTGTTGTCATGGTATGAAACATTTGATTCATTGAGGAAGACAGCCAGCTTCTTGACCGCCGAATCGTATTGCCGAAGTGTTGACTCTCGCTTATCTGATTCCAAGAACAGGATGTTCTGAGGATCTATGTCCGCACCCCTCGCGCAGCAAACTTCAGGAAGTCCATAAAGTTAGGGTTTTTGTGAAGACCTGAGGAATCGAACACAGGTCTTCGTTTGGACTTGTTGGGACAGCATGGGCTTCTGCAGCCGATGACGGAACACAGACCTAATTCTATCAAAAGAGGAAACCAATTGCTCTTCGGCCAGTTGGGGGGGGGGCTATGAGAACCACCTGGCCCTCGAAAAATCTCAACTTGTGCAGAACCTTCAAGAGAAGGTTCACTGGAGGAAAAGGATATATCCTCTTCCATTGGTTCCAATCTATGGCCAGTGCATCTGTGGCGAAAGCCAGAGGGTCCAGGTTGGGAGCCACATAACATGGAAGCTTGTGGATTTGATTCTGTTGCAAACAGATCCACCTCGAGCCCCGGTACCATGTGACGCACCCACCTGAACGACTTGCTGTCCAGAGACCACTCTAACTCCAGAGGAACTGAGGCGTGAAACCGCGTCTGCTACCACGTTCTGAATCCCTGCTAGGTGAGTGGCCGATAGATACCAACTGTTCTTGGCTGCGAGAGAGAAGATGGCTATCATCACGTGGTTTAGATGACTTGATTTTGAGCCTCCCCTGTTTATGCAGTGCACAACTACAGCACTGTCGAGCACCAGCTTATGTGTGATTTCTTGGCCGGATGAAGTTTCCTTAGGGTAAGGAACACTTCCATAGCTTCTAGGACATTTATATGAAGCTGTTTGGACTGAGGGGGACCAAGTTCCTTGTACCTTCCTGTATTGAGAGTATCCCCCCAACCTGTTAGTGACGCATCTGTGTGAATCACTAAGGGCCGGAGGGGAAACTGTAGCGGGATCTTCTTTGCTAAATTCTTCGCCTCCGCCCAAGGGCGGAGATGTTTGCGCAGAATCTCCGGGATCGGGGCGAGCCTGTCCCGGGATCTTGCGTTGGCCCTGGATCACCCCAAACCCGATTGATGTCCTTGAGTTTGGCTTCAGAAGTACGCCCGTCACTGAGGCGAATTGTAGAGAACCCAGGATCCTCTCCTGGTTTCCTTCCAGGGAATGGGGAGGGGGCTTTCTCCGGGGACCCATCTGTTTTGCAACTTCAGAAACATGCCATGCCTGGTGCCTTGGCTATCTCTTTCCTCTTCGCCCCGGAGGAATGGAAAGAGTATGAGAATCCAAGTCCCACTTGATGCCCAGCCACTGAAACAACCGGGACTCCGGAGTCAGGCGGGACTTCTCCCTGTTGATCTTGAATCCGAGATGTTCGAGGAAACAGATCACCTTGTCCGTAGCCTTGTTGGCATTCTTCGATGCTTGCCGCCCACACCAGCCAATCGTCCAGATAGGCTACTACCTTGATGCCCTGTGGACCTTAGTTCCTGCACTACCATTTCCGCCAACTTCGTAAAGATCCTGGGGGCTATATTGAGCCTGAAGGGCATTACTTTGAAAGAGAAGCCTTGTTTGCCTAACTTGAAGCCTAGAAACGGACGGAAGTGCTGTGCTATCGGGACATGATAGTAGGCGTCTGTAAGATCTATAAGGTGGTGACGACCCCACGGGGAAGTAAGGTCCGCACCTGAGAGATGGTCAGCATCTTGAACTTTTCGCAGCGAATGGATAAGTTTAGACGGACAAATCTAAGATCACCCTTCGCTTGTCTGAGCCTTTCTTTGGAACGCTGAACTAGCGCCCTTGAAATTTTAAATACCTTGTCTTTGACACCACCCCTTTTTGAAGGAGGTCCTGAGAGTATTCTATTAACTCTGGTGTCGGCTCCTGATAGAAGGTGTTGGGTGGAGGAGACCTGCGATCCAACTCCAGCCTAGGCCTCTGGATACAATGCTTTGTGCCCAATTGCTGAACTCCCAACGATGACGAAAGTGGTACAGCCTCCTTCCTACCTGCGAGACCTCATTGGGCTCATGATGGACGCCGATCCGTTGGCCTCCCTTGCAGCTCTGGCACAGCCGGTTGCTCTGCTGCCGGCACGTTGACGAAAGGGACCTCTAGCCCTGCCCCCCCCTGCCGAACCTATTGAAGACCTGAAATTCCTGGTTCTCATAGGCCTGATTAAAGGCAGGAGAGACAGCGAAAGAGGCCGAAGGTTGCTGTTGGGGCTGCAGAAGAACGAACTGCTGCTGGGCTGGGCCTTAGAGGTGGAGGGTTGAGGCACAGGAAACGCTTGAACCAACGTCTGATGTTGAGGAGCCTGGAAAGGCTGGAATCTCCTAGGCTTCTTTTTGGGCTTGGAACTTGAGGAGGAGGAATCTGGTTTTCCTCCTGTATACTAATGCCCCAACGAACTTTTATGATCTGATTGAGGCGAGCAGCTTCGTGTTGGACTTCGGTTGTTTCGTTAACAACCGAGGCCGGAAAGAGATCTGCACCCCAAATGGAAGAAGCCAGGAGTTATTTGGTTCATGCCTAATTGTAGATTCGGCTAGGACATGCTTTCTGCAGTTTCTCCTAGCCACAGCAAAGTCCGTACAGGTCGCATTGCATGCTAAGCAGTAACGACTTCGCAATGACCTTAAACAGCGGTTCTTGTGCATATTCAAGGGCCGCAGTTTCGGTCATCACCAGCGAGTTAAGGGACCTAGCAAGCCTTGTCCTAGCATCGAACTCCGTTTGTATCAAAGCATCTGAGAGCCTAGGGAGACGTTCGCTAAATAGGGTCATCGCACAGTCCAGTTTAAGCTTCCCTACAGAGAAGGTTGCCGGAAGGTCTACCCAAATGTCATCGCCCCCTGGAAGCAACAATTGATGTAGGGTCGGTTCTCCCTCGGTTGAGGCCATAGGCTCATCCCTCATAACTGCCTGAAGAGTGGTTCCGCTACTTTTAGAAAGTGAACGGTAACGGATTCTCGTCATCCGTTGTAAACATCGTGAACGGACTCTTGAAGACCGTTACTTTTGGTATTCGCACAGTTCCACTCGTCCAGACTGCGAATCCACGCCTGTTGGGCTTGGTCCCTCCCTCAGAAGGATTACAGTTTCCTTTGGTACCTTGTCGCCCTAACTAGAGCAGACTCCGTAAGGCGGACATAGCCGATGAAAGGAGCCTGTAACCCTGGAGGGTGAGAACTCGAAGTCTTCAAGCCTTCGAGTACCGCAAACCTCAATGGTTAACATTCCGTTGACACAAGGGGCATAGTTCGCCACACCCTCCAAGGATTACTCGGGTGGAAAGGAGGGAGAGTGGAACTGTTTGGCATAACCTGGCCTGGTGCCAACTGACTGGATGCACCATACCTGACACACCCTGCTGGAGCCCTGCCATTAAGGACTCCTGTGTACCTAACCTCTGAAGTACTTCTTGGACCAAGGTGCCTAAATTACCGACCTGTTCCAATATATTCGTGGCGAACATATCTGAATGAAAGGAGGGGTGACCCTGCTTCTCCTCTGGTACCCTATGAGGTACCTGACCCTTGGAGGTCGATGGAATCGGATGTGAAGAGGAAGGGTAAGACTTCCCCTTCAGAGGCTTAGACTTCAAGGACCTTGGCAGGGACTTCTGCCTGGGTTTGTCCACTACGCCGGGATGTTGAGACCGGAGTTTTATGACTTATGCTATCATATGATCTTTTGGGTTGTCTTTAGTTTTTTGCAGTAGTTTTAGAATGAAGTTTACTTTTGACTTTAGGAATTGCCGAGAGGGATTTCAACCTAGAAGGAGGTAATCCCCCGGCGAAACCTTGAAAAGAATTAGAAGACGAAGGAGAAGAAGTATCAGAAGCGCTCAAGGAAAGACCTGGAGCACTTGGAAAGACTAGCCTCATCACCACTCTTACCATAGCCCATGTCTAAAGTCAGGGGCTCTTGAACCATATCCGGAGCGGGCACTTCCTCCACTAGTTCCTGCTGCGAAATTTCCTCCGACTGTCCAGCAACTGCAGCCTGAATAGAGGCGATGACAGGGGCTGCCAACTTCGGGTCCACATAGCCCGCATTTTTTCCCGCCGGGAAGATTAAGGTAGCCAATCTTGCGACAGGATGTACGGCTTTGCTTTGCCAACGTTGCGCCCGAAGCCACCTACCCAAACCTTGAGGGTGGTAGAGAGCAGTGTCCCGGACAGCCTTTGAGGCCTGTAAGAGAAGGAAATTGTTAACCAAGAACTGAAGATAATATTCTATAAACAAATTAGAGTTATATTACTCTTAAACTACACCATGTTACATGTGAATAACCACCCGAAAGTTAGCTGTGAGCCCCGAGGAAGGGGAACTTACGTCGGAGGTAACCCGTTCGACTAGGTCGTAGCAGGCAAAATAGTTTTCATGGTGCCGCATGATCAACCCCTCCAGTTGAACAGCGCAAGAGGCATGGCGGTCCGGCAAACGTCATGTCCACAAGGGTCTTGGATCACGGCATTACAGCCAGCAACCAAACAACGGGTGGCCTGTAAGAATAATGATACATGAGTACCATTGACAACAAGTATAGGAAGTTCTAGGTAACATTTAATAATACTGGAGTATACAGACTAACAAAATATGTCTGAACCTGCCAAACCTTCCATGCACTCTACTAAGCATTCCGGAGTTGTAGCAGTGGAAGCAGATGCAATCCGGACAGACCGGAGCATAGGCCGCTAACCACTGACGCTACTATATAAAACCGGAGAGGAGGAGCACTAGCGAAAGGTGAGACCGGAACGGTGAACCGGAGGTTCCCTAATCAAAATAACACTAGAGTAGTAACTCGCAGCAGAGCATATATTCTAAAACATAAATGATATAATAAAGGGATTAACAAAATAATATTTGCCTGACGGAGGCATAGCCACCGAAGAGACGTTCACCTCCGAGACTCCGGATATAGCCGGAAGCCTGTTCTGTCATTAGACGGGAGGGAGCGTCAGAGGGCGAATGGAGTAAGGATCCCAATAGCCGAGGAGGGCCGAGCTCGCCCGAGCCAGGTCAGAACCGAAACTGGGTAAGCAAAGCTCCTCCCCCACCGCTGGGATGAGGTCGGCTGAGAAGCATCACCCGCAAACCGAGGGCCTGTGGGGGGGGCCCACTTCCACCCCTCCACGAGAACTAGGGTCGGTCGCCAGGGACAACGTGAGCGAGATAAGCACCCACCTAAGTGGGGGCTTTGTGAGGAGGGGCGGGGAAGGTAGGTCGGGCAGAGGGAGACGATCACATGACCACCCGCTTCCCTCGCGGTATCATGAACCACAAGAGAGACCGAGAGGGAGGCTAGAGAACTAGCCTAGCCGACCCAACACAAATACAAAGCATGAATAAAATAAGACAATAAAATGTGTACTGGACACGGTGGAAATAAAAATAAGAAAGAGGAACAGAACAGTCCTAGGACAACCAGTAAGACCACCCGATAAGGAGGGCCCCAACCAGGAAATCCCAAGAAACTGGCCTAGGCTGGAACGTAAGAACAAAGGACAGGCGCCAGAGGAAGAAAATGACTAACAAAAGGAACGAAATAAGCAGTATTGTTAGATAAAAATGAATACATGAATGAAGAATAACGCACGTTCCAGATGGGCACGAAACAAAGAACGTGCTCAGAAGAAAAACCCCAGTGCCAGCGCATAAGGAAAGAAAATACAATAAAATAAAATAAAAAATAAAAATACAAAAACATAAATATAAACGTCAAAAAACAGCATCCAAAATACTGGAGATGATAAATAAAAAGTGCTATTACGAATCGGATCACTAGGTAGGAAGACCATGTGAAACCGAAGAGTCACACAAAGGGAACGCTCTAATGGCGGCTCGGAGCCGCCGCCATCCTCGTGATGCGACGACTCCTAAAAACCTAAATAATAAGGGCACGAAGGCCAGAAAACACTCCCTAAATAGTGTCAACACTTAAACCAGTACTTAACTTGGATGCCGATGGAGATTGATGATCCATAACAAAGGAAAAAAAAATCCAAAGAGCGAAAACACAAAGAGTAAGTACAAAGAGTAAAGAAAAATGTGCCGACTCGGTAAAAAGTACGGCTATCTGAATGGAATGAAGACGCTACATCCGCTTCCTACGCGGTGGTATGGTAGCAAGCCGTATGGACGGCTCCCCTTTTCTTAGGGGTTTTTGATGTAGGAGAGGCTAATTGGAGAGGGTGCGTGGTAGTGGTTTCACTCGCCACAAGAACTATACCGAAACCTTTAATGAAGGTGAGCGAGCCGGAATATTCTGGCAGGTCCAATTTAGCAGTTCCCAGGTATTATAGCAATATTTTTACCTTAGAAATAGTGCTGAAGGAACCTATTTCACGGAGCGACACGGCTGAGCCCAGAAATATAATATTAATTACAAAATTTGTATGTGGTAGTATTTTAAAGAAATAAAATAACCTTTTCATTTCACTTACTTAAGGATAACTCTTCTCTCTTACTGAGATAGAGAGAATTTTATGGTAGATGTATGAGTTTATTAATATTTTCAAATAATAATATAACTGTAATTTCAAATGAAAAGTCTTCTCTTTCTCTTTCTTTGTAGTATCCAGTTCCCTACCTTCTCTCAACTCCAGAGAACCTCTGACTTGGGAAGCTGTCAAATATGTTTAGTAATGTGACAGGGGAGGGAGCAGTGCCATATAATATTCAACTGATTTTAATGGTTTCTCTCTCTCTCTCTCTCTCTCTCTCTCTCTCTCGTCTCTCTCTCACTCTCTCTCTCTCTCACTGAGATGAGATCATTTTTATGTATGTAATAAGTTTATTGTTAATATTTTCCAATAATAAATTACCATATATGTATAAAAATAATACTATAACTGTAATTACAACATTTATATGTGAGTATTTTAAATACAATAATCTTTTCACTTCACCAAACCTTTAAATACTGTAAGGGGGGACAACACTCTCTCTCTTGGTTGCAAGTGTTGGAAGTACATAGTATGTATGTATATACCTTTTAAGGGTACTAATGTTTAAGATTACTTTAGAATTATATTATTACAATCTCTTAGGATTAATACAGTAATATGATAATTATTTAAGGTAAATTTGATGTAGGATGTTACATAAGGTATAAACATTTGGTGTTTCTATTTCTTCCTTCTTTTATCTCTCTCTCTCTCTCTCTCTCTCTCTCTCTCTCTCTCTCTCTCTCTCTCTCTCTCTCTCTCTCTCTCTCTCTCTCTCTCAGCAAAAGAATTGATAGACAGACACAAATAGATACTTGTTACGACTTCTCTTTCTCTGTTCTCTGGAAAAGATATATGCATTTATGGGAGGGGAAGAAGTGTTGCCTATAGAAGTTCATTTCAATCTTTTGTCTTTTGATATCGTAAGGGGGAGACGTTCTTCTCTCTCTCTCTGTTATTGGCTTTAATATATTTCTCTAAAAGGTAAAATGTTCATATGACTTTGAAATGATATTAATAATGTTAAGAAGGTAGAAGTCTGTATGAAAAATTATGTAGGAATATTAGCTAGGGAAATCTACTAGTAGAGTTTATGGTAGATGAAGGCGAAGGAGAGGTAGAGAGAGGGGTAGAAAACTGAATGCAAAATGGGATGTTTAAAAAGTGAGAACTATAAAACCAGCACCTTCGCCACAACAGAAAATTGATGAGGCAAGCTGGGAGAGTGCTTTCACCCCTCAAGTGGGTGGTTACGATGGATCATGACAACCACTAGGATTCGCCCTGGAGGCACCGGAAGCTGGAGGCGTTCAAGAACAACTAATTAAGATAGACTAGGGTGTTTCTCCAGTAGCCAAGAAGGAGGAGTCTGAATTCAGGAAGAGGTTCAGACCTCATTTGAAAGGACAGAAAAGTCAGTTAGGAACTCAACTCTGGACGCAAACCATGTGTCGGTTGATACTCCGGTTACCCTGTGTAAATTTGTGTGATTGGCAGCAGTGAATTTTGTGTGTTTATAATAATAATTAAGATAAACAACGTGTGTTTAACTTGCCAAGAATCCAATGAAGCATATCCTGCCAAGCCTCCAGAGGGAATGGATTAGTGAAAGAATTAAATTAAAATAATTAAGATAGTCCATAAGACGTCCAGAAACACTTAAGTATTCTACATATATAACCATAAGTTCCTACAAGAGATTTAAACTCACCACTTGTAGATGAAGGATAACTCCCATGTAACAAAACTAAAAGAGAAGCAAATACAAACCAAAATTACAAAAGAAAAGACTGAATAATAACAAAGAGAAAAAGAAACAACCATAACATTAAATGGTGTAACAGCAATTGTGGATGGATTCTCAGAGCAAACACCAACGCACATAGTGATTAAACACACATACACACACAGGCACAGTGGAAAATAAAAGAAGAAATTAAAAAGTACTGACAGACATTTAAATTGAATTATCGCTGAAAAGCGGTGCCCTAATCACTAAGCGCTTTAACAAGAATCAACAAATAAAAATTTGAAAGCACAAACTCTACAATTGAAGAGAAGAATTACCGAGTTCAATAATTCGAAGGACGAAAAAAAGAAAAATCATCAAAACAGGACAAAAAATATCTCCGAGAGGGGGGGGGGGGGGACTGGGGCACCCGTCGACATAGACATAGCACAACTTCATAACCGCGAAGAGGGCAAAAGAATTTGATGGCAGCACTTACTTCATTGCAGCGACGAAACGCGTGGGAAACTACAGAGAATAGTGAACCAGATTTCTGCACTCCTAAGCCTATCAACTCGACAATTCATTGAAGCGGACAAGCAGGAATTTCAAATCAGGGCAGCGGAGCTTCATGGCAAAGCATTGACTGAAGTTTCAATCAACATAGGAGCACTAACCATTGTTACGGCAGAGATAACGCCCAATTCCCCCAAATGATGGTGACGACGCTGATTGGCGGTGCTGAGATGATGACAGCGAAGAGAGAGCAACAGCAAAAGAAAAATTCAACGGCAGAGCGGAAGTGTTCGACGCAACCAGAAACCAAAGAAAGAAAAATTTTGAAGCATCCTAATAGATTAACGTCTGGTGATAAATTTTAAAATAGAATTTTCTCACACCACACTGCATAAGGATAATAGTAATGCTTTCATAAAAATTAATTTATGATAATCAGTTTTGAGTTTTTTTGTTTTTTTTGCCGCAATTTTGTAAGAGAAATTAATTTTTTTTTTCTTCCTTTGTTGTGTGATAAATCTAGAACCATAAAGGTATTTTCATTCAGTTTCACAAGGTGCAGTGGTGTGAATATCGGAATAACAGTCATGTACTAACGTTAATGTTTTTCCAGATTGAAGGAAGAATATGTTAGATGTAAGCATACAAGAAAATTATATAGGCAAGATAGGGACCACAGACTTCTGCCACATGAAGATAATGTAAGTACAACAATGCATCTAATTTTTTAAATTGTATCTAGTCCTGCTGTAGTATGAAAAGAATAGAAATTTTCATGAAATTATAACCAGGTTACAACGTAGCAGAACTCCAGATTTGAACCATTGCAGCCTACGCCCAACCCCTGACAGATGCTCGAGACTAAATAATCAGACAAATTTTCCCCCACTATGATTGCATAGCAAAAGTCCACCCAGAGTGCCACTTTTGACAGTAGCAAAATATACCCACGACAGTGTGATTGTGCTAACCATAATAACAGTACTAATCCCCATTGCAAGTACAGTGGTCCCCCGTATTTTCGGGATGCGTACCAGACCCCCCGTGAATAACTAGAATCCGCGAATGTTTTGAACCCCTATAAAAATGCTAAAAACAGCCTATTTTTGTTAGTTAAAACTCAAGAAAAACCTCTAAAAATTTTGATACTTGTTGGTTTTTTTAATAGTTTTATCAAAAAGTGCATTTTATGATGAAATTGATAAAAAAAACCAGGAACCATTTGGGGATATTTCTCATAGAAAAAATACCGCGAATGCGCGAATTTTTCCGCAAATAATGCGGGGAAACGTGGTTAAACGTTAGGAGAAATCTGCAAATGTGTGAGTCTGCGAATCCAGAGAACGCGAATATGGGGGGTCCACTGTACATAGGTATTTTAGAATGGCACAGGTTGCTGTAATAACACAGGCTACATGCTTTTGCGGTAATGTATTAAAGGGTCATCCTGAAAAGAATAAATTATAAATTAGAAGCGTACTCGGTATCGCAAGTGGATAGCAGATATTGAAGTCGGATTTCATCCAGTGGGTATCACCGATAAACGCAAAAAAATAGATGAAGCTTTACTCTATGTTAGTTCAGAGAAGGAGACGCTCATCAAGACTCTACATTCATTCAAGTTCCAGGAAATTAAAACTTTACAGAATTTTAGGAAAGTGTGTTTTCAAAAATCGATGGTACAACCTCAGTAAGGTTTTACACAAGAAATATGAAATGGGTAATAAAGTATAGCAAACCTCCATACTGATGTGAAAATGCCCATCCATAAACTTAACTATTGATTTTTAAAAGAAAACAGGAGTAATTATTGGCGATCGCAATGCTTTTAATGATGAATGTAGGAGATTTAGTGAGTTTAAGGGAGGTACTCAACTACATAAGCCATGGTATAGTATATGACGCTATCGGAGAGGAAGATAAAAGTTTTTAAGAAACTAGAACCTAATCCCAAGAGTGATAGTCTCGCAGCTTTAAAGTTCATGCAAAAGAGAACTGAATCTAGCAAAAGAATTTACAGGTTTTGTAAATAATGAAACACAGGTAGAAATAGGAATATTTTTCAGAGAAGGACAGACAGTGTTCCAGACAGATCTAGAAATTTCAACCATAGACAACAAGGGAAACAAGATCCTAGAAATAATCATAGAACAGTAATGGAAATTTTCCAAGCAAACAGAAATAGCAGATATAGGCCTCAACAGCACAGGGGAAATCCAAACAATGGTAATTAGAATCAAAGTTCATTCGGGCCAACCCATAGTCAGAGTCCAGAGATAATAGAACACAAAATAATAAACAGGAACAAAATTGTGCTAATTGTGGTTATTCCAACCACACAAACTCAAAATTGTAAGCGACCAAGATATTGTTCAAATTGCAATAGAGCAGGTCACCCAACCCAGAAATGTTGGTTTTAATAATAATCATACAACCAATAATGCTAGTACACCCCAAATTAACTAATCAGACGCAGTGACAATTACAGAAAGGTGTAGTACAAAAGAGAGCTTCCTTACCAATAGAGAATGAGAATGATAGTCACTGTAGGTAAGGAAGACACATTCAAGTTGTCTTTTGAAGAAATAGAGATAGTATTTCTCAGTGAAAGATAAGGAAATATGCCAAGATTTACCCATCATCCAAGCAAGAATTAATGGTAAACAATGCTCAATACTTTTAGATACAGGCAGTACAGTAAATATTATAGATAAACAAACCTAATAAAACATTCAGGCTTTGCAGATTCAGAAATACAAGGTCCTGGTAGAACTATAAGAGGAATAGCAGGAAAACACAGATTAATGCTTTGGGTAATGTCACACTGAACGTAGAGATTTTAGACAAAACTTTTAAGGAAGTGTTTGTAGTAATAGAAGAAAGATTTTATCTTACTCAAGCTCTGTTTTCATATAAAGCTATGCAGAGATGTAGAATAATGTTTATATTGTGGAGAAAATGAAATCAATTTTGCAATGCAGAAATAGAGAAAATGTTTGTTTTCAGCTAGAAGAAGGAAAGTCTTGCATAAATCTGATCAATTTATCTTAGACAACATCTTCTAGAGAAGCGAACATCCAAGAAACTAAGATGGATAATAATGCTAGCCCGGGTAGCATAGATTTAATGGATAATAGTGAAATAAGTAGTAGAGATGAGTTTTTGAAGTAATGTCCTTAGCCAGGAATAATTCTATGATAGATTGTGCACAAATAAATAACATTAACAATGCAATCCTTGTACTCAGAGCTCTAAACAAATTATTGCATCTGAACCAATTATTGCATGTGAACAAATTGATGAAGGTGAATCACAGATTGATTATGAGCATTCAACAATATGAAGATGAATCAGAAATTGATTGTCACATCTCATAATGGATGAAGATAAAGAAGAAAATATATCAATGAAGTCCTGTTGTTAGAAAAATAAATAAGAATGAATTAAATTCAACAATGCTATTGGATGAAAGTTCAGATGAAACGGATCTGTTATTTCTCAGAGATACACGATTAGTACTGTAGATGACCATACTGTCAGATTTGTGCTTAACACAGAAGTAGTTTTGTACCCGCAATGTCTAACCAAGGCTTGTAGAGAGCTAAAACAGACGAAGACTTGCATGAGACATATAATGCTAATTAATGAAGACTTACCTGACGTTTGTTAGGATGGACAATTCCCTAGTTCACATGAATGGTACAAATTGCGAGACGTACATCCAGAATTACTCAGACAAAAGACTATTACTAAGGTCTGGTATAGAGTTTTGTACAGGATTGTAGAGAATAATCCTTTACTAACAGGTGAAAAAACATTCTTCTTCTTCACAGAACAAAGTTCATTTTTAGATAAGGAAGTAAATGAACAGACTTTCCTCAGAAAATAGAGATAAATTACAACCGATATTGGAGAGGTATAGAAATGTCATTGCTTTAGAAGGAGATAAGTTAGGAAGAACAGATACTTTGCAGCATAAGATTTTAATACAAGAGGGAACTAAGCCATTCTATATACCTAACTATAAGTTCCCAATAAGTTAACGACCGATTGTAGATCAGTTAATTGACGAAATGAAGAATGATGGAGTAGTAGTACCTTCTAAATCACCAATAATTCACCTCTCTTGTAGTCCCAAAGAAAGATGGCAGTTGGAGAATGGTAATAGCTTATCGGAAATTAAATTCACCACATCCATCCCAGATAGAATGCCAATGCCTGTCATAAATGATATGTTAGCTCAATTAGGTGGAGTAAAAATATTTACATCATTAGACCATGTTCAGTGATATTATTGGCAGGTACCCTTAGATGAAGAGTCCAAGCCTTTGACAGCTTTTAGTGCTCATAAGAAACATTTACAGTTTGAAGTCATGCCCTTTGGTATTACATCAGCCCCATTAACCTTTACTTGATTGATGCTCCAAATCTTAGGAGATATAGAGGATGTTTCAGTGTATCTAGATGATGTTGTCCATTTCTAGTAAGGACTTGGATAGTCACTTTAAGACATTAGAAATAGTGTTAGAAAGACTGAAAAGAGCAGAATTAAAGATAAAAATTAACCCTTAAACGCCTAACGCGGTATTTCAGAAATCATCTCCTATATGCTGGCGGGGTTCGGGAGTGAGCGCCGAAGTGGAAAAAAAGTTTTTTTCAAAAAAATCACAGCACGCTTAGTTTTCAAGATTAAGAGTTCATTTTTGGCGTTTTTTTTTTTTTTTTTTTTTTTTTTTTTTTTTTTTTTTTTTATTTTTTTTTTTTTTTTTTTTTTTTTTTTTTTTTTTTTGTCATTGCCTGAAGTTTAGTATGCAACTATCAAATAGAAATAAAAAAAATATTCATATATAAATATTGGAATATATGACAGCGCAAAAAAATTTCATATATAATTGTATACAAATCGCGCTGTGAGCAAAACGGTTTTTTTAAAGCTAATGTATTAATGAGTTCATTTTTTTTCGTTGTATTGTGAAACTACATTGTGATCATTCTTTGGTATATAACAAATTGTAAAACGATTGAAAATAACTTAGAGAAAATATTATCACAAATGATGCATGAATATGTAACGCGGGGACGTAAAAAAAATGTTTTTTTAAAAATTTTTTAAAAATTTCACCATAAATTGACATATTGTGCTAGAGACTTCCCGTTTGTTGCAAAATGAAGGCAATTGATTGAATATTACTAGCCTGTAAATGTTGTAACTTACATTGCATTTTTCAACCATTTCGGTAGAGTTAAAATTGACTGATTGCCAAATTTTTTTTTATTTATCATGATTTACATGCAAATATTTCTAAACTGATAAAATCTACGACAACGAGTTATTTTTTTTTGTTGTATTCTACATGAAATTGCGCAGATTTTTATATATAAAACTCTATATTACGGCTAATATAAAATGATACAAATATTTCGTAGATCTGCGGCCGAGATACTATGCGCGGAGTGAAGGAAAAAGTTTTTTTTTTCAAAAATTTTTTTTTTCAAAATTCACCATAAATCTTCTGTTTTAATATTACGTTACGTATATGTTTCATTTATAGCTGTCAGTAACTCGGTATCTCCATTAGGTAAAGATAGAATAAAGAATAGAAATGAATGGTTATTATACTGTTTGGTAGTTTCATTAGTTGAAGAGAGATAGTAATGAAAATTTATGGCTTACTGTGATTGCTTGGCGTTCGTTCGGAACTCAAGAGCTGAATGTAAACGAACGATTGGAAGGTTTTTTTTTGTTTGTTTGTGTATTATAGTTAATGATTAATTAATAATTATTTGAAATGAGTACATACTGATTAATTATACATTTTATTGGCATATTCTAAGCTTTTAGCTTCTTAGGTTTAGATGTCAGAATCATAGACTAGGCTACAGTAGCAACCGCTAACATAGGCTAGGCTTATTGCTAAGGGACATATGCTAAAGTCCTAATATATGCAGTAAAAATGGGGTTGAACATTATTATGCAGTTGAATATTACTCAAGTATGTACACTATTTTGCCTTTTAGAGTCGATTTCTTCCGTCGGATCGGCGTCGTAGAAAAACAAATGTGTTGTAGGCCCTGGAAAATATAATTTACTGGGGTGTTTTTGGAGGGCTTGGAACGGATTATGCATTTTTACATGTAAAATGCGGTTCAAGATACGAAAAACTCATGATACGAAGGCCGCCTCTGAACGGATTAATTTCGTATCTCGAGGTACCACTGTATTACTAATATTATTATTATTATTCTTATTATTACCAATGCTGTAAACATTCATTGATGTATACACTGTTTCTGTATGAAACCTATGACTAACTGTGTTTCAGAATAAGAAAACTAGTACTGCTATACTACTACTACTACTACTATTTTACTAATACTTTACTACTTTTTCTGCTACTTTATTTCTACTACTTTACTACGATTTCTACTACTTTTATAACTGTTTCTACTTCTGCAATTATATTTTCCACTAAATATTCCTTTTTTTTTTCTGATATCCTTATGGTTTTTTTTTGCAATGTGGTAAAAAATATTCATTGATATATACACAATGTTTTCACATAAGAATATAAAGGAAAAATATGAATAACAAAAAATTTAGTGGGAGCAAGTAATGATTGATACTCGCAGTTGACAGGGGGTCTCATGCGGTATGCAAGCATTTGCAGCAGTGCAACAGGCCGGTGGCGAAGGGGTTAAGGGTACTAATGTTCAAGATTACTTTAAAATTACATTAAACCCTTTAAAGCCGATTGGATGTATTAAACGTCGACAAAAATTGTCTGTCGGGTGCCAAACAGACGTATGGTATGTCAACAAAAAAAGAGTTTTTACATTAGCGGAAAAATAGTTATAGCCTACTAGGCAAAACTTTTGAATCACGCACCTTGGGGGATGCTGGGAAGCTCATGGATCAAGGCGTGTTTGGTTTACAATCGTTACACAGGCGCGCAAGCGCGAATTTCTTTCTTCTCGCACTAAAAAGCACCAGCGACACATCTCATAGAATATTAAACTTTTATTTATGATGCATTGGTAATGTTGATTATACACTTGGGTGCAGTCATTTGTTTTTACCCATAATTCTTGTGTTATGATATTGCGTGGCATGACGCCGCTTTTGTAAAGTAGTGTAACCGGCAAGTTGATCGCCGAAGGTACTCCTGGTACTGCTGTATCTCCACATTCTCCATTTAAAGTGACTCATTTATATAGATTCGCTTTTATTTAATCCACCATCATGTCCTTCTGCGGTCACAGGTTATGGGCCCAACTCAAGCAAGAGGAAGTTGTATTTTGATGGTGATGAGGAGAAATATGAAATGTGGGAGATAAAATTTCTAGCCCATCTGAGACTTCGAAAGCTTATCCTAGACGAAAGTGAAGATCGAACTTCAGCAGAATTCAGTACTAAAAATGCTGACATTTTCGCCGAGATCGTTCAAGTTCTAGATGACAAGAGCCTCCAATTAATAATGAGAGATGCAGTCAATGATGGAAGAAAGGCATTAGCGATTCTACGCGACCATTACCAAGGTACTGGCAAACCAAGAATCATCTCCCTCTACACGGAGCTGACGTCACTGAAAGTGAGAGGGGAAGAATGTGTGACGGATTATTTTCTTTGAGCGGAGGCAACCTCTACTTCGTTAAAGTCAGCTGGTGAGACTATCAGCAACAGCCTTCTTATTGCTATGGTGTTGAAGGGTCTTCCAGAGGAATTTACTCCATTTAATTACTGTTGTTATGCAGAAGGATAGTGAGCCTACGTTTCTGGAATTCAAGTCTCTGCTACGGAGTTATGAAGAAAGCCTGAGGAGTCGAGAGGCCACGTTAGGGCCTAATGTGAAGAATGAGTAAACGCATCCTTTAAGGTTGAAGTAAATAAAAATCCTGATTTTCAGTGTGGTTTGGGTTCTTTGGCCCAGTGGCTCATCAGTAAGATGTTATTCATGTGGTAAGCCTGGACATAAGTCTTTCGAATGTAGGTTGAAGAAAGACAGAGGTAAGTGGTGCAAAGAATGCAAAACCATTACACACATTTTGATGAATGTAGAAAGGCTAATAGGCCTACTAGATTTTCTAGTGGCAACAGTGAATGTTTGTAAGCCTAGATCCACCTAATAATTATAATGATGAAAAATGTTGTTTCAAAATAAGTTGCTCTGTTGATAACATATCTACAGATGTATGTAATGTTCTTGTTGATTGTGGTGCTACTACCCACATCATTACTGATAAATCCAAGTTTAAGTGTTTTGATGAAGACTTTGATGAATCAAAAACATATGGTTGAACTTGCAGATGGTGCAAGATGCAAGAATATTGTTAAAGGTAAAGGTAAAGCTAAAATTGTACTTTATGATACAAATGGTATAAAAACAAAATGTTGTTCTTGATAATGCTTGTATATTCCACTTTTAAGCAGAATATATTTTCTGTACAATCAGCTGTTAGTAAGGAGCTACAGTAAGCTTTAATCCTAATCATTCTGAGTTGATAAGCCCAAATGGTGTGTCTTTTGAAATAAATAAGAAAGGTAAGCTGTATTATCTAATAATGTAAGCTCATGTAAATCTCGTTCACTAGAGGAGTGGCATAAGGTTTTGGGACACTGCAATGTTAAAGACATTTTGAAGTTAGAAGATAAAGCTGAAGGTATGAAAATTAGTGACAAAAGTATTTGATTGCATAACTTGTCATGAAGGTAAAATGCATTTATCTAGAACAGATTACCAGATGAGAGAGCAAAGAGTAAAATGGATTTTGTACATTGTGATCTTGCTGGACCAGTGAGTATTGAACCAAGGGAAAAATCTAAATATTGTATTGTTTTTGTAGATGATTATTCAGGATCTGTTTTTTGTTTATTCTTGAAACAGAAAAGTGATGCACTTAATGCTACTAAGAAAATTCCTTGCTGATACTAGTTCTTATGGTGTTAAAAGATTAAGGTGTGATAATGGAGGAGAATTTACTTCTTCAGAATTTAAACAATTTCTGGTAAGTAACAAGATTAAACAAGAATTTTCTTCACCAAATTCACACACCAAAATGGTACTGCTGAGAGAATGTGGCGTACATTGTTTGAAATGGCTAGATGTCTCTTAATTGAAGCAAAGCTACCAAAATTCATGTGGATTATGCTGTTAGGGCAGCTGTTTATATAAGGAATAGCTGCTACAATTCTAGACTAGATAAAACCCCATATGAAGTGTTAATGTCTAAGAAGCCTTAAACTTGAAAATATGCATATTTTTTGGTTCCCTGTGTTAAGCTTATGTAGAAAAGAAAGCTAAGCTTGACCCAAGATGTGAAAAGGGAATATTTGTTGGCTATGATTCCTACAGTCCTGCTTATCTCGCTTATTATCCGGAACTGACAGTTTGAGGAAGGTTAGGTTAGTACATTTTACTGATAAATTCAATTTTGATAAATCCCAATGTCTAAAGGAAGATGGTGAATCAGAAGATAGTGAATCAGATTATGATAATGAGAATGTCATTTGCAATGAAAAGAAAACAACTGTAAATGATAATCAAAGTGATCCTATTTCTAAACCTATCCTTGTTGAAGATGAGCATAGTGAAATTAATGCAGATTTGACTGAAAACTGAAAGGGAAGGTGAGTCCCGTTATCCAAGTAGGGAGCAAACTGCTCCCAAATATCTTGAAGAATATGTTGATCCTGATAATGTTGATTGACTGGGCTATTCTGTTCATTATTGTTGCAAAGTAACTGAAATTCCTTAAAGCTATAGAGAGGCATTAAATCCACATGTGGCTCACAAATGGAAAGCTGCAATGGATGATGAGATTCAATCTTTAAGAGATAACAATACTTATGAATTGTGTAGTTACCAAACAAACCGTTGTATTGTAGGTGGACGATGGGTATATGCCATTAAAGAAGGGTTTAAATGGTGAAGAAGAGCAAGATAACGCTTGCTATGTTTCAAAAGGGTTCTCCAAATTGAAGGTGTTGATTATTTACTGATACTTTTTCTCCTACTGTGCGAATGACCTCAATTAGAATGCTTATGCAATTGGCAGTACAACATGGGTTTAATTGTGCATTGTATGGATTTTAAAACTGCCTATCTTAATTCTGATATTGATTGTGAAATATTTGTTCAACAGCCTGAAGGTTACAATGAAACAGTAGTAATAATGAACAATTGGTTTGGAAACTGAATAAACCTCTGTATGGTTTAAAGCAATCAGGCAGAAATTGGAATAATATGCTCCATGATTTCTTAATTCAAAATCATTTTGAGCAGTCATTAAGTGATCATTGTGTGTAATGTCAATAAAAGACATAACTTTCATGTAATTATTTTTTGGTTTGGTTGATGATATGATCATAGCCAGTAGTAATGAGAAAGCTCTGTTTGACACTAAATGTGTATTATGTCGATTGATTTTGAGATGAAAGATTTAGGGAAACTTCATGGTTTTTTGGGTATTGAGTTTGTTTTTGATGGAGATTTTATAAAAATGACCTGATTGTTAAGTTCATTGAGAAAGTTTTGAGGAAGTTCAAAATGGATGAATGCAACCCAAAGTCAATTCCTTGTGATCTAAGTGTTAATAATGTACTTTTGAGGAAAGTCCTGAACTAGTTGATAGTACTCTTTACAGAAACATTGTTGGAAGCTTGATATATATCATGAACTTGTACTAGGCCTGATGTAAGTTTTGTTGTGTCTAAACTTTCACAGTATATGGCTAGGCCAACTCAAAGTCATTTGGCTATGTGTAAATATGTTCTAAAATTTCTTCAAGGTACTAAACAACATGCCTTGTTTTTTTTTAAGAAGTCTTATGATACTATTGAGATTTCTGGTTACTGCGACTCAGACTGGGGTAGTTCTGATGATCGTAAAAGTATTTCAGGGTTATTGTTACCAAATGAATGCTGATAGTGCTCTTATTTTCTTGGAAGAGTAAGAAACAAAGCAATGTAGCTTTAAGTTTTTGTGAAGCTGAGTATGTTTCATTGACTTTTGCTATGCCAAGAAGCAAAATTTTTGCAGCAGTTGTTAACTGATATGACTAATGTTTTGAAGTCAACCCATCATATTATTTGTTGATAACCAAGGGGCAATTAAACTTGCTAAGAACCCTGTTTACCATCAAAGGTCTAAACATATAGACATACGCTATCATTTTATCAGTAATGAGTTATGAGTGGAAATGTTGATTTAGTGTATGTCCCCTTAAGTGAAAATAAAGCCGATATGTTTACAAAACAGTAACTAAAACAAAGTTGATTTATTTTAATCTGTGTCATTAATGGTTTTGTAATATCGACCTTTGATAGCTATGTATTTTTGTTTTTGATTACCATGATGTATATATTTGTTTGATGTGTAGTAATTTGCAGATTGATGAGAATAAAAGTTTATGAGGGGGTGTTAGAATATTAAACTTTTATTTATGATGCATTGGTATTGATTATACGCTTGGGTGCAGTCATTTGTTTTTACCCATAATTCTTGTGTTATGATATGCGTGGGATGACGCCGCTTATGTAAAGTAGTGTAACCGCAAGTTGATCGCCGAAGGTACTCTGTACTGCTGTATCTCCCACATTCTCCATTAAAGTGGACTCATTTATGTAGAGATTCGCTTTTATTTAATCCACCATCATGCCCTCTGCGGTCACAGTTTTCACATAAGAATATAAAGGAAAAATATGAATAAAACATAAAATTTAGTGGGAGCAAGTAATGATGATATCGCAGTTGACAGGGGGTCTCATGCGGTATGCAAACATTTGCAGCAGTGCAACAGGCCGGTGGCGAAGGGGTTAAGGGTACTAATGTTCAAGATTACTTTAAAATTACATTAACCCTTTAACGCTGATTGGATGTATTAAACGTCGACAAAAATTGTCTGTCGGGTGCCGAACAGACGTATGTTACGTCGACGAAAATTTTTTTTTTTTTTTAAATTAGCGGAAAAATAGTTATAGGCCTACTAGGCAAAAACTTTTGAATCACGCACCTTGGGGGATGCTGGGAGCTCAAGGATCAAGGCGTTGTTTGGTTTACAATCGTTACACAGGCGCGCAAGTGCGAATTTCTTTCTTCTCGCACTAAAAAGCATCAGCGACACATCTCAGAAATTATTTTGTCACTTTAACATAATTTTTGCACCATTTTATATTAGCCATACATGGAGTATCATATATGAAAATGTGCGCAATTTCATGTAGAATACAACAAAAAAAAAACAATCCATGGTTGTAGCTTTTATCAGTTTTTGAAATATTTTCATATAAATAACGATAAGTGCCAAAATTTCAACCTTCGGTCAACTTTGACTCTACCAAAATGGTCGAAAAACCCAATTGTAAGCTAAAGCTCTTATATTCTAGTAATGTTTCAATCTTTATTTACCTTCATTTTGCAACAAATTGGAAGTCACTAGCACAATATTCGGTTTATGGTGAATTTATGAAAAAAAACTTTTTCCTTACGTCCGTGCAGTAACTCTTCCGAAAAAATCCTAAATTTTTTCGTTCGATTGTCGTTATGTTTGCACCATTTTAAATTAGCCGTTACATAAAGTTTTATATATCAAAATGTGTGCAATTTCATGTAGAATACAACAAAAAACAACCCATGATTGTAGCTTTTATCAGTTTTGAAATATTTTCATATAAATAACGATAAGTGCCAAAATATCAACTTTCGGTCAAATTTGACTCGACCGAAATGGTCGAAAAACGCAATTGTAAGCTAAAACTCTTACATTCTAGTAATATTCAATCATTTACCTTTATTTTGCAACAAATTGGAAGGGTCTAGCACAATATTTCGATTTATGGTGAATTTATGGAAAAAAAAATATTTCCTTACGTCCGCGCGGTAACTCTTCCGAAAAAAATAAATTTTTTCGTCCGATTGTCGTAATGTTTGCACAATTTTAAATTAGCTGTTACATAAAGTTTTATATATGAAAATGTGCGTAATTTCATGTAGAATACATGGTTGTAGCTTTTATCAGTTTTGTAATATTTTCATATAAATGACCTTTGGTCAACTTTGATTCGACTGAAATGGTCAAAAAACGCAATTGTAAGCTAAAACTATTACAATCTAGTAATATTCAATCATTTACCTTCATTTCACAACAAATTGGAAGTCTCTAGCACAATATTTCGATTTATGGTGAATTTATGAAATAAACTTTTTCCTTACATCCGCGCGGTAACTTCCGAAAAAATTCTATTTTTTTTGTCCGATTGTCGTAATGTTTGCACCATTTTAAATTCCCGTTACATAAAGTTTTATATATGAAAATATGCGCAATTTCATGTAGAATACAACAAAAAACAACCCATGGTTGTCGCTTTTATCAGTTTTGAAATATTTTCATATAAATAACGATAAATAGAAAAAATTTGTCCTTCAGTCAAATTCAACTCGACTGAAATGGTCAAAAACTGCAATTGTAAGCTACAACACTCATAGTATAGTAATATTCAATCAATTACCTTCATTTTTGCAACAAACAGCAAGTCTCTAGCACAATATTTCGATTTATGGTGAATTTTTGAAAACGGCTTTTTTTTATGTCCGCGCTTTACGAATTCATGCATCATTTTGTGATAATATTTTCTCTTTGTTGCCTTGATTGTTTTACAATGTGTTGTATACCAAAATGACCGCAATTTAGTGTACAATACAACAAAAAATTAACTCGTTACCTTTAACCGTTTTGCTCACAGCGCGATTTGTATACAATTATATATGACATTTTTTTTTGAGCTGTCATATATCCCAATATTTATATATTATAATGATATTTTTTTCATTTCTGATGGTTGCATACTAAACTTCAGGCAATGACAAAAAAAGGAGCCACAAATGAACTCTTAATATTGAAAACTAAGCATGCTATGATTTTTTGAAAAAAACATTTTTTCCGCTTCAGCGCTCACTTGCGAACACCGCCGGCATACGGGAGACGATTTTTAAAATACTGCTTCGGCGTTTAAGGGATAATACAATCTCTTAAGATTAATACAGTAATATGATAATAATTTAAGGTAAATTTGGTGTTTCTATTTCTTCCTTCTTTTATCTCTCTCTTAGCAAAAGAATTGATAGACAGACAAATAGATACTTGTTCAGCCTTCTCTTTCTCTCTTCTCTGGAAAAGATATATGCATTTATGGGAGGGTTAGAAGTGTTGCCTATAGTAGAAGTTCATTTCAATCTTTTGTCTTTTTGATATCGTAAGGAGACATTCTCTCTCTCTCTCTGTTATTGGCTGTTTATATATTTCTAATGATATTAGAAATGTTTATATATTTGAAATGATATTAATAATACAGGCAGTCCCCGGGTTACGACGGTGTCGGCTTACGACATTCCGAGGTTATGACGCTTGTCAATAGACGTTATTTCCAGGGTTACGACGCATGTTCCAAGGTAACGATACCTACAATGCTCATCTGGGAGATGAAATATGACACCAAAAATGCAAAATAATCAATATTTGAAGGTTTTTTTTGATGAAAAATGCCATAAGAATGCAGTTTACATAGTTTTTAATGCACCCAAAGCATTAAAAGTAAGGTTTTCTTAGGATTTTGGCCGATGTTCCGGCTTACGACGCGTCTCAAGAACGGAACCCCCGTCGTAACCGCCTGTACCAAGATCGCTTAAGCAAATTGCAGAACCACAAAATTTCCTCGAAAATAATCGGCTAGAATTCATGCACGAATTTCTGGGCTCAACCTGTGCCGCTCCTTATAGCATCATTTCTAAGGTATAAAACTGCTATATATACCAGAGAAAAAAGCTGCATGGAATGCCAGGCATATGCCCAGCTCGCTCACCCATATAGGGTGTCAGTATAGTAACTGGGGCGTGAAAAACCACTATCAGAGGTCTCTTACCAATTAGTTATCTCCTCTCCCAACATTCCCCGTTACTACGAGGTGCCGTTCTACATCCCGCTACTGCCCGCCACTACTACAACCACCCATGCGTTCCCAAACATTCCTTATCATAGCATCATACAAAGTACACGCGTTTTTTATTTTGTTGTGTATTGTGCTATTATTTCATGATGTCGGACCTCTTGGAAGCTTCTACTAAGTTGAGTACTACTATTATTTGTGCTATGCACGGAAGTTGCGATTTCTTTGATGTATTTATTTCCTATGAGAAATATTAGCTTTGATCGGAAGGTCGGACGAATCCGAACCCAGTCAGCCATTTTGATGTCGCTACTTTCGTGGAGCTTTTGTTTACATGCCGACTAGCAATTAGTTCCTCATACTAATTGCGGTCATATTTTGTCCTAGACATATGGCAATATATGCACTTTCACTTCTTTTTATACGATATTTACGCGTGTATTAGATATTTAGGTGATTTTGGCTTACGCTAGGCTACCCGACCGAGCAACACATCTTCGGGTCATAGCCTACTTAAGGGAGTCCCCCTTGTTTATACATATGATATTTATAAGTGTGGTTTATCTTTACCTCTTAGATCGGCAAATTACCCGATTGTGTAGAGATATTCTTAAGAGTGATTTAGCCTACCCGACCAGGTCTGTATCTTACCCGATTTTGGAGGCCTAGGCTATTCGCTCAGCTCACTTTTTGTTTCGCTTATTATTATGTGTTATTTGACGTTTGCCACTATTACCTATCTACGTATTTTACCTAGATTGATTTTGGTCATTTAGTTAGAGTTAGGCTACGTACTTCCTTTTGTCTTGTTCACGTGGATCCATGTTGATTCAGGGGGTTGTCCCACCTGACCGGTCATAGTGTCCACTTTATCGCGACGAGCCAGTTCGCTTAGCCGCTCCCTCTCCTAGTACCCTCTTTGGGGGGGTACCTATCACCGCACGATAACCATAGGATACTATGAGGCTTTCGCTATAGCCTATTACGGGAGCGGCGGAATAAGTCTATGGATGTTTTCATACCACGAGTTGGGACAAGTAGCTCTCTCCTAGCTAGTTTCGATTGGCCTCCGGACGAGCCGGATGGAGCACTTGGATTTATACTTAGTTCCCCCTTCAGGGTTTCCGCCACGTTATTTTTCTTAGTTCCGGCACAACCGGAATAGTTTGACACACTAATATCTCGGTGTATTGATCAGGTTCAGGTATCCCACCCTGTTCTGATAACGTAGGCTATGCTTACACAAAAGAAAATGACGCTGGTCGATCCCAGAAGAGGAGTACGGACGTAGCCTACAATATCTTATAAATATTCTGATTATTATAACTATTTTACTACGCACAACGAGGATACATTTCGACCAGGTATCCCTGTTATCGATATAATCAGTCATACGGAATTTTCCGGAGCAGGCGGACAAGCTCGTACCTGATGTCTGCCGCTCAGTACCTTTCTGTACCGTTGTACGTCTACCTCGGTGGCGATACAAATGTTTGAAAACAATTTTCATAGTGGAGTTAGTTTTCCGGAGCAGGCGGACTGGTACAAAGTTAGATCCGCCATAGCTTTCAATTATATTCCCTATAATTTCTAGGGTAATATCTACAAAACAGAGTGGAAAGGTTTATATACTAAATGACCAGGACGTATATGTTAAGACTTAGTTATAATATACAGACGTCTACTTTGACTATATATTTTATAATGTAAGCTTACTATAAGTAAACCGGAGTTTCCGGTATATACTATAAACTTTCGATACTCATGTATCAATTTACTTTACAGGTGGTACGTTGTCAGATGACGGCTTGTGCTGCTGTACTTCAACGAGCGTGCGGGCATGAGGTCTGTAGGTCTCATGCACCTTGTGCTGTGCAAGTAGACGACCTTGTTGTTTGGCACCCAGATGCGTGTGAGATCTGCTATGGGCTTGTTGCTGATATAACCACGGACTCGGTGAGTACTCCGTTAGATATTTTGTTGCTACTTATAATATATGGTTTACATAAAAGTGAACAAAACACTCTTCTTTAGTATTAAGAAAGTGATAATCCTAATGGATGCTTCTTTTTCAGACCCCTCAGGCTGTCAAGAATACATCTCTTTCGACCCTCAAGATCTGGGTTGGCGGATTCGGCCGCAATGTTAAGGCCAAGAAGCCTTACATTTTGTCGGAGGAAATATGTAACCTCCTCTACCCGAATGCCAAGATGTCGGCAGCGGTACCCAAGGAAGTGGCAGCACCCATCATTGCCAAAATTAGAGAAGATACGCAGTCCTTACCGGAAGATCTTGAGGGATTGGGGGAAGGGGTATTAGAGGATGTGGCAGCGATCAGTCTGGACATAGAGCCCATGGTTCTGGATACCAACGAACAAGGTAGGGAGGTAAGTGTGGCAGGTAGCGTACGGTCTAAGATCCCTGTTCTTAGTCCGGCACCATCTTTGACTTCTTCCCAAACTTCTTTTCAGGGGTTTACTGCAAAGACCATGGTTGGGGACAAACCAGGCTCAGTAGCCCCTAAGATCAAACACTTGAGGAAGGCCTTACCGAAGCCAAGTAAACCATCTAGGTTACCCAGACTTACCAAGTCATTATCGGCTTCCAAATCATCGGAGATCCCGGTAGCAGCTACTCCCCTACAACACGGGTCAAGAGCAAGAAGCTCGAAATCTAAGACTTCGGAACCTCCCTTCGATCCAGTAGCCTTCTCTAATCTCTTGATGGAGAGGATGGGTAATATGGTCCAATCCCAGATTGGAACCATTGCGGATCGATTGCAGTCTATGGACACTTTTGCCCAGAGACTGCAAAACCAGGAGAATATGATCGAAAACCTCCTAAGAACCGGACTGCCACAACAACAGCAGTTTGTGATTCCGGACGCCTCAAAACTTCCATCGTTCGTAAAGAGCAATCCGTGGCGGTTGGCTTTACATGCCCCATTCGTGGATGGCATGTTAACCCTGGAAGGATGTGGAACCCGGCCCGTAGACGACTTTTGAGTTCTACCCGCCGGGATTGCAATTTCCCTTCCCGGGATACGCATGCCGATGGAAGAGGCGCTCGTAAGACTGGATAAGATCCCGAAAGAGACGATGATCTACCCGAAGGAACAAGCTCAGTCCCCATGGGTCCGGACACTTAACGAATGGGAGTGTGTTAACACAATGTTGTCCCCCCATAAGAGCTCATACACAATGTTCGTGGTAGAGGGTCAAACACCAACCCCTTGCACTACAAAAGTGGTTGACCTTGCTCTTCAAGCGGCTATGGAGGACAAACCCATGCCACAGCTAAGAGAGACGGAGTTGACTTCGTTGCTTTTCCCAGGAGATCAAGAATGTTGGGTTGATGCACAAGCCACTTTCACCACAGGGAAACTGAACACTGACTGTGCTTCTACACAGTTTAGTGATAAGCTTCCTAGGCTTCCGGACTCCTTAGTCAGGATCGAGTATGATGCACGTACTCGATTAAGTAGGTCCATCAACTCAGCTACAATGGCGGAAATGGCTTCGCTAGTATATCCAGAGGAGCCATTATTCAAAATCCTCACTAAGTCTCTCCTTCTCACACTCCAGAGTGACGCATATGACTTTGCTGTGGCCCGCCGCAATTGCAGAAAGCATGTTCTTTCAGAGGCAACAATTAGGCACGAACCATATAAGCTTATTAAAGCTTCACTTTGGGGTCCAGATCTATTCCCGGAGGACATTGTCAACAGTGTCCTAGGAGAGGCAGCTAGAGTCAATCAGTCTCAAAGTACGTTGGGGCCTGATGCCCAAACGAAAATTTGAGCAATCCGGGAATCAGGCAAAAGGCAGGAAGAGGTTTAGGAAGTTCCAGTCATTCCAGGCTCCACAGACTCAAGCTGTAGTTCAGACGATTCCCGTGCCTCAAGTGAATCAGCCTTCTACTTCTAAATCCCAGCCCCAGCAACAATATGTTTGGGTGGGTCAACCACCTCAACAACAAGCTACTACTGCCTTTACACCTTCTCCGGCTTTTAACCCTACCTTTGAAACACAAGGCCAGAGGAAACTTTCGCCATCGAGGCGGAAGGGCTTCAACAAGAGGCAGGGGATCCCGAGGGAACCGGGGAAACAGACCCTCTTCAAACCAGTGAGACCTCCCAGGTAGGGGGAAGGCTGTACAATTTTCGAAGCTGTTGGAAATTCAGCAAGTGGGCTTTCAGCATAATATCCAAGGGTCTGGGGAGGAGTTGGATAAAAGGGCCCCCTCCACTAACCAGTTTTCATCAAGCTCCAACGGCAGAACTAGACCTATACACCAAAGATCTTCTGCAAAAGAATGCAGTAAGATAAGTAAAATCTTTGAAATTTCAAGGACGCTTGTTCAGCGTTCCAAAGAAAGACTCAGACCAAAGAAGGGTAATTCTAGACTTGTCACATCTGAATACATACATTCAATGCGACAAGTTCCATATGTCACCACCTCTATAGATCTTACAGACGCTTACTATCATGTTCCGATAGCAAGGCATTTTCGTCCCTTCCTAGGATTCAAACTAGGCAGAAGGGCATACTCATTCAAGGTGATGCCATTTGGACTCAGTATAGCGCCCAGGATATTTACGAAGCTGGCGGAGACAGTAGTCCAAGAGCTGAGAACTCAAGGAATACAGTTAGTGGCCTATCTAGACGATTGGCTTATATGGGCCAGCAATGTAGAGGAATGCCTAAAGGCGACAAACAAGGTCATAAAATTTTTGGAACACTTAGGATTCAAAATAAACCGGCAGCACGTTTCCAATGGTTAGGACTGCAATGGAACCTAATCACACACGGACTATCTCTTCCCTCAACAAAGAGGAAAGAAACAGCAAAGAAAACGAAAAGTTTTCTCAAGGACAAATTAACGTCCAGGAGAAAGCAAGAAAGGATTCTAGGCTCACTTCAGTTTGCATCAGTAACAGACACATTACTGAAGGCAAAACTGAAAGATATAAATCGAGTACGGCGATCCAAGGCGAACAAGAGGAAACGAGACAAAATCTCTCTAATCCCACCAATACTGAAGAAAAGACTTCAACCTTGGACCAATGTCAAGAATCTGGCAAAATCGATTCCCCTACGATTTCCACCACCAGCGTTAGTAATACATACAGACGCCTCTCTAAGCGGTTGGGGAGGCTACTCCCAATACGAAAAAGTCCAAGGTTTGTGGTCAGTAACGTTTCGTCAACTCCACATCAACATATTGGAGGCCATGGCAGTGTTCTTAACTCTAAAGAAACTAGCCCCGGCAAAGAAACAACAAATCAGATTAATTCTGGACAACGAAGTAATAGTCCATTGTTTAAACAGAGGGGGATCCAAGTCAAGTCACATAAATCATGTGATGATAGCAATCTTTTCGATTGCAACAAGGAACCAATGGCACCTGTCAGCTGTGCACCTGGCAGGAGTGAGAAATGTGGTAGCAGACGCACTTTCGAGGACAACTCCGCTGGAGTCGGAATGGTCATTGGACAAAGATTCATTCAATTGGATTTGTCAACAGATTCCGAACCTTCAAGTGGACCTAATCACCACGGAATCCAACAACAAACTAAAATGTTATGTTGCTCCCAACCTGGACCCTCTGGCCTATGCCATGGACGCCATGTCTATAGACTGGAACACCTGGCAAAGAATTTATCTGTTCCCTCCGATAAACATGTTAATGAAAGTTCTGGACAAGCTCAGGACTTTCAAAGGTCAAATAGCTCTGGTAGCCCCCAATTGGCCCAGGAGCAATTGGTTTCCTCTGGTGGTAGAACTGGGACTCCTCCCTCGGCGGATTCCCAGCCCCAAGTTGACACAAGTAGTACAAACTCGCAGTGTGTTAGCTTCCTCAAGAATTCGGAGTGCCCTAACTTATGGACTTTATGAAATTTGCAGCACAAAGAGATGCTGACATTGATCCTCTAAATACCTTGTTTCTAGAGTCAGATAAAAGAGAATCAACCCTTCGTCAATATGATTCGGCTGTAAGAAAACTGGCAAAGTTTTTAAGAGACTCTAAGGTTAGAGCAATGACTCGGAACCTAGCAGTTACCTTTTTTAGGACCCTGTTTGAAACAGGACTAGCAGCTAATACAATTACAACAATTACGTCTGCTTTGAAGAAAATATTTCAGATTGGTTTTAATATTAATCTTACAGATTCATATTTTTCATCAATCCCAAAAGCTTGTGCCAGACTAAAACCAGTAACCCGCCCCCACACAGTTTCCTGGTTTTTAAATGACATTCTTAAACTGGCCTCTGAGACTAATAATGACTCATGTTCATACATAACACTGTTTAGAAAGACTTTATTTTTGGTAAGTTTAGCATCTGGAGCCAGAATATCTGAACTTTCAGCATTATCTAGAGAACCGAATCATATTGATTTTCTCGCATCTGGAGAAGTACAAATCTTTCCGGACAAGAGATTTTTAGCAAAGAATGAGGATCCACAGAACCGATGGTCACCGTGGAAGATTGTCCCACTTCCACAGGATCCATCCTTATGTCCAGTTAACACTTTGAAAGCTTATCTGAACAGAACTTCCAATAAGTCTTCAGGCCCTTTATTTATTAGAGAAAATGGAGGAACCATTTCCTTGAAAGGAATTAGACTGCAGATACTTTATTTTATCAAACAAGCTAACCCAGAATCAATTCCACATGCTCATGATATTCGAGCAGTAGCCACATCAGTTAATTATTTTCACCATATGAATTTTGAAGATTTAAAAAAGTATACAGGTTGGAAATCACCATTAGTATTTAAACGTCATTACTTAAAATCCTTGGAAGCCCTAAAGTTTGCAACAGTGGCAGCAGGAAATGTAGTTCCTCCTGATATATCAGAACCATCTTAAGAAGTTTAATTCTTTTATATTCCTTACCTGTCTTTCTCCCCTACCTGCCTCATTTATTGTCCCTGCCTTAGCCTTGGTACTCACCTGTAATATATTTACCTGTTCTTGTACTGAACATTTAGTTTATTTAATGTAATTGAATAGTTTTAAGATATATTGTAATATCTTTTTTGGTATGTTTCCAAAAAACTTTTGGAACCTTAATTTTTTTGGTACCATAGTGGTATATAAATTTATTCTGTATAAAGGGCTAGTAGTAGACACCTTAGTTTACTTGTTTTGGAGATGTTTTTCCTGAATAAGTTTTCAATAACTTATTAAATTTTCTATCAGTTTATATTAGATTTGTAAGTTTGATATAGTATTAAACATCCTTGTTTATATATCCTGTTTTTTATTTCAGTCCTTTTCAGATAATTAATTACAAGCTATGGGACCAATTCTGTTACTATTTCACGGAGCGGCACAGGTTGGGCCCAGAAAAGGGATTTTGACAGAGGAAAAATCTATTTCTGGGCGAGAGACCTGTGCCGCCCAGTGAACCCACCCTTATACTTTCCTCACCCGAGACTGGTCCAAGCTTGGGATGCTATAAGGAATGTTTGGGAACTCATGGGTGGTTGTAGTAGTGGCAGGCAGTAGCGGGATGTAGAACGGCACCTCGTAGTAACAGGGGATGTTGGGAGAGGAGATAACTAATTGGTAAGAGACCTCTTACCAATTAGTTATCTCCTAGGGCCCCGTTGGCAATTTTAAATAGTGGGTGTGATTTTCGTAGAGGTGCTGTCATTAGGATGTTCGTAAGGGTCCTGAGAAAGTTGATGTAAGTTTGACTACTACAATAAGGGTTAGGAGTAAGTATAAAATTACTATTCCTGTTAATGCTGCTGTTGTGGGATTATATATGTTACTTAAGAGTATTTGAGTTGATTGAGTTTCTTGAATTATTCTTATAAAGGATAATTCCGTTAAGTCTTTAGTTGGGGTAATTATTTGATCTAATAGAGGAAGAATTGGTAGTAAGGTTAGTGGGACAAGAAATGTGGTTTTTCACGCCCCAGTTACTATACCGACACCCTATATGGGTGAGCGAGCTGGGCATATGCCTGGCATTCCATGCAGCTTTTTTCTCTGGTATATATAGCAGTTTTATACCTTAGAAATGATGCTATAAGGAGCATTTCACTTGGCGGCACAGGTCTCTCGCCCAGAAATAGATTTTTCCTCTGTCAAAATCCCTTTTCTGTATTTGGGTCACACTATCACAGATGACCTAGAAGATATGACTGACATTGAAAAGAGGCGTCATAAACTATAAGCAACTGGCAATATGATTGCAAGGTTTGCGTTCTGTCATTGAGACGTGAAACTGCTGCTCTCCCGCTCATTCTGCTACAGTATTTATGGGTTTTCCCTCAGGACGAACTATACCCAAGACTATTGAGATGTATCACTGTTGTTAAAGTTAAGTACACCTTAGTTTTACCATACCACTGAGCTGATTAACAGCTCTCCTAGGGCTGGCCCGAAGGATTAGATATTATTACGTGGCTAGGAACCAATTTGTCACCTAGCAACGGGACCTACAGGTTATTATGGGATCCGAACCACACTATATCAAGAAATGAATTTCTATCACCAAAAATAAATTCCTCTGATTCCATGTTGGCCGAGCCGGGATTCAAACTTCAGACCACCGGATTGGCAGCAGAGTGCAAAAACCACTCGTCCAGCAAGAAACTATCACTGTTGTGCACAATGACATTTTGAGACACCTCACAAACACTCCTCGCTACCACTCCACTACATAGATGTTCACAGAAAACTGCCTGGACAACTTAAAAATCATTCATTATAAGGCAAACAATGTCCAGTCTGATAACCTGAGTGAGAGACAACAGCAATTCACTTATACAAAGCATCCTAAGGAGTGAAGTAAGACGAAGATCTAAATTGAAGGAAAGAATGGGAAAATGAGGCGTTTGTTCCCTAAATGACTTCATCTCTGTATTGGCAAGGTGTCCTCTACAGAATCTGTCAATATTATTATATTTATACAGTTACTGTTATTGCTGATATTTTACATTTTCATTTTTACTGTGAATATTATCAAGTTAAAGTTTTTCTACATTTCAATTGTCTTATTTAGCCCTCTGGACCTGACTACTGTAACAACCTAAGGTTTCTAGCTAGAATTTAAATGATATAATTTGTGCACTAACTATTATAACTCCATTATTATAACTGTTATTACGTACCAGTATTATGATTACTATCTTATACACTGTAGATGAACCTCTTAAAACCAGCATTCTATGGTCCGGAAACTCCCTGGTTCAGCTTGATTTTAAATCAGCCGCCATTAGTTTGTTCCGCCACCACCAGGGATGTGCCACATATTGTTTACAACTTCACGGCAGCAAAAATTATGCCATATAATCTTTATTTGTATGAAAATAGTTATTAGTAATGTAAATATTTTTTATATTTACCTCAGAAGAATAAGTATATAATTTTAAATATTCTACTTGAGAAGGCTCAACCAAGCCAAACTTTTAATCAAAAGAATGAGACCTTTGTCAAGCATGAATTCCTTGCTGTGTGTGTGCTTGAGAGATAGTTTTGATAATTTCTTTCATGTAATTGTGTATTTACCTTATCGACATGCCACCCATGAGATTATATGATGCTAGAGGTAAGAAATGCAAGCATAAATCTTAATCCATGCTAGAAAATCTTTATTTCATTAGCGAATAGTTTAGTGTTCATTTTCCTCAATAAATGGCGTTGAGCTTTGTTTACGTTTTGACTGCAATAGCAACATTCAAATGCACAGTGATCGGTGATATTCATTCATTATTTTTTCATCTCTATCCTCTACAATAAAATTAAACTTAGAAACCAATACCATTAATTATGAAGATATGAAATTTTGGATATGAAAGTCACTGATAATGTGCAGATTCTGAAAAGTTTAGTACTGTAGTTAGACTTACGATTGGGTAGGCTAACTCGGGAATGTAGGCTAAATGTGTTAAAGTACACTATTTTAAAGAAAATTATCCAGCATAAAGTTATAAAATGATGAAGTTAAAATATATGAGTAATAAAATGAGAAAAAGCAGTCTCAGAATGTAGCCAAGCCAAGTAGTTGGCTACCTCAGTGTATTCTATATTCCAGGATTTTCTGTGGTCCAGCAGTGGCCTGGTCCCAAGGTCTCCGGATTTAAGAGGTTGGACTGTACTTCTGCAATTGTGTGGATATTGTAATTTATTCTTTTTTATCATGTTATCTCATGTATTTAGATTGTGTATTTTGTGCATGTTACTGTCTGTATTTTGTATATTCCATGTATATGGCCCGAGCTGAAATAAAGGATATTATTTTTATTATTATTATTATTACTATTCCATCCATCAGTGGAATTGATTTTATAGATGGTCTTTTCAATTTTTCTTATTATTTTCTTCTTATCAGGACTGATATTTGCTAATAGCTGGCCAATGTTCATATTCTGGTTAAGAAATGTCTTATAAAAAAAATATTAATTTATTTATATGATAACTAAAAGTGGCATATGGTCGCCGTAGAGTTTACAAATTGTAGTCTGGAATTCCGTTTCCAACCGTATCTTCAGTTCATTTTCAAGGAAGGGTGAGCTTGAACTGATTGGAATGGGGTTGTTCGGTGGTATTTATTGTGTCCCAGGTGCTTTGTCTGGTGAGGGCTGAGTTTTCATTGGCTGAATAGGGGCTTAAGTCCCTGAGTCAAGCCATCTTCCAGAGGGGGATGCTCACACTGATCTTCACGTGCAGACGCTGGAGACTGGGGGGTTAGTATTGGAAAGGTCATTGCTGGTAGATTGGGGGCACCACCTGATTGGTCTGTTCGGTTGGCTCCGGGGTGCTGGTGGGCGGCACCCTACGCGCCACCATCGGGAGGAGCGAAGTCTCTTGAGTGGTGTTGAGGCTGGGTCTCTCCTTCCCGATGTGTAGGGTCTCCAAGAGGCGGAGGCGAAGGTGGTCTGCCGCCTTATACCGCCAAACGACCCCATTCCAATCAGTTCAAGCTCACCCTTCCTTGAAAATGAACCGAAGATACTGTTTGTTTGTTTGTATGGTGTTTTTACGTTGCATGGAACCAGTGGTTATTCAGCAACGGGACCAATGGCTTTACGTGACATCTGAACCACGTCAAGAGTGAACTTCTATCACCAGAAATACATACTATCTCTCACTCCTCGATGGAATGGCCGAGAATCGAACCCGCGACCACCGAGGTGGGACGCAAACACCATACCAACCACGCCACTGAGGCGCTTGATACTGTTTGAAACGTTGGAATTCCAGACTACAATTTGTAAACTCTACAGCAACCATACGCCACTTTTAAGTTATCATATAAATAAATTTATCATATAAATAAATTAATATTTTCTGGGCTCGACCTGTGTCGCCCAGTGAAATGTTCCTATAGCACTCATTTCTAGGTATAAATAAATGCTAAATATACCAGAGAAAAAGCCATATGGAATGCCAGAGTTACTACCTCTGGCTCGCTCACCCTCAAAGGGTGTTGGTATAGCATCAGGGGCGAGTGGAAGCCACTATCACAGATACTTCACCAAATAGATCTCTCCTCTCTCAAAATCCCCCTCTGCAGAGGTGCCGTTACAACGGCTACCTTCCGCTCGCTACTACTACTGCCTCTGCCAAGAAGCCATTCCTTCAATAGCACTCGAAGCATTGACACGTTTGATTTTGCTGCAAGGTATTTTGTGATTTTTGGAAGTCATCATGTCTTCAGACCTTCAAGAAGCATCTTCATCTAAGTTGAGTATATTATTTGTTGACTTTCAACGCGGTTAGGCAACTATGCATCAAGTATGGTGTTGTTTAATAATGAAGCGTTGGCATGGGAGCCGAGCGTATCGTTGTTCCCGAGTCGGCCTTTTTGGATGCATTGTAGACCGCGTACTTAGTCATCTCAACTTTTTATTGCGCTTATATTTTATGTTCACCTTTTTTGCCCATCACAGTATAAGTTACTGTTGTCGTGAAATCAACATTTCGCTCCTGATAGGTTGGTGTATCACGGTTTGAACCATTACATTATTTAGCCTCTTTAGGGGGTTTCCCTCATTTATAATCAGTCCTTCAGGAGCGATTTGGTTCACTCACGAGAGTGCGGTGATTTTTAATTTTTTTTTCAATCCTACGTCTTGTGCGAGTATTGTGTTTGAGGTGACCTAGGCTAGCCTAGCAATACGCCATTTTAGTTTTGGGAGGTAAAGGAAACCTTCATTCATTCGCGGTGCTCATGCATGTAGTGTATGTGGTATTACTTATTTTATTATATTATATTATTATATTGCTAACTGTATTTTGATGGGGTTTGGAAGTCCTACACGAATATCTACCTACCCTAGCCTACCCGACCAGATGTAGGCTAGGTTTTGGAAGGTAGGCTAGGCAGGTTGAGAGTACTTCTCGCTACCCATAGTTGGTACCAGTCCTGGCTAACCTGACTAGACTGACATATTAGTTTTGAAGGGTGATCCATTACTAGAGAGTTCCTCTCTTGTTACGTAATGTAGGTGCTAGGCCTATCTTACCTGACCAGGTTGATATATTCAATTTTGGAGGGTTAGGTTAGGCTCTAGAGTGTCCTCTTTCATGATGAACTAGTAGGTGCCAATCCTAGGCTACCTGACCAGATCGGGGTACCCGATTTTGGAGGGTTAGGCTAGGCTCGTAGATGGGCTTACCTTTATTCGTCGGTACTTCCAATAATTCCTTATCAATAAATTTTGTAAAGTATAGCCTTGGCCGTTACCTCCTTTAATGTGTCAGTTGGCCTGCTGTCTTCTGCCCCTTTAGTAGTAAGCTATTTCATGGCTTCTCGGAGGGTGGTAATCACCTGACCGGTTGCTGTTGCCAGGCGATTACTAGTTTACCTTTCTCCTCCGGGCTCTTCCTTCCGTTCTGGACTTGTTCCGGCAGTGCTTCGTTAGCTCGCTGACCAAGTAATCCTACCGATGAACAGCAGCTGGAGCGTCGAGCACTGTTCTGAGGGATTAGTCAGAGGAGGTTAAGGATTAGAAGATTATGTAGTCTCTGTTGGTATGTCTCCGGGCCTGTGTTTATTCCGGCGAGGTGTGGTCTACCAGCACATTCACCAGGATGTTATACACCGGAGTTCTTAGTACCGCTGTTCCCGCCGCTCTGTTTTCCATATTTCTCTGGTATTATCACTGCTTCCCCACTCCGGTGGGGGCGGAACTAGGCTTAGAGAATGCGTTTCCAATTGACTTGGAATTGCTATCTACTCTGGTGCGATCAGACTCAGGCTTAGGTTTTGCCTTGTTTCCCTGTTCTGCTCGTATCAGGCCAACTCCGCCAGTCATAGCTATTGCGATAACGAGATTATGGATTCCGGAGCAGGCGGAGACATTCAGAGCTTTAATGTTAAGTAAAATTTTATTGAATAGTTGATGTTTACCTTTAGCTGGTTTTAGTAGAACTAGTCTAAGTGTACACATACCGCCGGAATTAACTCCGGCGGAACTATTTTGACGATACTCATGTATCAATTCCAACTTACAGATAGTACGCTGTCTGGAGTTGGGGTGCACAGCCGTTCTCCAACAACCGTGTGGGCATGAGGTCTGCCGATCTCATGCCAGCTGTGCGGTGCAGGTTGAGATCCTCTCGATGATAAAGGCCGCCACTTTCCTGGCTACTGCTGCCGACGTCCTTGCGTTTGAATAAAGGAGAGAACACATCTCCTCCAACAGCACATAGGGGCATCCAGCGGCAACGTTCCTCCCATAATCCCCCACCCAGACCCTAAGGTTCGACAAAGAGGAGGCCTTGAGCGCCAAAGGGGTCTGTAAGAGAGGACGAAATCAGATCCTCCAGTGGCGGAACTATATCCTAAAAATCAAAACCATTGCTGCAAGCTAGGGTGCTATTTTTCAGGAATGTCGGAGGGGACGCTAGTTGTAGCAGTAGCGGGCAGTAGATGGCCTTGGAACTGTGGCGGGATCACAAGCTTATGAGAAAGCAGCAAATCTCCCCCACATAAACTTAATCTGTCTGGCTACCAAACCCACCCTCAATCACACTTTCCTCTTGACACTACAAAATACAGCAGGATAATTGACCCATACCCACAAACAGAACAAAAAAAACACAAACAGGTACTCACCTCTGGCTCCAGATAGGCTAGGCTGTGCTGTCCGCTGGATAGACTATAGGCTAACCGACACACAACCACCGCCGACAACCAAACACAACCCAACCACCTGTGACACACAACCCCACAACAACTCAATAACCCAACAAATCACTGCAGACGAACACCAACAGCCCCAAAGAACACGACAACCACACGACTTACAGAAGCACAACAACCCGCCAAAACCAACACTGCCCCAACCACCACTCACAGACACCGAAAATGCACCCCAACCTCTTAAACTTCACCAAAACCAGACAGACACACGCACAACAACCTTACAACACCAAAATCAATCAAATACCACAAAATCAACTAACCCTTAAACACCGAAGCGGTAAAAAAAAAAAATGTCTCCCGTGTGCCGGAGGTGTTTCAAAGTGAGCGCGGAAGCAGAAAAAATATTTTTTTTAAAAAATCACAGCGTGCTTAATTTTCAAGATTAAGAGTTCATTTTTGGCTCCTTTTTTTTGCCATTGGCTGAAGTTTAGTATGCAACCATCAAAAATGAAAAAAATTATCATTATCATATATAAATAATGCGATATATGATAGCGCAAAAATGAAATTTCATATATAATTGTATTCAAATCGCGCTGTGCGCAAAACGGTTAATGTACACTAAATTGCGATTATTTTGGTATATAACACATTGTAAAACAATAAAAGCAACACAGAGAAAATATTATCACAAAATAATGCATGAATTCGTAACGCGCGGACGTAAACAAATATTTTTTTCAAAAATTCACCATAAATCTAAATATTGTCCTAGAGACTTCCAATTTCTTTCAAAATGAAGACAAATGATTGAATATTACTATACTGTAAGAGTATTAGCTTACAAAGGCAGTTTTCGACCATATCTGATGAGTTAAAGTTGACCGAATGTCGATTTTTTTATATATATATTTTTTATATGCAATTATTTCGGAAATAAGAAAAGCTACAACCTTCAAATATTTTTCGTTTTATTCTACATGAAATTGCACACATTTTCATATATAAAACTCTATGAAATGCCTAATATGAAACGGAGCAAATATTTCGAGAATGGGACGTACGCATTTCGGAGATTTGTGGCGGAGAATCCGCGTGCGGAGAGAAGGAAAGTTTTTTTATTTAAATTCACCATAAATCTAAATATTGTGCTAGACTTCTAATTTGTTTCAAGATGAAGATAAATGACTGAATATTACTAGACTGTAAGAGTTTTAGCTTACAATTACGTTTTTCGACCATTTCGTAGTCAAATTTGACCGAATGTGGTTTTTTTCTATATATCGTGATTTATATGCAAATATTTCAAAAATGAGAAAAGCTACAACCTTCAATTATTTTTTGTTGTATTCTACATGAAATTGCGCACATTTTCATATATAAAACTTTATGTAACGGCTAATTTAAAATGGTGCAAACATTACCACAATCGCACGTATGATTTTTTCGGAAGAGTTACAGCGCGGACGTAAAGAAAATGTTATTTTTTCATAAATTCACCATAAATCGAAATATTGTGCTAGAGATTTCCAATTTGTTGCAAAATGAAGGTAAATGCTTGAATATTACTAGAATATAAGCGTTTTAGCTTACAATTGCATTTTTCGACCATTTCGGTAGAGTCAAAGTTGACTGAAGGTTGAAAATTTGTCACTTATCATTTTTTATAAATGAAAATGATTTCAAAATTTGATAAAAGCTACAAACATGGGTTGTTTTTAGTTTGTATTGTGCATGAAATTGCGCACATTTCCATATATAAAACTTTATGTAACGGCTAATTTTAAAATGGTGCAAACATTACCACTAATCGCATTTATGATTTTTTTCGGAAGAGTTACCGCACGGACGTAAGGAAAAAGTTTTTTCATAAATTCACCATAAATCGAAATATTGTGCTAGAGACTTTCAATTAGTTGCAAAATTAAGGTAAATGATTGAATATTACTAAAATATAAGAGTTTTAGCTTACAATTGCGTTTTTTGACCATTTCGATAGAGTCAAAGTTGACCAAAGGTTGAAATTTTGGCACTTATCGTTATTTACATAAAAAATATCTCAAAACTGATAAAAGCTACAATCATGAGTATTTTGTTGTTGTATTCTACATAAAAATGCGCACATTTTCAAATATAATACTCCATGTAACGGCTAATTTAAAATGGTACAAAAATTATGTCAAAGTGACTAAATAATTTCCGAGATGTGTCACAGATACTTTTTAGTGCGGCAAGAAAGAAATTCGCGCTTGCGTAACGATTGTAAACAAAACAACACCTCGATCCGTGAACTCCCAGCATCCCCCAAGGCGCGTGATTCAAAAGTTTTCGGCTGGTAGGCCTATAAGTATTTTTCCGCGAATTTAAAAAAAAAAATTTTTAAGTCGACGTATGGTACGTCCATTCGGCATACGGGAGACATTTTGACTCGACAGTTTAATACATCCATTCGGCGTTTAAGGGCTAACAACCAACGGACAAATGCTGCCAAACCAACTCTGCGAATTCACTAACTGCCTTGCTCCTTCCGACTCTCGTAACAGACTTTCCCCTGACTTACTACAGAGCGCCACAACAGACATGCTTCTGACTGCCATTTAACCACTCCCATTCATTCTTCCACCAATCTCTCTCTCTCACACACACAACCTTTGGAGACGTTGTCAAATATAAACTATCATTACTCCTCCATATTACCTCCCCCATTACATTTGACAATGTCTCCTTACACTCACAGCATCCACACTAAATTGCCTTTCGCAACACCCAAGGATGCATAGATGCAGGCCCCCTGGATCTTGTTTGAGGACCATCATACACTCCTTCAGTTACATAGCCATTCACTTCTTCTAAACCACTTACATTCAAACTCCCATTCATCTCCCTCACCACCATCCTCCAAAATTCCATTCACTGCTTCACCGATGTCTTCTAACTCTGGTTCCAACATCTCCCCTGTTTCGGCCACCAATCCACTCAGTTCATCCATACTTCTGTCAAACTCCCGCAAAGACTTATCCATCCTATCAACTACCTCCTCACTGCTCAGTTTCCTTCTCATTGAAGTCTTATTTGTCCCTGTCAACTCAAACCCACATACACTCAAGTATCATTCATTCCCTCAAAGTCATCCGTAGCTCCACACTCTTCCGTTTTCTTCCATACTCAACCAGCACCAACTGTCGATCTCCCAGACCAATTTGTTCACCGACAGTCGGCTCATACTTATTCACCCTCAACCACTCACTCATTGCATTCTCCCGAACATACTGTGGTACTTCCCTCCACTTACGGAGCTGGTTATGGTGTGCCCTAACCTCATCCATTCCCCACCTGCTCGCAATTTCCCCAAAACATAACTCAATCCACTCGGTCCCACTTCCAAAATCTCAAAAGGCCCTTCAAATTTCTCCCTTACTTTATTCACATTCATTCTTCCCATCTCAACCACCTCTTTCAACACCTTATCCCTAATCTTAAAACTTTCAAACCTTTCACTCGCTTTCTTCCACAAATCCCGATCACCTTCTGACAGACCCAACTGCGGTCTGACAATCCTTTCAAAATTCAACACATATTTACAAGGAGACATACCTATACTCTTCTGCAGTGTGGCGTTATATACCCAAACTGCACGTCCTACATACATATCCCAATCCCTGTCGCTCTTACCCATCATTCGCAAAATCTCAGTCATCGTCCTAACAGTCCTTTCAGCCAACCCATTTGCACGGGGCATGTACGGAGTAGAATACACATGCACAATACCCCCATTCCTTCAACATTTCTTCAAATTCCCATCCCACAAACTCAGGTCCATTATCACTCAGCATTTTTGCCGGCTTACACACACACACACATGGGCAACATCACTTGACCCACCATTTTTGCAACAGTTTCACTCCTCTTATCTTTGATGGGAACCACATAGGCAAATTTACTCATGTGATCCACCATCACAATCATCCCCACATGTCCTCTCGCAGTCCTAGGCAAAGTAACACAATCACAAGCATTTCAAACGGCTCTTTCATCTGCAATCGCAACACAGGTGGACTTGCATGCACACACTGATACTTTCCTCTCTGACAGTCTTCACACGTGACAGCCACATCCACACAAATCTTATTCAACCCAGGAGCATACAATCTCTCTCTCATGCATTCCCACAACTTATTTTTCCTCATATGCCCAAACCGATCATGCACCAACAAACACACTCACAGCTCACTCCCTGATGCAAAAAGTACACTTATGTTTTTGCACACCACAAAACGTTTAGCAACCCTCTTATATACATCCAACTCACATGGCCAGTCTTCCACACGCACTCCTCCCAAAACACATTGTCGCAACACACTTACCTCCAGGCACTCATTTTGCATTTCCTCAATCTCTTCCTCACTCAACAGATCATTCTCACTCCTAGCAATATCAATCATACCCACAAAGTTTGCTACAAATACATTACCATCTTGAATCCTAGTTACTTGTCTGCCCCCCTTTCTAAGAATTCCATTTCCTATATCTACGTCTATATCGTGGATCTTCAAAAAATCTATCCCTATTAAAAAGCAAGATGGCATATCATTTTCCCTTAAAACTATAAAGTTATGCATTACTTCAAGATCTCCCAACCTAACCTTTAACCATACCTCTTCCCATACCAAAACACTTCCTTGTCCTAATCCATGTATTCTCACACTTGTAGACTGCCTTTTCACTTCCCAATCACATCTCTCAAGTTCACTCACCACTGACCCACTCACCAAGGAAACTTGTGCCCCTGTGTCAACCAAACTACAGTACTCACTATCATTTACTTGGACAAACGTCACCATTTTCCCTCGAGTCCCATGCATACACACATTCACTACCACGTCCACCTGGTTATCCACATCACAATCCTCCTCATCACATTCATCCTCAGTTAATTCCCCATTTCCACAATTCTGACTCTGATCCCCTTCACAGTCCCTTTTTGTAACTAACCAATTACAACCACGTTCCCCGCACTGAATCATCAAAACCCCACGTTCATTACCTGTACTCACCCTTCCTCGATACTCGACCGGTCTGTCCCATCCAAAATACAACACTTTTATTCCAAGCAACTCGCCTACTGCTGACAACAATTCATGCAACATTTCTCCTTGCCCACCCTGTTCCTCCGCATATGCCACTTCCTTCTGCACATCACTCATCAACTTCACTCGCAACTCATTCACACTACTGGGTACCTCTTCAACCAGACCCTTACCTTCCAAGTTTTTCAATGCTGAAAACAAACATTCACACATGTTATTTCCCTTCAAACCTCTCTTTTACTTTTACAATCAACCCCTCACAAGGTCACATATTCGGATCCAGTCACTTATTTTCACAACACCACTGTCCTTACCATGCATCCTAGACATCGTATCAGCAATCACATTTTTACTCCCCGGCACATATTCAAAGCTAAAATCAAACTCACTCAAATCCTCAATTGTCCTCGCAATCCTAGCATTCACACTTTCCTTCCTGATCATATAAACTAACGGCCGATGATCTGTCCTTATGACAAATTTTACCCCATACAAAAACACTTTCAACGCCTTCACACAAAACCTTATAGCCGCAAGCTCCTTCTCAACCTTGCATCTGCACCAAGCATCCTCCCATACTAACTTACTAGCATCAGCATACAACTCTAGCTAACTGGCATCCTCACTATAGTCTGGAAAAGCCAAGGTGACATCCCTAGCAGCCTCCTCTTTCAATCTCTCAAATGCTCCCACCATTCGCTCATCCCACCTCAGCTTAGTACAATTTTTCTTCCCGGTCCATTCAGTCAATGGCTTCCCTATACCCGAACAATCCCTAACAAACTTCCTCCCAAACTCATTCAAACCCAAAAACCCTTTAACTCCCGCACGGTCCAGGGACATAGAAACTCCTTTACTTTTTCCACAAACTTTTCACTCTTTCTTACACCACTCGCACTCACCTTATGACCCAGAAATTCCACTTCCCCAGCCAACCACGTACACTTCTCCAGCTTCACTTTCACTCCAACCTCTTCCAACCGTTCTAATACCTTCTCAAGCAGTTCCACATTCTCCTCAACAGTCTCACTTGCAATCAAAATGCCATCTATAAACACAGTCACCTTCCTTCTATCAAAACCAGCCAAAACTACATTCATCGCCCTCTGGAAGGCAGCAGGCGCATTAGCCAATCCAAAACTTAACCTCTTGAATTGATAGTGGCAGCTACCACTCGAAAAAGCCGTAACATGCCTGTTTCCTTCCTCAAGAGGCATCTGGTAATAGCCCCTCACCAAATCCAACTTTGTGAACACTCTCATCCCATGCATCTTATAAACACAATCAGACACCACATTCACCGGGAATCGCTCCTTCACAGTCACTTCATTCACCTTCCTGTAATCCACACATCCTCAAACTCCCATCTGTCTTGCATACTGGGACTATGGGACTATTCCAAGCGCACTCGCTCCTCTCGATCACTCCCACTCTCTCAAGTTCCTCACACTGTTCCTCAAACTCTCGGGCAATAGGCGCAGAAAAGTGTCGGGGACGCTGATATATGGGGGTATCGTCATTCAAAACTATCTTGAACTCTGGAAGCTTAGATCCCCTGAAATCCTCGTCACCCCGCCTATCCCACAACATCTGCATCAACCGCTCCCTCTCGTCATCACCAACATTTTCATCCACCTCAATTCTTTCTCTCAACTCATCATACTTCCACTCATCACTTTCTTTCATGCTACCTATCATCACCCGCCGCAGCCTAACATATCTTTCGTCATCCACATCCATCAACATATACAACAACCCCACACAATCACCTTCATGTATACCCCGCACTCGCTTTTTCCTAACACTAGGCAATGAGGCCACAAAAACCCGAGGATTCTCCATATCCAAAATCCCGTCGTACACATGCACGCTCGCACTTACCAACTTGTTCGCATCCACACCCTCAACCACATATGCACACTTGTCACCTTTGACAATCCCAAGACTATTGGGCACCGCAACTTTCATACTAACAACTTCTCCAACTTCTCGCTGCACTTTTACACTCTCTTTCGCAACCAACGGCACTCCCTAACAACATATACTTATCACTCATTCCCTAGATCACATAAAAGTCACCTTCATCCATCACTACCCCTTCGATTTCTACATTTTCACGCAACATTCCCACCACAGGCATACCTAAATTTCCTATTCCTCGTACCTCCCCTTTGCATTTCCTAATTTCACACTCACTCCGCAACTTGTCACATCCATTCTTAAAAAGAACACTGACACTGCACCCAGTATCAATCAAAGCAACCAAACACACCCCTTTGCACCTCACTTTTACACTCATACATTCATGAGCTCTTCCTCCAAACCCTTTTTCATGCAACAATCCTTCACGCACATGCATCACTCTTACTGACCGCACACCAGAGGACCCACCCAACTGAATCCCCTTTGTACCTAGTTTCCCGAACTCCCAACCTGACTCATCCTCTTTCGCCTACACACACTTGCCACATGACCTTCCATTCCACATTCAACACATTTTGCCCGCTGTTCCTTACACATCCTAGCATAATGCCCATTCTTCCCACAATTACCGCCAACCTCAGTCACACGAGTACCTCGACATCCACTTGCTATATGCCCTACTTGCCCAAACCTGTAACATTTAATATCCCTATCTTTCTTACACTCGCTCACTAAATGCCCTGTTTGCCCACACCCAAAGCAAGCTCCCAACGCACACCGACATTCATTCTTCCTGTGCCCTAGCTTTCCACATCTGTAACACTACTGCTCTCGTTCACGACTAACCGACCCTACTCTTCCAACGCTTGCACTCCGATCTCTCTTAGGGCGAACCATACTTTCGTTACTGGCTCTAATGCTCCTATCAACCACTCGCTCTGCCATTCGCCTTGGCCCTTCCAAAACTGCCTCCCTATAGCTCTTAAACTCTGGTATAACATCAGCCACTTCAGTCCTAACACTAACACTTCTACTCTCTTTCATACACCTATCCAACTCATAATCCTCTACTATTTCCAAAATGTCGTTCCACAACAACCTTTCATTTGTCCATCGCATTTTCTCCTTACAAATTCATACACACTCTCAGGCACAGTCGCCAAAAACTTCCTCACTAACTCTTTACACTCATTTATCCCTTCATCCCCAAACTTTTTCCTGGCTAATGTTTCCAACCTGCACACATACATCGACGACGACTCACCAACATTCATTCTTACCTCATCAAAACCATGTTTTCTCCTATATCTAACACTACTCTTTATCCTCTTCGCCTGTTCCACAATCCTGGCTTTCACACTCTCGTAAGGCACATTCCCCACACTCATCATTACCCCATACATATTCAACAAAAATCCCAACTCTCGTGCCCAGACTCTCTTGTTATCCCCATACTTTGCCTCACAATACCTTTCATATTCCTTAAAAAAATCCCCTATGTCCCTACTACTATATTCCTCATATTGTGCACATCTAGGTATCTCTCATATACACAGCCTTTCGTACTTCCCGCTCACTCTCACTTTCGCTACTAACATTCTGACCCCTCTTAACCTCCCCGGAATACAGCGAATCAACTTCCATACTAACATCCATGCTCCTGATTACGCTCTTCTTACCTTTCTTTCTACCCACCTGTTTCCACTCACCGCTATCCAAATCACTCTCAGCCCTTTCCCCAATGTATTCAGTCCTAGTCTCATCCTGTCTGTCATCCTTACTAGCCTTCTTTCCCTTAGTCGTCTTTTTTTCCTCAGCCCCCTTCTTATTCTTGTTCTCAGGTTTATCCTTATCCTGTCTCTTTGCCTTCTTTCCTTTACCTATCACAAACAAGTCACCTTCGTTACTCATAGTTTCATCCACTCGTTCTTCCAATGTCTTTACCACTTCTGGCCTATCACAAAACCTAGTAGGCCTACCTCCTACAGCTCCCTCTCCCATGAACCCCTTCATCATCTCCTGCACTGCATTCATCATCACTAAGAATTTTTCGTCCATTTTCTCAACCATTCTCTCTTCCGCTCTTTTCACTTCTTCTTTCATTTCCACTTTTGTACTCCTTAGCATTCCTCTCATTTCCTATAATTCGCTCTTCAGCTCCTCACACTCAACCCTCAACCTCTCATTCTCCACTTCCAATAGTCCTCTTACTTCCCTCTCCACCTCACTCAATCCTTCCATCCCAAACTTTCTCACCACTCACACACACTGGCCTAGACCAATCGTCCTGCAGCTGCCACACCAGCAGTCCCTGTTCGGGCGCCAAAAAATAATGTGGCGGGATCACAAGCTTATGAGAAAGCAGCAAATCTCCCCCACATAAACTTAATCTGTCTGGCTACCAAACCCACCCTCAATCACACTTTCCTCTTGACACTACAAAATACAGCAGGACAATTGACCCCTACATACAGAACAACACAAACAGGTACTCACCTCTGGCTCCAGATAGGCTAGGCTGTGCTGTCCGCTGGATAGGCTATAGGCTATCCGACACACAACCACCGCCGACAACCAAACACAACCCAACCACCTGTGACCCACAACCCCACAACAACTCAATAACCCAACAAATCACTGCAGACGAACACCAACAGCCCGAAAGAACACGACAACCACACGACTTACAGAAGCACAACAACCCGCCAAAACCAACACTGCCCCAACCACCACTCACAGACACCGAAAATGCACCCCCAACCTCTTCAACTTCACCAAAACCAGACAGACACACGCACAACAACCTTACAACACCAAAATCAATCAAATACCACAAAATCAACTAACCACGGACAAATGCTGCCAAACCAACTCTGCGAATTCACTAACTGCCTTGCTCCTTCCGACTCTAGTAACAGACTTCCCCTGACTTACTACAGAGCGCCACAACAGACATGCTTCCGACCGCCATTTAACCACTCCGATTCATTCTTCTCTCTCCTCCTCTCTCTCTCCTCTCTATCACACCGACAACCTTTAGAGATGATGTCAAATATAAACTATCATTTCTCCTCCATAGAACGGCACCTCTTTAGAGAGAGGGAAATTGACAAAGGAGAAGACTTAATTGGCATGGGACCTCTGGTAGTGGTTTTCACACGCCCCAGTATCCATACCGACACCCTATAAAGGGGTGAGCGAGCCGGGTATAACCCTGGCATTCCATATAGCTTTTTCTCTTGTATACTTAGCAATATTTATACCTTAGAAATGAGTGCTATAGGAGCATTTCACTGGGCGACACAGGTCACTGCCCAGAAATAGATTTTTCCTTTGTCAAAATCCCTTTTTTTAATGAGTCTGGCCTCAGGTGCCAGAATATTTGAACTGTCGGCTCTCTCTAGAGAACCAAATCATATCGATTTCCTCCCGTCAGGAGAAGTTCTGCTCTCTCCAGATCAGAAATTTTTTAGCAAAGAATGAAGACCCACAGAACAGATGGTCTCCGTGGAAGATTGTCGTTCTTCCACAGGACCCATCATTATGTCCTATTATTACATTAAAATTTTATCTGGGCAGAACTTCTAAAGTCTTCAGGTCCTCTTTTTATTAGAGAGAATGGTGAACCATTTCCTTGAAGGCCATCAGACAACAAATTCTTTATTTTATTAAACAAGCCAATCTGGATTCAGTTCCTCATGTCCATGATATCCGAGCAGTGGCTACCTCAGTTAATTATTTTCCTCATATGAACTTCGATGATCTTAAAAAAATATATGGGTTGGAAATCTCCGACAGTATTTAAACGCCACTACCTGAAGTCTCTAGAGGCCCTTAAATATTCGGCAGTGGCTGCAGGAAACATTGTCTCCCCTGATACAGCCTAGTTATGTATTTGTAAATTTGTATATTATTATTATCATTGTTTGTGCTATTAATTACCTTTTGGTACTCCCTCTCAACTACCTGCCTCACTTGTAATCCCTGCCTTTTTTGCCTTTTGTTCTGGACTGGATTGCTTATCAACCCACTCCTGTACTTGTACATAGTTCATTAATTTGTTTGTTTTTTATGTTCATTACCTGTTGTATTTTTCCTGGTGATGGTAGGGATTTGGTCATAATAGATGTTATCTACCAATTGTATTTTGCTATCCTTAACTTGGATTATTAAAACAATAATTATAAGGAATTTTTATTTTACCTTTCATATAAAGTTTTTTGTTTACATTCTATTTCCAAGCTTGTATGGCCCATTCTCTGTTACTATTTCACTGGGCGACACAGGTCGAGCCCAGAAGAGGGATTTTGACAAAGGAAAAATCTATTTCTGGGGGAAGACCTGTGTCGCCCAGTGAACCCATCCCTCTCTTTTTCATCTCCCACCCTTTAGCTGGCCCAAGCTTGGGTGCGTATTTCAGGAATGGCCTTCTTGGCAGAGGCAGTATTAGTAGCGAGCGGAAAGTAGCCGTTGTAACGGCACCTCTGCAGAGGGGGATTTTGAGAGAGGAGAGATCTATTTGGTGAAGTATCTGTGATAGTGGCTTCCACTTGCCCCTGATGCTATACCGACACCCTTTGAGGGTGAGCGAGCCAGAGGTAGTAACTCTGGCATTCCATATGGCTTTTTCTCTGGTATATTTAGCATTTATTTATACCTAGAAATGAGTGCTATAGGAACATTTCACTGGGCGACACAGGTCTTCCCCCCAGAAATAGATTTTTCCTTTGTCAAAATCCTTTTTTTTTTTATACGACATTTCCTTAACCAGACTATGAACATTGGCCAGCTATTAGCAAATATCACCCCTGATGCTGATGAGAAGAAAGTAATAAGAAGAATTGAAAAGACCACATATAAAATCAATTTCACTGATGCTGCCATCCTTTTTAACAAAACATGTTTGAGGGAGGGTCTCCTACCTGCATATTATTATTATTATTATTAATATATTCCCTGCCTGAGAGAGACAGGGCAGCATTATACATAAAATTACCCAGAGCAACTCCCGACGCTTCCAAAGACGAATCCAAGGAAGAAAAGGAAGGAGACAAGGCATCAGTATCAGTGGATGAGAAAACAGTAGAAATAAGCCTGGAAGAAGGGGAAGGAGAAACGTCCAATTATCTATTATATTAATAATAATTGTGAAACATTTCTCTATATAAAACTAACAAATAGAATGATAAATTCTTCAAAATAACATTTGCTTCTACAAGCAGCTAATGATCGCAAATTGTAAGAAGCGCTGATGTGTAGCCATTGGTTTACAGCTTTTCACACACAATAAAATCATTGTTTCACACTCTAAACTAAAATTTTTTTTAGATGGAACTTGAAATTACATACACAGCTTTCAAGTTGGAAGTTTCCATGAACTTCGGTAATGAAATTAATAAGCAAAGAATGAAACTCTCGGAGATAACGGTCATAAATTGCTAGTGCCGACTTGTAGTACTGGTGAAAAGTGATGGTTTTCAGCTTTTCACAAATGCTAAAATCATTGTTTCACATAAACTAAAAATTTTTAACTGAAACTTAAAATTGTACACAGCTTTCAACTGTGTTTCCATGAATCTCTGTAATGAAATTAAAAAATGAAGAACAACATTCTTGGAGCCAGCCTAACGATCATGAATCGTAAGAAGCTCTGATGAAATAAGCCGATTATGGCTTTTCACTCACAATAAATTATTGCTCTACAGTCTAAATAAAAATTTGTTTAAACTAGAACTTAAAACTATGCACTTTGCAAAGAATGGATTTCTACGAGCTCTGGTTTCTTGCATGACCTGAGAAAGGAATGGCGTCTTGGTCGGATTTTGGTTGTATGTAAACAATATGACTGTGCATATGCGCACAACCATTTCTTCTTGTAGTTTTGATGTAGTAGGAAAACTGGGTATTAGCATTTGCTGAGGATAATAGAAAGTGCATTCTTATCCTGAGTCCATTTACACTCTATCACGTGCTGTGGTGTTGGTGTAAGAATACTACCACCATAGGTCCTGCATGTCGTAAAGCAACCAAAATGGCAGCTTCTGCCTTGCAGTCTTACATTAGTATAAAAGGCTAGGCCCATTGCCAATAACTGTCGAATCTGCTGCCTTGCAGGTGAACTTATTAGTCAAAGGTAAGGATTACCACCAATAATTGTGGTTGATGACTGCAAGGGCATGCAGTAGTAAAATCCCCTTACCCAAACAATAAACCATGACTGATGTTGGTGGAGGATGCCTTTGACAGAAGGCAGTTTAGAAGATACATCAGGCAACTGACCCCTTAATGTAGTTGAGAGAATTCTTTGACATTAGTCTGGGCACCATGGAGCTCTGGACAGACCATGGAAAGGTTTACTCCATGAGGACAAGACAGCGAATGCACAATCAAAAAAGGGTCTTTTAAGTTTTTATCTCATTTTTTACCTCTCTCTCGTAGGGCAGAGAGCCAGGTTGTGAGCCATCACATTCTGAACAGGTGTGTAATGCAATCAAGTCTAGATAACTGAGTTTCCTGTCTATAAGCTATTGTAGATTATTAGATAAAAGTCCTCCCCCCTCTCTCTAGCAAGGGGGAGAGTGGTTGTCAATGAAACAAACCTGTTAGTTTTCATTAGCCTTTTATTGTCTCCGACATTATGCACGCATCCAAGCCTTTTTATCAATTTAATGACGCAAACTCATTAATTCATGCCCCGAAGTCGGACAGTTGAACATCCTATATGTTCAACACGCTAGACGTAAAGGACTCCTTTCTCAGCTCTTCAAGACCAGAGAAGATTCCCAGCTGGGTAGAAATTCCAGTTAGTTTGGAGATTTTCCCAGGCTCTACCCTTCAATGGGTAAGTCTTCTATGTAAAGACCAAAAATTTGTATTTGTGTAGGAACAAATACAAAGTTTTAATTTATAATTTTCCTACCACACAAACCTGAAGGTCTTTACTGCCCACCTAAGCCAACGCTCATTCTGGTATCTGGGCTAAAAGGCAAAGTGAAGTGCAGACTGATGAGTGGGCAGGGCTTCCCCTCTACCCTTGGTAGCTAACGACCTTGTTTGAAAGATAAATGGCCGTTCCAGCTCATGTTTGTATGGTAAACCTTATGTAAAGACCATCAGTTTTGTATGTTAGCAAAATACACATTACTTTATATTTTACTAAGTTGACAAGATATAACTGAGCTACAAGCATATCTCCACACCCTAAAAATTACATTGTGGGATAATGAAAATCATGGATAAAATTTCCCAAAACCACACACAACAGGGAATGTAAAACCATAAAATGTGCAAAATTTAAAAATGTTAAAAATTAATGAAAGATTATTAACCGTAAACTAATACCAAAAACAAAATGTAGAAATCAGCACTGCAATAAAAAAACACAAAATGATAAACCAAGAATTAAATATACCGTTACTGTGAAATTACTCACAGGAAAAAACTGTAATATGAAAAAAAATTGTTACTAAAAATTATTACTGAAAGAATTTCATGACTGCAGAAAAAAAAGAAAATAACCTAAATAAAATGATAAAAAACCAATTCCCAGGTTGAAATTGCGGAAATTAGTCACTGAAACATAACGACATTACTTGAGTAACTAATCAATGTTAAGTGACAACACTGGCCTAGAAAAAACAAAACAATTATTTGCAAATCATTACAAAACACCATCAAAATGAAGAAATATACATGAATTAAAGAATAAAAATAATGGCAAATCCTGAAAATGCAATTGATGCTAATTTTGGAAGAATAACTCGGAAAATATCAGTGTGCAATGGATCACATGGAAAAGAAAAAGGCCTTGTGTGATGACAGCACTTTGCTGCCAGAATTCAGAAATCTGGTTCAGCTAAGAGAGTCATTACACAGAATAAAAGCTATTTATGAGTGGTGAGTTTACAGTGAACTTTGTAAACATGAAAGAACCAGTAATTTAATTTAAATTTGATTATGGCATTTTGGTCATGTTAATTTAAGTTTCACAGTTAATCTTTATATCATAAGAATAGTAGTAGTAACTGGTTTCTAGATGAACAAAAGTTTAATCATATCATTCCTATGAAAATTCCAATAATCTTTTTTTTCTGGTCTTGGAGTAACTCGTCATAAGGGAAGCAGTTACAGTATTTCATAATAATTAAGATTAAACTTTCCCCACTCAACAGGTCTTTTATTGAAACTTTGGAAAAATTGTTAGGTCTCTTGAATTACTCTGCCATGTTACATAAAAAGTATAAAAGTTATCTTATCTTTTATTTTTACATTTATTAATTTTGGAAAATGGCAGTAAATACAAACTTTTACAAAAAGTATCCTCAATCTCTACGACTAGATAACAGAATTTAGTCTTATGATATCACACAATCATAGTTATCAAATACAAAATTACAATAGTGTGCTATTGCAGTACTAAATATTTTTATATGCCACTTAATAGAATAAAATGTCTGCAACTAAATGGCAACAAAATAGAGTATCTGACAAAAACAAATGTTACACCTTTGACAAAAAACAACAATTCAAGTACTTAAGGAAAAGAAATAATTTTTCATTACAGGTACTTAATACCAGACCTATAAATTAACAAATAAATATATATTTAATTTTACAATGGCCTGAAACCATTAATTAATGTTACATAACAAGTATGTATGGGACATATATTTGTGCTTGTAAACTTATTATGTAAAGTACTTACATTTGTGCTTGAAAACTTTTTATAAGTACAGCAAGAAAATTTCCTTAAATTTTCAGTGTATTTCACTAGAAACTTTAAGCCCATTTTCACATTGAAACGTTGTGATAAAAATGTTCAAATACAGTCTACAATTAGTACAAAACTTGTAGTAAACATGTTTACAAAATGTAGCTTTGATTTAAGACTAGATATACTAGATTTTACAATGTAAGGCAAACAACAACTAGTTTGGGACGGACACCATTAAGGCACTTGGTTCAGTTTACACAGTAGTGTAGTATTAATACATTTTAACACAAATTTCTAAATTAAAAAAAGGGACTTCCTCAAAAAAGTTAAAAAAAAATAGTACTTCCTGAAGAAACAGTAATAATAATATTATTATTAGGGAATCATGTTTTCTAGTGGGAATCTATACCAGAACTAATAAATAAAATAGAATTAAATAAATGAGACCCATACTTAGTACAGAGATGGCCACTGACCTTTTAAGCAAGTATATACCAAATTATATACATTGCAAACATGTTACTGTATTTATGAAAATGTAATGTGCTGCAGTGCCTCTAAAATGGGAAAAATATAAAATACTTTCAACTTTTGCACAATAACCGCCTTTTTCTTTATAATTCTTATGAAATAAAAGGAACAAGTGGAATGTTTACTTTAATCATATATAATTTGTGCCAAATTCTAACACTCAAAATGTCTTCACTTAAACAAGAAACAGTATTTATTCATTGAATATTCAGTAGAAGAAACATGAAAAATACTAATTTTATATATGTACACTATTACTATTCAATTCTAATATAACAACCTTGATACAAAATGGTCTCTAAACATCAGAATTGTAATGACATGTATTGAAAGTTATCTCATAAAGACAAAGGCACACAATTAAGTTATACATATGGAATTTTTTATAGCATAAAATTAGAGAATTAATAAAATCATTCATCATCTACATCCAAACACATTAAAAATATTTTACATCATCATCCACATCCATGGTGGTGCCATTACGTACCCTAGAAAATGAAAAAGAAAAAAAGTCCTTTAAAAAACCATGTAAGATGGGTCTATGGATTAATGCAACTATGTAAGTCTAATTTTATCGTTGTTGTATAACAACAATAAAATTAGACAATCCAGAGGACTATACTATCACAAAATTAAATGCTAATAAGACCACAAAGTAAGTTAAATTATCAGATTATTCTGAATGACAGCTTCCATAACTACAAATATATATAATCATTTTCCAGCATGAAGCAGTGCATTACGGTTACAGAGAAGAAAACTCGTAAAATATAACATTACTACTTGTGTTTCTAATCTAGCATAGATTAGATATAAAATTAATATTTTACCTTTTACCAATTGGTGCCTTCTCTTAAGGGGGCTGGCCGGCTAATGCCATTCTTTAAGGACAGGACTTTCATATTCATACCACTTAATAAGGCGAGTTGGGACATCTCCAAAACGCATATGATTTTTGCCTCTGACCTTCGGTTTTGTGACGCCAGGGCGATTTATCCCGAAAATAACCATTTTCAAATTCTATCTCCTCCCTTGATACTTAATATTAAGACCTGGGATTACTCCCATATATAGACCTGATGTAGACAAATGAGGAGTGTTTTTTCTAAAAGTCATTTTTTTGCTAGCTATGAATTTCTCATTATGGGAAAAAAATAAACCCTATAAATTAGGAAAACAAAATTTATAAAAAAAAGACAAAACAAAAATTGGAAAAAATGGCTTCATTTGATTGTTCTATAACGTCTTTCTGAGTTATATACCAAATTCCAATGTTATAGCTTTAAAACTAAGTGAGAAGATAGATTTTGAAGGTCAATAATTATAGTTTTGAGATACGGGCGTTCAAAGTTTTTCTTCGTATTTTTATAACAACAATGTTAATAAATAATGATTATTATGAATGTATATTTCTTTTGTGTGTATTAATAAACCAAAACTATTATATTCATCATAATTTAATCATAAATGATGATCCCTTTGCTAATATATCGTAGCTTGGGGCACTCCTTCCTACGCAACCCCTCTCTTTCTCCTTCACTAACTCGGCTTATTACAGCGAATTTTCTTCTTCTGTATGTTACCTAGATGTTTTCCTAGTATTTTCCGTTTTGGCATGATGAAATTCTTGCCAAAACAAAAATAAACAAAAGTAAATGCAAGAGAATGTCAAGAGGTGAAATTCGAAGTTGTACTCTCTTTTTACAAAGACAATGTTAATAAATCATGATTATTATGAATTTCATATTCCTTTTTGGGTATAAATAAACCAAAACTATGTTATTTATCATAAATTAAGATCCCTTTCCCCAAAGATCGTACCCTTGGGGACAGTGTGACGTGTGCTTCAGGCAAGACGGGCGCGTTTACTTACTATGCAACCCTCCCCTCTCTCTTCACTAACTACGCTAATATCGCATACATTATGATATTCTGTAATCATATTAGAGCGAATTTTCTTCATCTTTATGTTAGCGAGATGTTTTCCTTGTCTTTTCCTCATTGGCATGATGAAATTCTTGCTGAAACATAGATAAGCATATGTAAAAAGCAAGCGAATGTCAGAGGTGAAACTCGAACGTGTAGTCTACTTGACGTCTGTGCTCCTACTGATCATGGTTGAACTTGATACTTCCCTCTGTGACCCACGGAATCTCTACAGATGCTATTTCTCACAATTTCTTTGACAATAATTATCAAAATTTACGATAACAAAAGAAATATTGCATTTTCTTGTATGGCTGAATGTTTTAGGCTTATTGAGTTATGTTTACTAATTACCCTGTAATTACGAAAGTAAGAGGAACTTTGACGAAATATTTCGTATACATATTTTCAATTGCCATGAATTTTTTCATGACTTTGCATTTTTCGCCCTATACCACCATATATAGGGGTTCTGGCCGGCCCCCTTAAGTGATGATGATGTGATTAATATATGAGAAAAACAAATTAGAAACAAATATCATACAAGAAAAAAAAAAAAAAAAAAAAAAAAAAAAAAAAGGAAAACTCTGCCCGCTCTTGAGAAGGCTTTTAGTTGGGAAATGGTTGTAACACTGGAGGCCAGTTGAAAGCTGTACATGGAACACTCATTGGCAGTGCCTAACACTTGTATTTTTCACTCATCAACTCCAATAATATATTGAGGTGTGCATGAAGATCATTTCCTGTCCACACACTAGTAAGTGAATAGTACCTCTTTCTATACATCAGAGAACAGATGTATCCCCTGAGGCAAGATCAGCAGAACTCCTACAAAGGGATTCCTGTTGTCTAGGAACTAGTTGGGATCATCTCCCATTTCGTAGCTAAAGGGAACAGGATAAGAGGTAGGATTGTTGTTTCAGGCACCAATGGAACTGGTGAATATGCCTGTGAAGAACAGGCTTCTCTATGGACAATTGGCTGACAATGACCTACCAATGCCCATGTGGTTGTTCCTGTCAGGACAGAAACTATAGTTACATCCCTAAGCTTGCTGTTTCTGATTTTTGGGCATGATACCTGATATCTCCTCATGATCCCTGGATCATGGCAAAATGCAAGAGGGTGGCTTTTGTCAAAGAGCAACTGGGCCACTCTGGATACCAAGACCAACCATCAAGGTAGCACAAGTTTATCTAGTACAAGTGAGCCCAAGCAAAAACAAAGTAAAGGCTTGTAAACCTGAGGGAACACTGCCAGCGAGAAGTACTGAATCTGAACTGGTATGCAGTTCTATTGTAGACAGTGGTGGTACTTTCTTAAGTCCTAATGGAAGGAAATTTCAAAATATGCATCCTTCAGATCAACAGGAAGCATAAATTCCCAGCCCTTTATGACATTCAACATGGCTGATGTGGTTTCCCTTTTAAACAGTCTTACTGGTCTTCACTTAGTTACACCACCAGGCCATTGATCACTTATGACTTCCGATACATTATGTAGTCTCTTGCACTTCACTCATCTCTACAGACAATGCCAGAGTTATGGACACACTTGGAAGATAGGCTGAATCTTTTCCAAGCCTAACTCATCCAAAATGCTAAAATCATGCAATCCACCCACCTGTTCATGTTCCTCTTCCTGTATCATCCTGCTTAAAACCACAGAAAAGAAAAAACACTTATAACCCACACATGACAACCTAACACACACAGCTCTCTCTACCAGTCCAAGCCAAAATGCATCGCTGGTTCAAACTGCACTGGTTACATATTTCACCCTCTCATGGTCACCATCTTGCATCTTATGACGTCACAACACAAGTGGTTTCACTTCAAAACATTAAGAATGTTTTGTTGTAAAAACATTTTATAAAATTAAACGTGCTCCTTATACATTTTGTATATTTGACTAATACAGAAAAATAAAAATAAAATAATGACTAAACTTGAGAAATTTATATATACAGTGGTACCTCGAGATACGAAAGGCTCAACTTACGAAAAACTCGAGATACGAAAGCCAATGCGAAAAATTTAACGGCTCTACATACGAAAAGTTTTCAAGATACGAAAGGTTTCTGAAAGTCCAAGATTCGCCCGATAACAATTTTGAAACTCGCGCCACCATCTTAGTTCTAGTGGACTCGCCACCATCCTCCTGCTCTCCCATTGGTTCCTGATACTAGCCACCGCAATGAGATCCTTCTCTCCTATTGGACAGCATCCCTCCCATCATGCATCTTATACATACGTGGTGGCGTACCTACCCCGGCCACTTCGTACCAGAATCTTTATCGTACGTACGCGGCATTCGTTCGGTCCAACGATTTCATTTAGTAACGTAAATTTGTTAGTGATTTCATTGTGCTACTTTATCGTGTTGTGTGAGAACCTAATTAGTATACGTACAACATAACTTAAATATGTACAGTATAGCCATGGGTCCCAAGAAAGTTGCTGAAGTTCACAGAGAGAAGAGAATGCTTTCTATGGAGACAAAAATGGAGATAATAAAAAAGTATGAAGCTGGCTTGCGGTTGAGTGTGATCGCTAAGGAATACGGCCGAAATCCATCGACGATAGGCACCATCCTTAAGCAGAAGGAAGCCATCAAAGCAGCTACACCTTCCAAGGGCATGACTATTTTCTCCAACAAGAGGAGCCATGTGCATAATGAAATGGAAAGGCTGCTTCTTGTATGGATTGAGGACAAAGAAATCGATGGCGATACAATAACCGAGACGGCAATCTGCCAGATGGCCAGCGCTATTTTCGGCGATTTGATTGCCCAAGCCGAAGAGTTCAAGGCTTCTCATGGGTGGTTCGAAAAATTCCATAAACGGACTGGCATCCATTCGGTGGTGAAGAAATTGAAATTACGTAAAGCATAAAAAAGTTAAAAGAAATGTAAAAATAAAAAAAAAGCAAAATAAATTTTATTTTAAGTTTTTTGTAAAGTTAAGTGTTACAGTTTTGTTAATGTGTTTTGTAAAGTTTAGTTTGTTTTTCTGACATTTTTTTATGTGTTTCGTAAAGTTAAGTGTACATATCTGCCGTTTGTCCTCCTCTGTCGCCACTTTCGGAGATAGCCTCACTCGAAAGGTAAGCTTCCACATTTTACGTAAAGTATTTCTTGTATACCATGTACACTAATATACTTTATTTACAGGTTATTTTGCATTTTGTTATTAATTTAGGTATTGAATGGTCCAAATTGTTGTAGTATTTCAATGTTTACAGGTCAATTTAGCTTTATTATGAAATTTACTGGGGTGTTTTTGGAGAGCTTGGAACGGATTAGCCATTTTACATGTAAAATGTGGTCCAAGATATGAAAAACTCATGATACGAAGGGCGCTTTGGAACGGATTAATTTTGTATCTCGAGGTACTACTGTAATCATATTTACCTCTCTCTCCCTCTCCTCCAACCTCTTCTTATCCTAATCCCCTCTAATCTCCCTTATTCTCCAATTCTTTACCCTCTACGCAATTTCTAATATTTTACCCTGAAACTCCTGCTTTAGTCAATGCACAGTTATTTGACCTTTTCATTTTGTCCATCTCACCTTTATTTCTCCAGATTCTACTGTTCTTCTTATTGCTGCAAAATCAATTTTTAATCTCTTACTACTTACTCCAGTACTACATGATTTTATTGCAGTCATTAGTGTTTTACTATCAGTATTAATCATGCTTCTAATTTTCTCCCTCCTATATCTTCCCACAAATGTTTGAAATATATCAATCCTTCAATGGCCTTCCCCACACTCAAGAGCTACTGTTTCAATGGTGGACTTTGCTACCCTTCTGGATTTCCATCCTCTTATCATCTGTCAAGGATATCACATAACCCAATTGTGTATGACCATCTTAAATATTCCCAAATAAAGTCTCCAGATGTAAAACCCAAGAGACAGATGGCATACGATATCAACTGCACCTTTCTGCTTATCCATTTCAACCTGAAGACTTCAGCAAATCTGCAGCATTGGAAAGTGAGTGGTGGCCACTGACAGTCCTCCAATGCAAGGTTGTATCAGTCTCTTAGGACTGAAGCTACCCATGGCTCTGCTCCATTTAGCTGCCACAATGGCAACCCTCTAATTGGCAGCAGTGGAAGGGAATCATCAGTCTGTGGCCCCCTCCTTTTCTCTTTCCTCTGCTGCCTCTTGGGATGACCAGGGAAGATTTAAAAGTGCTGGAAAGTATCTAAGCCATTTGAGCTCCAGGTTAACCTAATAGGGCTAAAGCTTCCTCTGTGTAATGAAAATGGATGGTTTAGGAGTGCCCATGGACCTTGCAGGTGGTAGTTTGGCCCACAGAGGCAATTTAAATGTTGCTGCAGAAGGAAACAAGGAATCTCATCAATCCTATGTCAGTTCTATGGTTGTGTCCTTACTTGTGGAGAAGTAGAATTGTGAACCTTTGATAGAACTGTTTTGCAATAAGAGACAGATCTCGTGAAACCTGACATAAAAGCAAGGAAACAAAAGCATCCTGTCTGATGTAGAATCAGGTTCCTCCACAGACTGTCAACTTGAGGAGCCATGAAAGTAAGAGCTTTGCTGCCTTATACACCACTAACCTCTACACTGAGGGCCAGACATCAGCTGGTAGTTCTCTCATCACAAGGGTAGTCATAGCAGACTGCCAAAGGTCCAGCCATGAAGTAACATGAACTGTGGCCATACATGATTATCAATTCTGGTCTTGTTGGCAATGAAGGATTACAAAGCCTCTAAAGAAGAATGTTAATTGTTAGATGACACAATGAAGCAACCAATCAGGGAGGTGATTGTCAACACCCTCCAGTATGTAGTATTTCTTTGGTCTTTAGAGTGGCAGAAGCGTTTGCTCAACCTGCTGGCAGCAAGGGAACGTCCTGACCTGTAGATCAAGGATTTAACCTCAGCCAAAACACCATGAAGCGCCTCGGTGGCGTGGTTGGTTTGGTGTTTGCTTCTCACCTCGGTGGTCGCGGGTTAGATTCTCGGCCATTCCATTGAGTAGTGAGAGATGTGTATTTCTGGTGATAGAAGTTCACTCTCAACGTGGTTCAGAAGTCACATAAAGCCGTTGGTCCCGTTGCTGAATAACCACTGGTTCCATGCAACGTAAAAACACCATACAAACAAACAAACAAAAAACAAAACACCATGAGATAAACACTGACCACGGTAATCTTACTAAAGGTCTGAAGGTCTTATCTCTGGAATGGAACCTACCACTCGCTCTAAGGATGAGACCGTTTATAATGTTGAGGCCAAGGTTGCCTCACTAAGATTATCTAGCTTACATGAAATAAAATAACTCTTGAAACTATTGTTCTAGCTTTCCAGGAAGAGATTCCATCTTTAGCCTATTTTTTTAAGCTATCCCACAGTATTCCAAATAACTTTTAGTAAGTAAAACAACTTTTATTTAGTAAAGCACAAATCACATAAAGTCCTAATTCACAGAGTATCATGGATGTTAAATGTTGTCTTTCCACACAGTTATGGAATTACATGAGCCAAGTTTCAGTTATTGATTGGCACCATATTCAGTCTAGACTTGCTGTCACTTTGCTTTATTGATATGCACAAAACTGCATTTCCTTGTGATGCTCATGTGCCAAATATGACAAATTATCATCTGCTTATTCATAAAATTATCCATTTTATCTAAAAACAATACTCATAACAATGTATGTTACTTACCTGGAGGTGTAGGATAATATGTTACAGGTTCTTGAGAGCCATCTGAAGAACTGGCAGGATATACATCAGGAGGTCTATCTTCAACATATGTTACTACAGGTGGGGAAGATAAATCACTTGAGCTTACATTGACACCTGACACAACCTGATTGAAAAAGGATTACATTGTAATTTACCTTAAGGTTTAGGATCACAAGGATTTTAAGTTTCTTTAACCCTAACTGGGCAGGCAAATATATCCATATGCAGTTCCTCAGGACAGGTAAAGTTTGAGGTCCGTCAATTAAAAAAAAAAAAAAAACAATGGAAAGAGGAAGATATGCAAATGTACATGGTAAGAGAAAAAAAATTCTAAAAAGTTTTCCCTACCTTCCACAAGAAGTTGAAAATAACTATTTACAACCCCTTGTGAGGCCTTTTTTTACAAGACAATCATAAATTTTACCAACTTATATAAGCTTTTTCTAATAAATAATTTTATTTTATTTTGTAAAATTATAATTACTGCTCACACAATATCAAAATAGATAAAAATAAAATTAGTAACAAATTCTTAGCCTATTTGTTGAAAAGTATTTATGTAAATTTACCAAGAACGAAGACTCAGTAACTTTTTACTTTTACATGTTTTTTATAATATTTCTTTGCACTTTTCTTTGTAAAATTACATTTACAACTGACATGGTATCGTAAAAAACAAGAAAAAAACCAACAGCAACCCCTTGGTATATTTACGAGCAAATTTACAAAACAAGACGTCATGTGAGACAGAGATGTAATACAGTCCCCTTGAAGTTAGACACAGAACTAAAGTCCTGAGAACGCCCCAATTCCGTGGTTTTAGGCCAGTGTAAAAGTTGCCATTAGTGAATTTATGGGCTATAGAAGTATTTGTGGTGAAATTATATCCTCCGATTGCTCAAAATGGTCCACAGCACATAATTTTCTTTAAGAAGGCAACAACGGTAGGAATTTTAGGCACTGGAATTATATGACCTTAAATCTTGCTGTTAGTCGCCAAACGCACAGACGAGAACTAACCTAGCATTCTTATATGTCCCCTATACACATTTGGCCAAACATGCAAATTAACTTATATAAGATTACTTAGCTGGTTCGATGTCTTAAGTACACTTAATTACATAATATAATACAGAATGGCAGTGCTCGCCACTATTGAGACCCACGAACATTCCCTTAAATTGCCATGAGTGCACAGCAACCTGGACAGCAGCACATTACACCAAAATTAAGGCGGGGAAAAAAAGTGGCGGGAAACCCTTGTCGCATTTGCAAAATACCAGCGAAAAAATATCACTTACAATAAAAATAATTAGTAATCATTATTAGTAAATCACAAATCTGAAGTAAATTAATGATAAAGAAATTAACACCTTTTCTTCTAATGGAAATGAAAATTAAATGCGTCATTTTATGACATTCTCGGGCCAAGCCCCAAAAAATTTAAGCAACCAAAAAAAGATGATTTCTGACATAAGAATTAAACTTAACCCTTAAACGCCGAAGCGGTAAAATAAAAATTGTCTCCCGTGTGCCGGAGGTGTTTCGGAGTGAGCATGGAAGCGGAAAAAATATTTTTGTCAAAAAATCACAGCGCGCTTAGTTTTCAAGATTAAGAGTTCATTTTTGGCAACCTTTTTTATTTTTTTGTTATTGGCTGAAGTTTGGTATGCAACCATCAAAATGTGGTTTCCATCGCAAACTTCTTTTTCTTCACAAAAAAGTTCAGGGCGCTTACATCCAGAACCGGTCTCTATCCCCCTGAGGATTTTGGAACTAGGAAAAGGCGGTTGTAAAAGCCTGCTGATTGAAGTAGACGAGGAGAGGCATTGGCGAAGGATGTCCTGCTTGATACGATCCGAGGCAGCCTGGGAACGCACATCAGGATCTGCCGAAGGGATGCCTGACCAGTGGGGGCTCTCCCTAGCCTTCCTGCGGCTGTCGACTTTCCTCCTCCACTGGATCTGGGAGTCTGGAAGAGGTCTAGGCCTGGAAGCACTATGGAGCCGGTCAGACGCCCCCTCCACAACACTGGGGGCACTGCACAGATCACTATCACTGCCACTCTTACCTTGTTCCAAGGAGCGTATCTTAAGCTCCATGCTGCGAATTGTAGCTTTCAACGCAGCCGCCTCCGAAGACATATCCTCGGCTTCGGCGCGGGGAGCAGGAGCTGAAACAGGGCAAGGAGGTTCTACTTCTACACGAGGGTTAGGATCCAATTCTAACTCGCTAACGCGAGACCTACTCGAGCTTCAAGAGGAACCTTTGCGTACCCTATCTCTCTCCAACTTCCTTAAGTAGGAAGAAAGAGACTTCCACTCATTCTCATTCAATCCCTCACATTCCTTACATAGGTTAATAAATGAACACTCATTCCCCCTAAACCTCATACAAACAGTGTGAGGGTCCACCGAAGCCTTCGGCAACCTCACCTTACATACATCTACTGAACAAACCCTAAACATAACAGGAATCTTAGCTACAGAATCCAAATCAGACATGTTTAAAGAAAAATCCAGAGCAAAATCAAAACAGTCCACAAACAGCGTATGCCAAGCCAAAAAGATCCAGTACGTCACCAATAAATCCGTCCAAAAAGATCCCAGGCAAGCGAGAGCGAAATCGACTATCAGGAGGAACCCACAACAGTTGTTGCCGGTCCCAGCGACAGAGAAAAATCTGATTAGAAAATGGGATTGGTTCATACACCAGCCTCCCAGCGGCGGGAAAGGTAGACCACCTGACCTACCTGTCACGTGTGCCGCGAGATTTGAAATTCTGTCGAGAACGTCGGAGACTAAAGCTAAGTATATATCTGACAGGAAAGTTCATGTACAAAACACCCATGTTTTTGAGTTTGTTAACCCTTAAAGAACGCCGAATGGACGTATTTTACGTCGACATTTTTTGTCTCTCGGGTGCCGACTGGACGTATTTTACGTCGACATACAGAAGTTTTTTTTAAAAATTTGCGGAAAAATTTATTATAGGCCTACCAGCCGAAAAATGATATTGTTATGATACATAAAGTTTTATACATACTTACCTGGCAGATATATACATAGCTATTACTCCGTCGTCCCCGACAGAAATTCGAATTTCGCAGGCACACGCGGCAGGTAGGTCAGGTGATCTACCCCCCCGACGCTGGGTGGCGGGAATAGGAACCATACCCGTTTTCTAATTCATATTTTTTCTTCCAGCTGTCTCCTGAGGGGAGGCTGGGTGGGCCATTTAATTGTACATATCTGCCCCAGGTAAGTATGTATAAAACTTTATTGTATCATAACAATATCATTTTTATACATTCAACTTACCCGTCAGATATATACATAGCTGATTCACACCATTGGTGGAGGGTAAAAGACAGCTATTACTGAATATACAGGTAAACAACATACGTTGTAGGTAATAAATAAATAAAACCTTGGTTCCTATGTGTTTAGACGAAGGGTCGACTTCCTAGCTATTGCTAGTAGTCTGCTTCGTCTCAAGAGCCTCAGCGAGGATGTGACCTATGGCTAAGAGTTCTTGTAGATCTGTCAATGGGGTCTTATCCACTTACTTGACAGAATCTAGTGGTCATTTGTCAATGGGGTCCTTTATCCACTTTACATTGACAATACACCAATGCCTATTGGCATAATTTAAGGAGCACAACACCGATCCCGATCACCTGATCCTAACACAAGGGTTTGTGCTTAATTTGAAAAGAGCTATCCCCAAACTCAAATCAAATAACCCCAGAAAATAATTTAAAAAAAAAATAAAAATAATTCACTAGTTAAGGATCAGTGTCGTCTCCCTATCCCAGCAACGCATCCGTGGACACGTATAACAAAGAGAGAAGGATCTCTCATGGGCCCACTTGATCTCCTTCGTGCAAAGAGAAGTCAACACAGAGTTGCATCTCCCGTTATTACAGCTAATATGTCTCTCACGACATATTGTTATGGAAAGAACAAGAATTGTTAAAAGCCCGCACTTCAAGCGCTTTTAATTCTTAGCAGTTTGAAGGAATCATCAAGTTACTCAAGAAGTGCTTTAGAGATTCCACTGTTCCAAAGAAGACCAGGGCTTTCTTTGAAATAGATCTCTTCTGGATGAAGCCCAGAGCCTGGCTTGCGCCTGGCTGGCGCTTCTGGTGCCTCGCGCCAGTCTGGCGCCTCGCGCCTGCCTGGCGTCTCGACCGCCTGGCCTGGTCTGGCGCCTTACTCGCGTCTGGCTGTCGCCCTCGCGCCTGGCTGGCGCTTCGCTTGTCTGGCGCCTCGCGTCTGGCTGGCTCCTCGCGCCTGGCTGACTTCTCCCCACTTGCTGGAGATTCGAGCTTGTTAAGAGTCTCGATGAAAACTGGCGATGTCCACCTTTGACACTTTATTGCCTGATTTACTCGCCTCTAGCGCATCTGCGCCAGATTGGAGGCCTACTCCTTCTCCTCATCAGACAATGACAGTGTTTATTTGGACTGTCTTGCTCTGGCGTCTTTAAACGCCTGTTTGGCATTTGGCGCCTGATTGGCGCTACATTGTCCGAAAGTCTGAACATCCACAATCGTTTATCAGGAGAATGTAAAAGGGTGGAAGAAATTCTTTCACTTTGAGCTTATGGCCTCCGTAACAAGGGGAGGTAATTTTAGTCAGCTACATCCAGAGACGATAGGAAATCTAATAGTCCGAGAGACCAGTCTTCCTCAGAGGAGGATCATACTTGATACTTCCGTTGCTAACGAGCACTCTTCCTACATGTTGATGAGTTCTCTTGTTGCAAAATCTTCCCTATCCTTGCACGAAGGCAGGGAAAGAGCCTGGAAGTCTAACGAGATTCTGAGCTGAAATTGGGAGGATTCCTGATTTCTAGCTCTTTAAATATCTCTTCGAACCTTCTGGGAAGTGGTTTTTTAAGCCCTCAACGTATTCCAAAGACTCTGTCATGTCAGCAAAACGTTTAAACCTTATCTTCTTTTGTAGATGAGAACGTAAATACTTGCTGGACAACGAATCCTTTATCTGAAAGCGTTGATCCAGGAATAAAATGGTTTTAGTTCTTTTGCCAAACATACCATGCTGGTAGGAACCCATTGCCTAGTCTTCCTAGAATTTGATTCCAGATTCCAGCCCAAAATTTCACTCGTCCTTTTGGTCGTTTTAGTACCAAGAGAAACATTGATGAGGGAGCAGTTCCATCATGTCAGAACACAGAATCTGAGGCCAAATAGGATCCCATTGTAATTATAAGATCTCCTAGTCTTGTCGTATAGAGGTATTGTATAAGATCCCGAAGATCTTAATGCTCTGCTATCTCCAATTCCCTTTATAGAGACAGAGTATAGCCTTTTACTGCGTTCTTTCATAAACAGAAATATACAAAGGTGATTCTTCCCTCTGAAAGGGAAGAAAAAACCGCTATGTGGTTCACAGAGATATCGGAAGAGGACAGTTTTCTCATTCCCTCTAGCACGACCTGCAGTAATCATATATATCTTATTCATGACTACTGTCATTTACCTTGAAACATCCTCTCATTCATGTCCACTTCTGGTCAGTCTGCACGCAGACAGCCTCAGAGTGGAGAGGTTGTTAAGGTCCATTTAAAATAGATGCTGAAAGAATATTCAGACTGTCTTGGAAAAGACTTCCAAAACTTGCTGTGAGAAGAACGTGACCTCTGTGAATCCAACCTCTCTAAGTCTAAAATGAGGCATAACGTATTATCCTCTCTTTCTTTGACGCCCTTTGTCTTACATTCTGTAAAGAGTTTATATTTTAGGGAAAAAGACTAAATTTTATTCCCCTTTCTAAAATAAAGATGGCGTAGATGCTACCTCTCTCTTATAATCATTCTTCCCGTCCATTGTGCCTGGGCAACGAGAGAATGGAAAATTCTATCATCGTTATTCAGCAAAAACAACAAATTATTATTATCCTATTCTCCTAATAAATGATCCAGGATCGAGGAGAATCATTCAAGATTCCTATCCTAGGACATCAGGCCGTAATGTACGGTTCAAATACTTGAAAAAGCCTCTCACCAATACTGAGAGCTCTTACGAGTCTTTTCCAGTACCAAAACATTACAAGGTCTCCCTTGTTTATATGTTTTACATAGGAGTAGGATAATATAACATCCTGTTAATAACAATGAAAGAGGAGAAAGAGGAGCTGCATTGTTCAAGGGACTAGCCAAAAACGTGCAATAAAAAAGGGGTTGCCAAGGTCTTTCTAAAACCTGCACCCAGATTAACTTATGAGTCCGATATATTTTCTATCACGTCTCATAAGGTTGAGGAAAGCGAGAGACTTCTAAAGATATTGGTTCTCTTCACCATGTAAAGGTCTATTAAAGCAGAAGAACCCACTTATCCTGACACGTACTACGTTCGCCTGTGCGATATCTAGAATAATTGGTCAGTAGAGGGTTTGATCTGGCAAAGAAAGTTTTCTCCCAAAACAACTCCTTTTGCCAGAAAAGAAGTCGCTCACGCGACCACTATATCACCTGACATGAGAAGTCTGTTCTTGTTAGAGACTTCCGCAATTTCAGTTAATCCTGACAAGGGCCACGGCCGCCTGTGCGATAACTTGTGTCCCTGTCAGGAAAAACTGATCTTGTGTCAGTTCTCAAAGAGGAAACTCTTGGAAAGTCTATCTCCAAATACTGAGAAATTGGAGATCCTGATGTCTTGCGCCTGGTTGGCGCCTCGCTCCTGGGAGGCGTCACGCTTCTGGCTGGCGTCTTGCGACTTGCAGCGTCCTCGCGTTTACCTGGCGCCTCTCTCCTGGGAGGCGTCACGCCTCTGGTTGACGTCACGCGCCTTGGAGCGTCCTCGCGCTTGCCTCGCGCCTCTCTCCTGAGAGTCATGCTTCTAGTTTGACGTCTCGCGCCCGAAGCGTCCTTGGCGCTTGCCTAGCGCCTCGCTCCTGGGAGGCGTCATGCTTCTGGCTGGCGTCAACCGCTTTGGACGTCCAATCGCGCTTTCCCTGGCGACTCTCTCCTGAGAGGCGTCAGCTTCTTGTTGACGTCTCGCGCCTCGTAGCGTCCTGGCGCTTGCCTGGCGCCCTCGCTCCTGGGAGGCGTCCTGCTTCTGGTTGGCGTCACGCGCCCCGCAGCGTCCTTGCGCTTGCCTGGCGCCTCGCTCCTGGAGGGGGCGTCACGCTTCTGGCCCATTACTTGCAACCGTGGTCAGGAAATCTCGATATCAAAATAAGAAGAGGTGCTGTAAGAATCCTATAATTTTACAGTACTTCCATAGTTGGATTTTTCTTCTCAATTTTCCTCTAATTCGAGTATTATCGGAAGGGGAATTTTTCTTTCCTCGGTTAATTCTTCCGTATCCCCCCCCCTCTCTTTTTTCCTGAACAAGAAATATTTTGGCTGGCGCCTCCTACTAATTATCTTTATGTTATGTGCCAGAACATCTGTGTCTTTATGGTACCCGACATCCTTTCATATGTTAATTCCGTTCTTATTATGAAAAACTATTATATACGTAGTATAATCCATTCAGGGAAACCATTTCCCACTAAAAGAATGTTTCCCATTCGACTCATACAACTTGCTGCGCAATATCTGATTCTAAATAACGGTTTGTGTCGTTTCTCGAAAGACTTAACCATAGCGTAGTCTTGAAGTGAATCTCTATTACATCTCTCTTCTCACTAAGTATGTACTCTAATAAGACCATGCTTTCGTAAGTATTAGTGCATTAAATAATATAATGTTCTGCTGCATTAGAATCCTTTAATCATGTTATCTACGGTAAACAGCATTGAAAGGTTGTAATATCTTTCTTATTGAAAGCTTCCTAACAAAAGGCAGACAATATTTATTTATGACAGCTTATTGGTATTCCCTCAATCCGAGGGCTTAAGACCACGATTGTAGGGAAGAGATACGGTTAGTTATCCATTCCGCAGGAGAGAGAGCTGTAACCGACCGATCACGACTGAGAACAACATGGTACTGCCTTGCTGGTCTCTCTCTCAATTCAAAAGCGAAAGCAGTCTTCGAAAGCCGACTGGCCTTCCCTTTCCAGAGGTTGCCAGTTACTCCTTTAATAAAGGAATCTATTAAAATTTTTATCGAGCTTCAGGAAGTTTTATATAAGCATAATTAAGCGAACGAGACTTCGACAAGTCTAGAAACTAAATAGGTGTCGTCTAAACAATCCTTTTAAACAATTCTTCCTAGGAAAGTCCTAGAAGGGTACTGGTAATTCATGGAAACCTCTTCTAACACGAAGAAAAATGTTTCTATCCTACTCTCAATTCACCAATAAAGATATGCTTCTCCGATCACTTCTCGAAGACACGAAAGCATCATATAACTCATACTCTAGCGTAATAGAATACTCTATAATACTGTTACATTAAGGTAAACCGTATTAATTTAGGAAATTTTGTAAGGATTTCAGTTTTGACCATTATAGCATAAAGTTTCGGTATGTGAGTATGCCATGCCATACCGTAGCCTAAGGCGATTTGTCCTAAGCATGGTAGGAGCTAGAAGCTTAAAAGTCATACATATATGCTTTATCACTCAACGATCCATATAATTCATTCGATTGACAAATAATCTAAATCATTCTAATCAGAATAGATCTATATCTAAAAATGCACCGATGGGGAATCTTATGTTGAAATACAATTTCATACCCCCATGGGGTAGCGTTCTCGTCTAGTTGCGAAAAAAATGTTCGAACAATGACTTTATCACAAATGTTATCGAATGATCTCTAATATTAGAAGGCGCTAAATCTCGCCTGATTCGAAAGGTGGATCGATTAAAGTCATTCTCATTTTGAATAATTCTACCAGAAGGCATTATACGAGGATCTTCGTCAAATTCATTCATTCGAAGTTCTCCTATCCATCATGGAACAGTAGGCATAAAAAGGGAGAAACACTGTTTTAGGATGCCTTTCCAATGGCTATCCCTGGCAGTCTGGGACGCTCTACAGAACCTGCGAGGGGACGCCTGACCGGTGGGGATTCTCTGAAACTCCTTACGGTTTTCGACATTCCTTCTCCTCTGGGCTTGTGAGCTTGGAAGAGGTCTAGACCTGAGAGCGAGACAGAGCCGATCAGACGCACCCTCCATTGTAATGGGGGAACACTATATTCACTTCTTACGTTCAAAGAGTTCGCATTTGAACTATATCCAAAGTCTACAATTTGCAAATATGATATTGTAGATTCTGGCGGAGTAAGAAGGTGATGAGGATGCAACAACTACTAGTACTGTTACTACTATAATGCTCGTTAACACAAGAGCTTATTTAATAAAGCGCTTCTAAAGGATAATTACTTTTCTGACTTCCCCAACTAGGAAGAAAGATATACATTTCTCAATCAAACTAACACTTATTTGTATTAACGAATAAATATAAGTAATTCCCTTTCATGAAAGTATAAGTAATTCACTTTCGTGGAAAGTGCATGAGTCTACCGAAACTTCGGTAGTTACACGTCACTAATCTTCGAAATTTTCGAAGTTAATATTTATCAAAAAGTTAACAAAAGCGTATGCCGAACCAAAGATCCATTACTTCCCTGTAAAAGTTAGCCCAGACGATCGATGGCGATGAACACGAAAATCCATCAGGAGGAACTGCAAACGTTGTTTACATTCCAGCGACAGAAAAAATATGAATTAGAAAACGGGTATGGTTCCTATTCCCGCCACCCAGCGGCGGGGGGTAGATCACCTGACCTACCTGCCGCGTGTGCCGCGAAATTCGAATTTCTGTCGGGGACGACGGAGTAATAGCTATGTATATATCTGACGGGTAGTTGAATGTATAAAACTCTTGAATCACGCGCCTTGGGGGATGCTGGGAGTTTACGGATCAAGGTGCTGTTTTGTTTACAATTGTTACGCAGGCGCGCAAGCGCGAATTTCTTTTCTTGCCGCACTAAAAAGTATCTGTGACACATCTGGAAATTATTTTGTCACTTTGACATAATTTTTGTACCATAAATTAGCCATTACATGGAGTATATGAAAATGTGCGCATTTTTATGTAGAATACAACAAAAAAATACTCAGTGATTGTAGCTTTATCAGTTTTGAGATATTTTGATATAAATAATGATAAGTGCCAGAATTTTCACCTTTGGTCAACTTTGACTCTACCTAAATGATCGAAAAACGCAATTTGTAAGCTAACTCTTATATTTTTAGTAATATTCATCATTTACCTTAATTTTGCAACTAATTGGAAGTCTCTACCACAATAATTCGATTTATGGTGAATTTATGGAAATCTTTTTCCTTACGTCCGCGCGGTAACTCTTCCAAAAAATCATACATGCGATTGTGGTAATGTTTGCACATTTTAAAATTAGCCGTTACATAAAGTTTTATATATGGAAATGTGCACAATTTCATGCACAATACACTAAAAACAACCCATGGTTGTAGCTTTTATCAATTTTGAAATATTTTCATATGAAAAATGATGTGACAAATTTTCAACCTTCGGTCAACTTTGACTCTACCGAAATGGTCGAAAAAACGCAATTGTAAGGTAAAACGCTTATATTCTAGTATATTCAATCATTTACCTTCATTTTTTGCAACAATTAGAAGTTCTCTAGCAATATTTTGATTTATGGTGAATTTATGAAAAAAATAACATTTTCTTTACGTCCGCCGCGGTAACTGTTCCGAAAAAAATCATATGTGCAAATTGTGGTAATGTTTTGCACCATTTTAAATTAGCCATTACATGAAGTTTTATATATGAAAATGTGCGCAATTTCATGTAGAATACAAAAAAAATTGAAGATTGTAGTTTTTCTCATTTCGAAATATTTGCATATAAATCACAATAAATAGAAAAAAAAACCACGTTCGGGAGGTCAACTTTGACTCTACCGAAATGGTCGAAAAATGCAATTGTAAGCAAAAAACTCTTACAGTCTAGTAATATTCAGTCATTTATCTTTATCTTGAAACAAATTCGAAGTCTCTAGCACAATATTTAGATTTATGGTGAATTTTAAAAAAAACTTTTCTTCCCTCCGCGCGCGGATTCTCCGCCACAAATCTCCGAAACATGCGTATGTCCCATTCTCGGAATATTTGCTCAGTTTCATATTAGGCATTTCATAGAGTTTTATATATGAAAATGTGCGCAATTTCATGTAGAATAAAATGAAAAATATTTGAAGGTTGTAGCTTTTCTAATTTCTGAAATAATTGCATATAAAAAAAATTCAACATTCGGTCAACTTTAACTCGTCAGATATGGTCGAAAACTGCAATTGTAAGCTAATACTCTTACAGTATAGTAATATCAACTCAGTGTCTTCATTTTGAAAGAAATTGGGGGTCTCTAGGACAATATTTAGATTTATGGTGAATTTTGAACAAAATATTTGTTTACGTCCGAGCGTTACGAACTCATGCATTATTTTGTGATAATATTTTCTCTATGTTGCTTTTAGCGTTTTACAATGTGTATACCAAAATGATCGCAATTTAGTGTACATTACAACAAAAAAAAGTAACTTGTTACCTTTAACCGTTTTGCGCACAGCACGATTTGAATACAATTATATATGAAATTTTGTTTTTGCGCTTCATATATCGCATTATTTATATATGATAATGATAATTTTTTTCGTTTGTGATGGTTTGCATACTAAACTTCAGCCAATGACAAAAAAAGGAGCTAAAAATGAACTCTTTATCTTGAAACTAAGCGCTCTGTGATTTTTTGACAAAAATATTTTTTCCACACCACGCTCACTCCGAAACACCTCCGGCACACGGGAGACAATTTTTATTTTACCTCTTCGGCGTTTAAGGGGTAATTGCTATCCTGTACATAACAATTAAAAATAAAATTTTGTAAACTTTTTGTAAAAAGACTACAGATAAATACTGTTGATAAAAGAGAGAGAAGCTAAATTTCTTTTTGTAAGGAAAACAATTCTAGGTTCATATGGGTCAACGAGTCTTGTTTACATCTCATCTCTGTATCACTAATTGTTTGGTAGTATTTTTGTAAAATATTAGAAGAATAGAGAGAGGCTTTATATAATTTAAATCATAGAAAGTTAAGTATAATGCCATTATTACTACATTACTGTAAAACAAAAGTCAAAGACAAGTTTAGCCTTTTCAGATTTCATACACAATTTCTCCAAAGCTCTAAATTTACTCAGAATATCTCTTCCATAATGGTAGACTTATAAGTTGGTGCAAGTGGTCGACACCCCTGGACCTCAGGCACAGCAAAGAACAGGACAAAAATGATATTGTTATGATACACAAAGTTTGTTCATACTTACCTGGCCAGATATATATATATAGCTGTATTCTCCGAAGCCTGACAGAATTTCAAAACTCCCAGTCACAACGCAGTGGTCGGCCATGGTCGGTTAGTACCCATTCCGCCGCTGGAGGCGGGTGTCAGGAACTATTCCCATCTTCTATTCAGATTTTCTAATGCCACTGTCCCCGAGGGGAGGTTGGGCGGGTACTTGATTATATATATCTGCCAGGTAAGTATGAACAAACTTTATTGTATCATAACAATATCATTTTGTTCATGACACTTACCTGTCAGATATATATATATGCTGATTCCCACCATTTGTTGGAGGTGGGGAGGGACAGAATAAAAGGATTTTGGGAAACATTTCACATGCAGATGATAGACATCTTGGTTCCTTACCTGTTAGCATAGCTGACTTCGTGATTACTGTCACCCAAGTCTGCTTTGCTTTACTAGTCTCTCCAGCAAGGACGTGACCTGTATAGCTGGTGAGTTCTAGATGATCTGACAACGGGGGCGTGACCACAATGTGTCTAGACCATATTGACCATACCATGAGGGCTAAGAAGTAAAATAAATATCACCACCTGACCAACCTAGCCAAAGTTAAGGTGTTTTAACTAAGGCTTAAGAGTTAGAAGTCCGCCATTGGCGCGACCTCAACAAATAAAATTAAGAGCTCTTCCTAACCATTTTCTACAGGATAGGATGAGTGGTACTTCTTGCCCCCAAGATTGTGTCTGCGGACACGTATGCCCTAGCGAGCAGCAGATCTCATATGAAGTCTTCACATCTCTCAGGGATGTGAAGCGAACACAGAGTTGCTTCGCTAAAACGCGGTACTCAGGATGTAACTGAGTGCCATGCTCTGTTGAAATGCTTCCGAGGCCGCGCCCTCACCTCGTGAGCATTTACTTTAAAAGGTTTCAAATCTTTGTTCAAACATGACGAATGAGCCTCTTAGAAAGACTCCTTAAAAATAACGCCAGGGCGTTCTTCGACATGGGCAAGTCTGGTCTTTTTACGGAACACCGCAGATTGTCCGAATGACCTCGACTTTCTTTAGTTTTATCAAGATAAAACTTGAGAGCCCCGACAGGGCACAGGACTCTCTGTGGCTCTTGCCCAATAATTTTGTGCCATCCCCTTGATCTCCAGGCCTTTGGGCCAAGGGTTAGACGGGTTTTCGTTCTTAGCAAGAACGGAAGGCTTAGAGGACAACCGAATTATGTCCTCTAAAGCCAAACCTCTGATGATGGCTAAAACCTCACTAACCCCTCTTTGCACCGTAGCTAGAGTGGTTAGAAAATTAGCCTTTCTGGTCACGTGTATTAAGTTTACAGAAAGGAGAGGTTCGAAATGCTTTGACATCAAGAACTTCAGACTATGTCTAAGTTCCATGCCGGAAGCTTCTATCTAGACCATTTCAAGATTTCCGCAGAACCTCGAAGATTGTGAAGGGCTTTGTTGTTTGACAGATCCGAATCTCTGAGCCTAGAGGCCGTCAACAACAATTTCCGTATTCTACAATTGTTTGGGACTGTTAGCTTATCCCATACTTCAGAACGGAAAGGGAAAACGGTTAAAGTAATTCACAGAGGTGGAGGTGTAGGATTAGTCCATTCTTCCTGCACTATCTCCAGAATTGGCCCACTCCGATTGGTACACTGCAAAATATGCAGCACTGCTTTGCTTTGGCAATGAGACCTTGTAATTAATATTGAAGATCCTCTCGCTTCTCGACAGTCTGAACGCATCCAGACTCAGAGCGGAGAGGTTTATAGGTACCTCTCGAAGTGAGGCTGTTAAGAGTAGACCGATTCTCTCGGGAAGGGTCCTTGGAAAGTGCACTCTGAAGGACGTGACCTCTGTGAATCCAGCCTCTCGAAGGCCAACATGGGGCGATCAGCGTCTTTCTCGCTCGCTCTGACGCCAGCGATTATCTTATCATATTTCCTAAGCTTTTGAATAGGGAAAAGAGACTAACCCAACTATCCCCATTCCATACTATATGATGGCGTCTATTGCTACCGCTCTCGGATCGAGAATAAGGGAGCAACGTAGAGGAAGCTTCTTCGTCTTCAATATTGCGAAGAAAAATCTACGAAGGACGTCTCCAAAGTCTCCACAACTCTCGACATACTTCTAAGCGAGGATTACTCAGACGTCAGTAGTTGCTGCCGTCGATCGAGAAGATCCGCACGGACGTGCAATAGTGTAACGAACCTCTTGAGGATCGTTACGTTCCGTGCCTATGTCGATAACCATCTCTCTCTTCTTGGGATATGAGAGAGCTGCGAAATTATCTGAGATGATTTGGGACCAATCGACCAAAAACTCACTCTTCGTGGAACTGGAGAGCCAACCAAATTGCTTCCAATTTCTCTTAGATTATGTGCCAGGACCTCTGTCCTCTGTCCGGATGCCTGGCACCCTCTCGGTATCACCTGAGGTGATCGTCAACCCATTGAGAGATGTTTAGAATTATTTCTAGATCTTGATGTTATTTCAGTTTCTCCTGTAGGAAAAACTGTAGAGGTCTGAATTGCAGTCTATTCAGGGAAACAAGCTTCTCCAGCGAGGAAATGGTCCCCAGCAGACTCATCCATTCCCTCACTAGCATGCTTCCTTCCCTATTTAAGGCTGCGCTTTGCATAAGCAGGAGAGTATTATTATAGTGCTATGCCGCGGTAGACTCGTACAGAATCTGTTACAGTGCGGTAAGCAGCGCTGAACAGGTCTAAGAGATATCTCTGTTGAAAATTTCTTAGCAAAAAGGAAGTCGTGTTTATTCATGATTACTAGAAATCCCCTCAACCGAGGCGAAAGTCATGATTGTAGGTAGAGATACGGTTCGTCAATCAATCCCGCGGGAGAGAGAGACGTAAACGACCGAGCATAACAGCGCGCTACCTGATACTGATTTTTGGTGACACTGTGACAGTTACAGGCAGCAGGCAGCAGCTTATGTTCACCCTTCTCGCAGTCTTATGCCGAGTTGCCAGCTATTCTATTCATCTAAGAATAGATTTTCCATTATTTGAACAAAAACTCTCAGTTGGCATATTTTAAGCGAAACAGAATTCGCTAAATACAGAAGCTGATTTTGTGTTGTCGTAACATTACGCTTAATTAACCAAATGTTAAATCGGAAACTCCTGGAAAGTTGCCTGGAGTACCGATTAAATATACTGCGTCATCCACAATGACAGCAACCTCTCGTCTCGCACTATTCTGCCTGAGTTACCAGCTACTCTTCTTACGAAGGAATAGGTTTGTTACTATTATCGATCAGAAGGAAATTCTCAAGCAGGCATATTTAAGCGAAACATAATTCGCTAGATGCGACGCTGAGTTAGGTGTTGTTGTAACAATACCTTTTAGCGTTGTCCTTACAGCGGAAACTCCTGGAAGTTTGCAGGAAGGACCGATTAAATACACTTACAATAACCGTCTTTTTCGGTGCCATCTGTAGAGGTAACCATGATAGCGTATATGACTTGAACCCTACATTAGTAATAGGTTATGACGCAAAGATAAAATACGTAAGTATTGTAGTCACTTGAACATCTAATTCTCTACTACATTCTTTCCTCGACGAGGAAGAGAGAGAGAATGGAAATC
>NC_087201.1:99815425-99900787 GCF_015104395.2 Macrobrachium nipponense | reverse complement strand
GTTCTTGAGAGCCATCTGAAGAACTGGCAGGATATACATCAGGAGGTCTATCTTCAACATATGTTACTACAGGTGGGGAAGATAAATCACTTGAGCTTACATTGACACCTGACACAACCTGATTGAAAAGGGATTACATTGTAATTTACCATAAGGTTTAGGATCACAAGGATTTTAAGTTTCTTTAACCCTAACTGGGCAGGCAAATATATCAATATGCAGTTCCTCAGGCCAGGTAAAGTTTGAGGTCCGTCAATGAAAAAAAAAAAAAAAATGGAAAGAGGAAGATATGCAAATGTACATGGTAAGAGAAAAAAAATTCTAAAAAGTTTTCCCTACCTTCCACAAGAAGTTGAAAATAACTATTTACAACCCCTTGTGAGGCCTTTTTTTACAAGACAATCATAAATTTTACCAACTTATATAAGCTTTTCCTAATAAATAATTTTATTTTATTTTGTAAAATTATAATTACTGCTCACACAATATCAAAATAAATAAAAATAAAATTAGTAACAAATTCTTAGCCTATTTGTTGAAAAGTATTTATGTAAATTTACCAAGAACGAAGACTCAGTAACTTTTTACTTTTACATGTTTTTTATAATATTTCTTTGCACTTTTCTTTGTAAAATTACATTTACAACTGACATGGTATCGTAAAAAACAAGAAAAAAACCAACAGCAACCCCTTGGTATATTTACGAGCAAATTTACAAAAAGACGTCATGTGAGACAGAGATGTAATACAGTCCCCTTGAAGTTAGACACAGAACTAAAGTCCTGAGACGACCAATTCGTGGTTTTAGCCAGTGTAAAAGTTGCCATTAGTGAATTTATGGGCTATAGAAGTATTTGTGGTGAAATTATATCCTCCGATTGCTCAAAATGGTCCACAGCACATAATTTTCTTTAAGAAGGCAACAACGGTAGGAATTTTAGGCACTGGAATTATATTACCTTAAATCTTGCTGTTAGTCGCCAAACGCACAGACGAGAACTAACCTAGCATTCTTATATGTCCCCTATACACATTTGGCCAAACATGCAAATTAACTTATATAAGATTACTTAGCTGGTTCGATGTCTTAAGTACACTTAATTACATAATATAATACAGAATGGCAGTGCTCGCCACTATTGAGACCCACGAACATTCCCTTAAATTGCCATGTGTGCACAGCAACCTGGACAGCAGCACATTACACCAAAATTAAGGCGGGAAAAAAAAAGTGGCGGGAAACCCTTGTCGCATTTGCAAAATACCAGCGAAAAAATATCACTTACAATAAAAATAATTAGTAATCATTAATTAGTAAATCACAAAATCTGAAGTAAAATTAATGATAAAGAAATTAACACCTTTTCTTCTAATGGAAATGAAAATTAAATGCGTCATTTTATGACATTCTCTGGCCAAGCCCCAAAAAATTTAAGCAACCAAAAAAAGATGATTTCTCACATAAGAATTAAACTTAACCCTTAAACGCCAAAGAGGTAAAATAAAAATTGTCTCCCGTGTGCCGGAGGTGTTTCGGAGTGAGCATGGAAGCGGAAAAAATATTTTTTTCAAAAAATCACAGCGCGCTTAGTTTTCAAGATTAAGAGTTCATTTTTGGCACCTTTTTTTGTTATTGGCTGAACTTTAGTATGCAACCATCAAAAATGAAAAAAATTATCATTATCATATATAAATAATGCGATATATGATAGCGCAAAAATGAAATTTCATATATAATTGTATTCAAATCGCGCTGTGCGCAAAACGGTTAAAGGTAACAAGTTACTTTTTTTCGTTGTAATGTACACTAAATTGCGATCATTTTGGTATATAACACATTGTAAAACGATAAAAGCAACACAGAGAAAATATTATCACAAAATAATGCATGAATTCGTAACGCGCGGACGTAAACAAATATTTGTTTCAAAAATTCACCATAAATCGAAATATTGTCCTAGAGACTTCCAATTTCTCTGGCCAAGCCCCAAAAAATTTAAGCAACCAAAAAAAGATGATTTCTGACATAAGAATTAAACTTAACCCTTAAACGCCAAAGAGGTAAAATAAAATTGTCTCCCGTGTGCCGGAGGTGTTTCGGAGTGAGCATGGAAGCGGAAAAAATATTTTTTTCAAAAAATCACAGCGCGCTTAGTTTTCAAGATTAAGAGTTCATTTTTGGCACCTTTTTTTGTTATTGGCTGAACTTTAGTATGCAACCATCAAAAATGAAAAAAAGTATCATTATCATATATAAATAATGCGATATATGATAGCGCAAAAATGAAATTTCATCATATAATTGTATTCAAATCGCTCTGTGCGCAAAACGGTTAAAGGTAACAAGTTACTTTTTTCGTTGTAATGTACACTAAATTGCGATCATTTTGGTATATAACACATTGTAAAACGATAAAAGCAACAACGAGAAATTAAAATATTATCACAAAATAATGCATGAATTCGTAACGCGCGGACGTAAACAAATATTTTTTTTGTTTCAAAAATTCACCATAAATCGAAATATTGTCCTAGAGACTTCCAATTTCTTTCAAAATTAAGACAAATGATTGAATATTACTATACTGTAAGAGTATTAGCTTACAAAGGCAGGTTTTCGACCATATCTGACGAGTTAAAGTTGACCGAATGTAGAATTTTTTTATATATATTTTTTTTTTTTATATGCAATTATTTTCGAAATTAGAAAAGCTACAACCTTCAAATATTTTTCGTTTTATTCTACATGAAATTGCGCACATTTTCATATATAAAACTCTGTGAAATGCCTAATATGAAACGGAGCAAATATTCCGAGAATGGGACGTACGCATTTCGGAGATTTGTGGCGGAGAATCCGCGCGCGGAGGGAAGGAAAGTTTTTTTTTTTTTGTAAATTCACCATAAATCTAAATATTGTCCTAGAGACTTCGAATTGTTTCAAGATAAAGATAAATGACTGAATATTACTAGACTGTAAGAGTTTTAGCTTAAAATTGCGTTTTTTCGACCATTTCGATAGAGTCAAAGTTGACCGAACGTGGTTTTTTTTTGTTTTTTTTCTATTTATCGTGATTATATGCAAAATATTTCAAAAATGAGAAAAGCTACCAACCTTCAATTATTTTTGTTGTATTATACATAAAATTTGCGCACATTTTCATATATAAAACTTTATGTAACGGCTAATTTAAAATGGTGCAAACATTACCACAATCGCACGTATGATTTTTTCGAAGAGTTACAGTGCGGACGTAAAGAAAATGTTATTTTTTTCATAAATTCACCATAAATCGAAATATTGTGCTAGAGACTTCCAATTTGTTGCAAAATGAAGTTAAATGATTGAATATTACTAGAATATAAGCGTTTTAGCGTACAATTGCGTTTTTCGACCTTTTCGGTAGAGTCAAAGTTGACCGAAGGTTGAAAATTTGTCCCTTATCATTTTTTATATGAAAATATTTCAAAGTTGATAAAAGCTACAACCATGGGTTGTTTTTTAGTTGTATTGTGCATGAAATTGCGCACATTTCCTATATAAAACTATTTAATGTAATGGCTAATTTTAAAAATGGTGCAAACATTACCCACAATCGCATGTATGATTTTTTTTCGGAAGAGTTACCGCGCGGACATAAGGAAAAAGTTTTTCATAAATTCACCATAAATTGAAAATATTGTGCTAGAGACTTCCAATTAGTTGCAAAATGAAGGTAAATGATTGAATATTACTAAAATATAAGAGTTTTAGCTTACAATTGCGTTTTTCGACCATTTCGGTAGAGTCAAAGTTGACGGAAGGTTGAAATTTTGGCACTTATCGTTATTTATATGAAAATATCTCAAAACTGATAAAAGCTACAATCATGAGTATTTTTTCGTTGTATTCTACCTAAAAATGCGCACATTTTCATATATAATACTCTATGTAACGGCTAATTTAAAATGGTACAAAAATTAAGTCAAAGTGACAAAATAATTTCAGAGATGTGTCACAGACACTTTTTAGTGCGGCAAGAAAGAAATTCACGCTTTCGCGCCTGCGTAACGATTGTAAACAAAACAACACCTTGATCCATGAACTCCCAGCATCCCCCAAGGCACGTGATTCAAGAGTTTTTGGCTGGTAGGCCTAAAAGTATTTTTCCTCGAATTTTTTAAAAAACTTTTGTATGTCGACATAAAATATGTCCAGTCGGCACCCGAGACACAAAAAATGTCGACGTAAAATACGTCCAGTTGGCGTTTAAGGGTTAACTTACAGAGCTCCTTGTTTTATGAGCTCTCTCCTCTCTAGTGTAGCTCTAGTTTTGCTAGCATGTTGAGGACGTGTTTTAATCATTTGACTAGGGGGATGAGGCATTTCAGAACAAGGAACATCAGTGTTCACATTATTATCAAGATTACCTATAAGTTCCTCATTCACTAGTTCACTAACCTCTAAAGCAGCGTTTCTCAACCTGTGTGCCCCGTGAGGTGCTCAAGTGCGCCTCAAGGAATAGGAAAATTATATTCTAATGTTAAAAATATCTGTAATTATTTTCTGAAATTTTGCAGACACCAAGTATGTGCTTCTATGTCTGAGTCAAGTTTTCAATATCTGACATTTTAAACTGGAAGGTAAATGCTTTAGTCTTTCCTTTTCATTTCAAGTGAAGTGAAGTGTCCAGATAAGAAAATTAAGATGAGACCTAATTGGAAATACGACAAAATTATTAAAGTTTTGGCTTCATGTGGACTGGAGATGAAAATCAGCCTCTCCCAATGTGTTTGGTTTGTGGTTGCAAAATGTCAAATGAGTTGATGCTTCCAAGTAAATTAAGTGAACATTTTCAAACATCGCATTGTATTCTTCAAGGAAAAAACGTAAATAAGTTCAAAAGACTACTTGAGCAACAAACACAGCAAGTACTTGCTTTCAAAAGTAGAATAACGTTGTCTGAAAAAGCTCAAATTGCATCTTATGAAATATCGGAAATGATTGCTGTAAAGATGAAGTCATATACTCTTGCTGGATCTATTATTTTGCCCGCTTGCAGAAAGATGGTGAAGACTGTTAGGAGATGATGCGGAGAAACAATTAAGTAAAATTCCAATATGAAATGCTACTGTTCATAGGCGTATTCTGGAAATGTCTACCAATATTGAGGAAAATGTTCGTTGTAATAAACTTCAGGATGCATACTTTGCGCTACAAGTTGATGGATCAACAGACATGAGTAACAAAGCGCAACCACTGGCTTTTATTCGCTTTATTGATGGTGATAAAATAGTAAATCAGTATCTTTGTTGCAAGGAAATGCTTACCACTACTAAAGGTGAAGATATTTTTCTTATTTCGAATAGTTATTTTGAGAAATGTAATTTATCCTGGGAGTCGTGTGTTGGAATTTGTACTGATGGAGCTCCCTCAATGATGGGTTCCATTAAAGGTCTTGCATCATTTGTAAAGCAAAAGAATCCCAAGATAATAACAACTCACTGTTTCTTGCATAGAGAGGTACTGATGGCAAAAACACTGAGTGTTAAACTGAAAGAAGTTTTTGATCAAGATGTCCAAATGGTAAATTTCATCAAGACTAGACCAGTAAAGGCTCGTATACGTATTTGAAAAACTTTGTGAAAACATGGATTCACAACACACTCGCTTCCTATTGCACACAGAAGTGAGATGGTTGTCAATAGGAAAGGTACTCTGCTGTGTGCTTGAATTTTGCGAAGAACTATTGGCTTTTTAAAAAAAAGAAAATAAAAGTAAATTTTGTGGACTTTTGAAATGTTTGAAAATGTTTCCTTTGCTGAGAAAAGGCTATTCATTTAGCGACTCTGGAAGGTAATCTGAATTATTACTTTCCCTCAATAAACACCGAGCAGTATGACTGGATTTGCAACCCTTTCATTGATATTTCTACCGAGGATATTGGCTTTTCGTTAACAGAAGAGGAAGAGCTGGCCGCTATATCTACTGATCGGGGATTAAAGATTAAACATAAAGTGGTGGCCATCGATCAGTTTTGGATTTCAGTTAAAGAAGAATATCTTTCAATAGCTAACAAGGCATTAACGGTTTTATTGCAGTTTTCCACATCTTATCTTTGTAAACAAGAATTTTCTCTACTAACTAACATTAAATGTAAAAGTAGATCAAATTTCAAGTCTATTGATGAAGAGTTGAGAGTTTGTTTATCACATAGAAGCGCAGGGAACGGGTGACTTACTGAAGAAGTAACCCGAGTTACCAACTCGTAGCAAGCAAAACAGTTTTCATTGTGATAAACAAACTCTCAACTCTACATCAATAGACTTGAAATTTGATCTACACAACAGAAACATTTTCAAACAGCCTGAACTTGCTTTTCTTTTCCAAATCACTATTTTTTTCTGGACTGCTTTGATTCTGTCGGTAGATTTTCATTTCCACTTTCCATAGACATGTTCAGATTATTCAAGTGTTGAAATATTCAGTCAGATATTCCAATTTTGATGTACAAAACTCACATTCCAAAAGTCCACAAAATTTACTTTTATTTTCTTTTTTTTAAAATGCCAATAGTTCTTCGCAAAATTCAAGCACATGGCAGAGTACCTTTCCTATTGACAACCATCTCACTTCTGTGTGCAATAGGAAGCGAGTATGTTGTGAATCCATGTTTTCACAAAGTTGTTCAAATACGTATACGAGCCTTTACTGGTCTAGTCTTGATGAAATTTACCATTTGGACATCTTGATCAAAAACTTCTTTCAGTTTAACACTCAGTGTTTTTGCCATCAGTACCTCTCTATGCATGAAACAGTGAGTTGTTATTATCTTGGGATTCTTTTGCTTTACAAATGATGCAAGACCTTTAATGGAACCCATCATTGAGGGAGCTCCATCAGTACAAATTCCAACACACGACTTCCAGGATAAATTACATTTCTCAAAATAACTATTCGAAATAAGAAAAATATCTTCACCTTTAGTAGTGGTAAGCATTTCCTTGCAACAAAGATACTGATTTACTATTTTATCACCATCAATAAAGCGAATAAAAGCCAGTGGTTGCGCTTTGTTACTCATGTCTGTTGATCCATCAACTTGTAGCGCAAAGTATGCATCCTGAAGTTTATTACAACAAACATTTGCCTCAATATTGGTAGACATTTCCAGAATACGCTTATGAACAGTAGCATTTCATATTGGAATTTTACTTAATTGTTTCTCTGCATCATCTCCTAACAGTCTTCACCATCTTTCTGCAAGCGGGCAAAATAATAGATCCAGCAAGAGTATATGACTTCATCTTTACAGCAATCATTTCCGATATTTCATAAGATGCAATTTGAGCTTTTTCAGAAGTTATTCTACTTTTGAAAGCAAGTACTTGCTGTGTTTGTTGCTCAAGTAGTCTTTTGAACTTATTTACGTTTTTTCCTTGAAGAATACAATGCGATGTTTGAAAATGTTCACTTAATTTACTTGGAAGCATCGACTCATTTGACATTTTGCAACCACAAACCAAACACATTGGGAGAGGCTGATTTTCATCTCCAGTCCACGTGAAGCCAAAACTTTAATAATTTTGTCATATTTCCAATTAGGTCTCATCTTAATTTTCTTATTTGGACACTTCACTTCACTCGAAATGAAAAGGAAAGATTAAGGCATTTACCTTCCAGTTTAAAATGTCAGATATCGAAGACTTGACTCAGACATAGAAGCACATACTTGGTGTCTGCCAAATTTCTGAAAATAATTACAGATATTTTAAACATTAGAATATAATTTTCCTATTCCTTGAGGCGCACTTGAGCACCTCACGGGGCACACAGGTTGAGAAACGCTGCTTTAGAGGTTAGTGAACTAGTGAATGAGGAACTTATAGGTAATCTTGATGATAATGTGAACACTGATGTTCCTTGTTCTGAAATGCCTCATCCCCCTAATCAAATGATTAAAACACGTCCTCAACATGCTAGCAAAACTAGAGCTACACTAGAGAGGAGAGAGCTCATAAAACAAGGAGCTCTGTAAGTTAACCCTTAAACGCCAACTGGACGTATTTTACGTCGACATACAGAAGTTTTTTAAAAAATTCGAGGAAAAATACTTTTAGGTCTACCAGACGAAAACTCTTGAATCACGTGCCTTGGGGGATGCTGGGAGTTCACGGATCAAGGTGTTGTTTTGTTTACAATCGTTACGCAGGCGCGCAAGCGCAAATTTCTTTCTTGCCGCACTAAAAAGTATCTGTGACACATCTCTGAAATTATTTTGTCACTTTGACATAATTTTTGTACCATTTTAAATTAGCCGTTACATGGAGTATTATATATGAAAATGTGTGCATTTTTATGTAGAATATAAAAATAAAATACTCATGATTGTAGCTTTTATCAGTTTTGAGATATTTTCATATAAATAACGATAAGTGCCAAAATTTCAACCTTCCGTCAACTTTGACCCTACCGAAATGGTCGATAAACGCAATTGTAAGCTAAAACTCTTATATTTTAGTAATATTCAATCATTTACCTTAATTTTGCAACTAATTGGAAGTCTCTAGCACAATATTTCGATTTATGGTGAATTTATGAAAAAACTTTTTCCTTACGTCCGCGCGGTAACTCTTCCGAAAAAAATCATACATGCGATTGTGGTAATGTTTGCACCATTTTAAAATTAGCCGTTACATAAAGTTTTATATATGGAAATGTGTGCAATTTCATGCACAATACAACTAAAAACAACCCATGGTTGTAGCTTTTATCAACTTTGAAATATTTTCATATAAAAAATGATAAGGGACAAATTTTCAACCTTCGGTCAACTTTGACTCTACCGAAATGGTCGAAAATACGGAAATGGTCGAAAAACACAATTGTAAGCTAAAACGCTTATATTCTAGTAATATTCAAGCATTTACCTTCATTTTGCAACAAATTGGAAGTCTCTAGCACAATATTTTGATTTATGGTGAATTTATGAAAAAAATAACATTTTCTTTACGTCCGCGCTGTAACTCTTCCGAAAAAATCATATGTGCGATTGTGGTAATGTTTGCACCATTTTAAATTAGCAGTTACATAAAGTTTTATATATGAAAATGTGCGCAATTTCATGTAGAATAAAAAAAATAATTGAAGGTTGTAGCTTTTCTCATTTTTGAAATATTTGCATATAAATCACAATAAATAGAAAAAAACCACGTTCGGTCCACTTTGACTCTATCGAAATAGTCAAAAAACGCAATTGTAAGCTAAAACTCTTACAGTCTAGTAATATTCAGTCATTTATCTTTATCTTGAAACAAATTCGAAGTCTCTAGCACAATATTTAGATTTATGGTGAATTTAAAAAAAAAAACTTTCCTTCCCTCCGCGCGCGGATTCTCCGCCACAATCTCCGCGCGTTACGAATTCATGCATTATTTTGTGATAATATTTTCTCTGTGTTGCGTTTATCGTTTTACAATGTGTTATATACCAAAATGATCGCAATTTAGTGTACATTACAACGGAAAAAAAAGTAACTTGGTACCTTTAACCGTTCTGCGCACAGCGCGATTTGAATACAATTATATATGAAATTTCATTTTTGCGCTATCATATATCGCATTATTTATATATGATAATGATAATTTTTTCGTTTCTGATGGTTGCATACTAAACTTCAGCCAATGACAAAAAAAGGTGCCAAAAATGAACTCTTAATCTTGAAAACTAAGCACGCTGTGATTTTTTGAAAAAAATATTTTTTTCCGCTTCCACGCTCACTCCGAAACACCTCCGGCACACGGGAGACAATTTTTATTTTACCGCTTCGGCGTTTAAGGGTTAAGTTCAATTCTTATGTGAGAAATCATCTTTTTTTGGTTGCTTAAATTTTTTGGGGCTTGGCCAGAGAATGTCATAAAATGACGCACTTAATTTTCATTTCCATTAGAAGAAAAGGTGTTAATATCTTTATCATTAATTTTACTTCAGATTTTGTGATTTACTAATTAATGATTACTAATTATTTTTATTGTAAGTGATATTTTTTCGCTGGTATTTTGCAAATGCGACAAGGGTTTCCCGCCCCTTTTTTTTCCCACCTTAATTTTGGTGTACTGTGCTGCTGTCCAGGTTGCTGTGCACACATGGCAATTTAAGGGAATGTTCATGGGTCTCAATAGTGGCGAGCACTGCCATTCTGTATTATATTATGTAATTAAGTGTACTTATCTTCCTGAAGACATCGAACCAGCTAAGTAATCTTATATAAGTTAATTTGCATGTTTGGCCAAATGTGTATAGGGGACATATAAGAATGCTAGGTTATGTTCTCGTTCTTGTGGGTTTGGCGAACTACCAGCAAGCAAGTTAATTTAAGGTAATATAACCATTCCAGTGCCTAAAATTCCTACCGTTGTTGCCTTCTTAAAGAAAATTATGTGCTGTGGACCATTTTGAGCAAGCGAACTTCTTTAACGTCTCTCCTAGGATCTTGAAGGGAGGAAAAGCGTACACGTCCAGACCCTTCCAATCTAGCAGAAGGGCATCGATCGCTATTGCCCTTGGATCCGAAATCGGAGAGCAATACAGGTCCAATCTTGCGTTCTTTGAGGTGGCGAAGAGGTCTAGATGCGGCCTGCCCCACAACCTCCACAGACTCTGGCATACATCCCGATGAAGTGTCCACTCCGTCGGAAGGACCTGATCTTTTCTGCTGAGAAGGTCCTGCTCTTACATTCCTTTCCCCCTGCACGAATCTGGTGAGGAGCCTGACACTCCTTCCTTCGGCCCAAAGCAGAAGGTTTCTTGCTGTCTCGTACAGGGAGAAGGAATGTGTCCCCCCGTTTCCTGATGTATGCCAGAGCTGTGGTGTTGTCCGAGTTGACCTGAACGATGGAGTCTCGGACGTGGGACTCGAAGGCTTTCAAAGCCAGCCAAACCGCCATCAGCTCCTTTCTGTTGATGTGCCAGGACACCTGCTCCCCCTCCCAGGTGCCTGACACCTCCAACGTTCCCAGAGTCGCCCCCCAACCTGTCTCCGATGCGTCGGAGAACAACACTAGGCTGGGGTTCAGGGATTGCAGAGACAGACCCTGTACAAATCTGTTGGGATCTGCCCACCACAAAAGTTTCTCCTTGATCTGCTGAGTCACAGTAAGAGAGAACGTCAAATCCTGAGAACGACGACTGCAGTTCTGAGATAGAAAGAACTGGAGAGGTCTGAGATGTAACCTTCCTAGGGAAACGAATTGCTCCAGCGAGGAGAGCGTCCCCAACAGACTCATCCACTCCCTCGCTGTGCATACATCTTTCCCTAAGAAGGCTGCAACCTTCTCGAAGCCTCGGGCTATCCTTTCCGGGGACGGAAAAGCCCGAAAACTCAGAGAGTCCATCCGAATCCCCAGATATACACATTCTTGATTGGGGATGAGTTGGGATTTTTGATAATTGACTAAGAGTCCCAGGGAACTCGTCAAATCCAAGGTCTTCCGCAAGTCCTCCAGACAACGTTCCTTCGAGTTGGCCCTTATAAGCCAATCGTCCAGATAAAGGGATATCCTCACCCCTTCCAAGTGAAGCCACTGAGCCACATTCCTCAAGATTCACGTGAAAACCTGAGGGGCCGTCGAGAGGCCAAAGCACAAGGCCCTGAACTGATACACTTTTCCCCTCATCATGAACCTGAGAAACTTCCTCGAGGAAGGATGGATCGGCACATGGAAGTAAGAGTCCTGTAAGTCCAGGGACACCATCCAGTCCTCTGGACGAAGACCAGCCAACACCGATGATGTGGTTTCCATCGCAAACTTCTTTTTCTTCACAAAAAAGTTCAGGTCGCTTACATCCAGAACCGGTCTCTATCCCCCTGAGGATTTTGGAACTAGGAAATGGCGGTTGTAAAAGCCTGCTGATTGAAGTAGACGAGAAGCATTGGCGAAGGATGTCCTGCTTGATACGATCCGAGGCAGACTGGGAACGCACATCAGGATCTGCCGAAGGGACGCCTGACCGGTGGGGGCTCTCCCTAGCCTTCCTGCGGCTGTCGACTTTCCTCCTCCACTGGATCTGGGAGTCTGGAAGAGGTCTAGGCCTGGAAGCACTATGGAGCCGGTCAGACGCCCCCTCCACAACACTGGGGGCACTGCACAGATCACTATCACTGCCACTCTTACCTTGTTCCAAGGAGCGTATCTTAAGCTCCATGCTGCGAATTGTAGCTTTCAACGCAGCCGCCTCCGAAGACATATCCTCGGCTTCGTTGCGGGGAGCAGGAGCTGAACAGGGCAAGGAGGTTCTACTTCTACACGAGGGTTAGGATCCGATTCTAACTCGCTAACGCAAGACCTACTCGAGCTTCGAGAGGAAGCTTTGCGTACCCTATCTCTCTCCAACTTCCTTTAAGTAGGAAGAAAGAGACTTCCACTCATTCTCATTCAATCCCTCACATTCCTTACATAGGTTAATAAATGAACACTCATTCCCCCTACACCTCATACAAACAGTGTGAGGTCCACCGAAGCCTTCGGCAACCTCACCTTACATACATCTACTGAACAAACCCTAAACATAACAGGAGTCTTAGCTACAGAATCCAAATCAGACATGTTTAAAGAAAAATCCAGAGCAAAATCAAAACAGTCCACAAACAGCGTATGCCAAGCCAAAAAGATCCAGTACGTCACCAATAAATCCGACCAAAAAGATCCCAGGCAAGCGAGAGCGAAATCGACTATCAGGAGGAACCCACAACAGTTGTTGCCGGTCCCAGCGACAGAGAAAATCTGATTAGAAAATGGGATTGGTTCATACACCAGCCTCCCAGCGGTGGGAAAGGTAGACCACCTGACCTACCTGTCGCGTGTGCCGCGAGATTTGAAATTCTGTCGAGAACGTCGGAGACTAAAGCTAAGTATATATCTGACAGGAAAGTTCATGTACAAAACACCCATGTTTTTAAGTTTGTTAACCCTTAAACGCCGACTGGACGTATTTTACGTCGACATTTTTTGTCTCTCGGGTGCCGACTGGACGTATTTTACGTCGACATACAGAAGTTTTTTAAAAAATTTGCGGAAAAATACTTATAGGCCTACCAGCCGAAAACTCTTGAATCACGCACCTTGGGGGATGCTGGGAGTTCACGGATCAAGGTGCTGTTTTGTTTACAATTGTTACGCAGCGAGCAAGCGCGAATTTCTTTATTGCCGCACTAAAAAGTATCTGTGACACATCTCGAAATTATTTCATCACTTTTGACATAATTTTTCTTTGTACCATTTTAATTAGCCGTTACATGGAGTATTATATATGAAAATGTGCGCTTTTTATTTTTATGTAGAATACAACAAAAATACTCATGATTGTAGCTTTTATCAGTTTTGAGATATTTTTATATAAATAACGATAAGTGCCAAAATTTCAACCTTCCGTCAACTTTGACTCTACCTAAATGATCGAAAAACGCAATTGTAAGCTAAAACTCTTATATTTTAGTAATATTCAATCATTACCTTAATTTTGCAAACTAATTGAAAGTCTCTACCACAATATTTTGATTTATGGTGAATTTATGGAAAATCTTTTTGTTCCTTACCGTCCGCGTGTCCTGGGTAACTCTTCCAAATAAAATCAATACATGCGATTGTGGTAATGTTTGCACCATTTTAAAATTAGCCGTTACATAAAGTTTTATATATGGAAATGTGCACAATTTCATGCACAATACAACTAAAAACAACCCATGGTTGTAGCTTTTATCAATTTTGAAATATTTTCATATGAAAAATGATGTGACAAATTTTCAACCTTCGGTCAACTTTGACTCTACCGAAATGGTCGAAACGCAATTGTAAGCTAAACGCTTATATTCTAGTAATGTTCAATCATTGCCTTCAATTTTGCAACAAAATTAGAAGTCCTCTAGCACTATATTTTGATTTATGGTGAATTTATGAAAAAAATACATTTTCTTACGTCCCGCGCGGTAACTTGTTCCGAAAAAATAAAATCATACGTGCAAATTGTGGTAATGTTTGCACCATTTTAAATTAGCCATTACATAAAGTTTTATATATGAAAATGTGCGCAATTTCATGTAGAATAAAAAAAAAATTGAAGATTGTAGTTTTTCTCATTTCGAAATATTTGCATATAAATCACAATAAATAGAAAAAAAACCACGTTCGGTCAACTTTGACTCTACCGAAATGGTCGAAAAACGCAATTGTAAGCTAAAACTCTTACAGTCTAGTAATATTCAGTCATTTATCTTTATCTTGAAACAAATTCGAAGTCTCTAGCACAATATTTAGATTTATGGTGAATTTAAAAAAAAAACTTTCCTTCCCTCCGCGCGCGGATTCTCCGCCACAAATCTCCGAAATGCGTACGTCCCATTCTCGGAATATTTGCTCCATTTCATATTAGGCATTTCATAGTTTTATATATGAAAATGTGCGCAATTTCATGTAGAATAAAACGAAAAATATTTGAAGGTTGTAGCTTTTCTAATTTCCGAAATAATTGCATATAAAAAAATATATATAAAAAAATTCTACATTCGGTCAACTTTAACTCGTCAGATATGGTCGAAAACTGCCTTTGTAAGCTAATACTCTTACAGTATAGTAATATTCAATCATTTGTCTTAATTTTGAAAGAAATTGGAAGTCTCTAGGACAATATTTAGATTTATGGTGAATTTTTGAAAAAAATATTTGTTTACGTCCGAGCGTTACGAACTCATGCATTATTTTGTGATAATATTTTCTCTGTGTTGCTTTTATCGTTTTACAATGTGTTATATACCAAAATGATCGCAATTTAGTGTACATTACAACGAAAAAAAAGTAACTTGTTACCTTTAACCGTTTTGCGCACAGCGCGATTTGAATACAATTATATATGAAATTTCGTTTTTGCGCTATCATATATCGCATTATTTATATATGATAATGATAATTTTTTTCGTTTCTGATGGTTGCATACTAAACTTCAGCCAATGGCAAAAAAAGGAGCCAAAAATGAACTCTTATCTTGAAAACTAAGTGCGCTGTGATTTTTTGACAAAAATATTTTTTCCGCTTCCACGCTCACTCCGAACACCTCCGGCACACGGGAGACAATTTTTATTTTACCTCTTCTGGCGTTTAAGGGGTAAATTGCCTATCCTGTACCATAACAATAAAATTTTTGTAAACTTTTTGTAAAAAGACTACAGAATATAAAACTGTTGATAAAAGAGAGAGAAGCTAAAATTTCTTTTTGTAAGGAAACAATTCTAGGTTCATATGGGTCAACGAGTCTTTGTTTACATCTCATCTCTGTATACAATAATTGTTTGGTAGTATTTTTGTAAAATATGAGAAGAATAGAGAGAGGCTTTATATAATTTAAATCATAGAAAGTTAAGTATAATGCCATTATTACTACATTACTGTAAAAAGTCAAAGACAAGTTTAGCCTTTTCAGATTTCATACACAATTTCTCCAAAGCTCTAAATTTACTCAGAATATCTCTTCCATAATGTAGACTTATAAGTTGGTGCAAGTGGTCGACACCCCTGGACCTCAGGCACAGCAAGAACAGGACAAAAACCAGCAGTTAAAATCCATTTCGGAACAGGAGACCCAAGAGCAAGGCTCAGTGCAGGTGAACGGAGAAAGCAGGCGAGTCAGCCAAAGTTATAAAATGCACAGGGAGCAGGAGCAGGAGCAAACATGGCGAAGTATTACAATTATTCCGACACATTTCACATTCAGCAGAATGCATCTTCAGGGTCTATATAATAAATACTGACCAATATAAATTAAATTAATTTGAAAATTGTCTAAAAATTATTTACAAACTAGCCAAAATGAAAACCGAAACTTCACACAGAGAAAAATATACTAACAATTGACAAAACAACATGAGAAATTAAAAGCACATACGTTAATTAAAAGTTCAGATAGATGAGTGCCCTCTTTCCTTCTGTCCTTTATTTTATAAGATATGTTGATGACACCTTCACCCTTTTCAGGCGTAATTTTTATTAAGATGCATTTTTGGAATTCGTTAATTCATATCACCCAAATATTAAGTTTACCCTTGAAAGGGAAGTGAACGACCGTCTTCCGTTTTTAGATGTAGAAGTATTTCGTGAAAACATTAAGTTTAATACTACTACAATTTTTAGGAAAATGACATTTACAGGTTTGGGAATGAATTTTCATAGCTTTTGTTTTCATAATTTCAAATCTAAGTTCATTTTTATTTTTGTATATAGAGCCATCTAACTTATGTCTAACTGGCATGTCTTTCATAAAGAAATTACCTTTCCTTCAGCATATTTTAACAATAACTGCTTTCCCACCAAGCTCGCCAATAAAATTATTTATAAGGTCCTTAATAAAGAGTTTTGCACTAACACCAATGAAATAAATGTCCCATAGCTTCCTTATGCCCGATTCCCATATTTACACAATAATTCCTTTAGGGCCGAATTTACAAAAATCATAAAAAAATACTTTGGTGTATTAAAGGCAAAACTTATCCCTGTTAATCCACTAACAATTCGATCCATGTTTAGATTTAAAGATCGTTTATGCCCCCTCATGTCCTCTGGTATAGTGTACAAATATTCTTGTTCCAGATGTAGTCTGGGAACTTACGCAGGTTCTTCTCAGAGGATGATGAGGGTTCGCATAGACTGCCACAAGGGAGTTAGTTTCCGTACTGGAAGTTCACTATCAAATCATCCTAACAGTCTAGTACGTATATGTAAACATAGTAAAAAATATAAAGTTCCCATTAAATATGATGATTTTATTATTGTTGGTCAAACTCCTGGCCCAAATGAACTATTGATCCTCGAGAGCCTTTTTATTAAACAACTTGTTCCACAGTTGAACAACCAGACCACCTCCACCCCATTGTATCTTTCTAAAGCCTATGTTTGTGTACATTCTTTTAGTTTTTGTTAGTCTCTTACCATGGCAGGTTGACGCCCAAATGCTCCTCAAATATTTTTCAACTTTGTATTTTACTAATTTATTTATCTAATTTTTTGCTTTAACTTTCTATCTGAACTTTTAATTAACGTATGTGCTTTTAATTTCTCGTGTTGTTTTGTCAAGTGTTAGTGTATTTTTATCTATGTGTGAAGTTTCGGTTTTCACTTTAACTAGTTTGTAAATAATTTTTACATAATTTTCAAATTAATTTAATTTATATTGGCCATTATTTATTATACAGACCCTGAATATGCATTCTGCTGAATGTGAAATGTGTTGGAATAAATGGTAATATTTTGCCTTGTTTGTTCCTGCTCTTGCTCCCTGTGCATTTTATCACTTTGGCTGACTCGCCTGCTTTCTCTGTTCATCTGTACTGAGCCTTGGTCTTTGGTCTTCTGTTCCGAAATGGATTTTAACTGCTGGTTTTTTGTCCTTCTATTCTTGCTGTGCCTGAGGTCCAGGGGTGTCGACCACTTCCACCAACTTAACCGTCTACGTTATGGAAGAGATATTCTGAGTAAATGTAGAGCTTTGGAGAAATTGTGTAAGGAATCTGAAAAGGCTAAATTTGACTTGGACTTTTTACAGTATTGTAGTAATAATGGCATTATACCTAACTTTCTATGATTTAAATTATATAAAGCCTCTCTCTACTCTTCTCATATTTACAAAGATACTACCAAACAATTATTGTATACAGAAATGCGATGTAAACAGACTCGTTGACCCATATGAACCTAGAATTGTTTCCTTACAAAATGAAATTTTAGCTTCTCTCTCTTTTATCAACAGTATTATATTCCTTAGTCTTTTTACAAAAAGTTAAAAAAAATTTTGTTACGGTACAGGATAGGCAATTTAACAAACTTAAAAACATGGGTGTTTTCATTCCTAAATTTTGTGAGAATCGTGCTACAGTTTTCAACTTTCCTAATTATATTTCATCCAAGAGAGAAGAATTTTTGCTGTCCCTTGGGTTGGATTTTTGTTTACCAAATTATAGGCCAAAATATTACCAATTCTTCTTACCATTAGAATAGATTTTTCAGGGGTTGAAATACCTCCCCTTTAATACCAATTTGAGTGGTTTACATAATGAATTATCTAGTCTATCTCATTGTGGTTTTTCAAAGTTAAAAACTAATTGGGCTTCTTTTTTAAAAGAAATGGGATTTTGATCTAATTAAAAATTTGGCTAAGCGTGAAGACATAATTGTGAGACCAGATAAGGGGAAGGGGGCTGTCATTCTCAACAAATCAGATTATAATTCGAAAATGGACACTATCCTTAACCCTTAAAACGCCGACTGAACGTATTTTACGTCAACATTTTTTGTCTCTCGGGTGCCGACTTGACGTATTTTACATCGACATACAAAAGTTTTTTTTAAAATTTACGGAAAAATACTTTTAGGCCTACCAGCCGAACTCTTGAATCACGCGCCTTGGGGGATGCTGGGAGTTCACGGATCAAGGTGTTGTTTTGTTTACAATTGGTACGCAGGCGCACAAGGGCGAATTTCTTTCTTGCCGACCTAAAAAGTATCTGTGACACATCTCGGAAATTATTTCGTCCACTTTGACATAATTTTTGTACCATTTTAAATTAGCTGTTACATGGAGTATTATATATGAAAATGTGCGCATTTTTATGTAGAATACAACAAAAAAATGATCGCAATTTAGTGTACATTACAACGAAAAAAAATTAACTCGTTACCTTTAACCGTTTTGCGCATAGCGCAATTTCAATACAATTATATATGAAATTCTGTTTTTGCGCTATCATATATTGCATTATTTATATATGATAATGATAATTTTTTTCATTTCTGATGGTTGCATACTAAACTTCAGGCAATGACAAAAAAGGAGCCAAAAATGAACTCTTAATCTTGAAAATTAAGCACGCTGTGATTTTTTGAAAAAAATATTTTTTCCGCTTCCATGCTCACTCTGAGACCGCCTCGGCACACGGAAGACGATTTTTAATATATCCCTTCAGCGTTTAAGGGTTAATGATCATACTAAATTCATAAAGATAGGTGTACCTGACTACCAAAGCATTTTTTGTACCGAAGATAAAATCAACCAGTTTCTGTGATCTCTGAAGAAAGGGAATGTCATTAACGAAGAAACTTATCATAACCTGTTTTCCACCAGCTCTTCCTTTGGTGTTATGTATGGCCTACCCAAAATTCATAAGCCTATTATTCCCCTCCGCCCTATTCTAGCATCTTACAATACACCTAATTATCAACTTGCAAAATTTTTAGTCCCGTTGCTTGAACCTTTAACTAAGGATCAATATACTGTTTCCAATTTAAAACCAATTAAAGAATCAGTACTCCCCCAAGATTCTGATACATTTATGGTGAACTTAGATGTTGAATTCCTTTTTACAAATGGTCCTGTTAGGGAGACCATTAGCATAATTCTAGACAAGTTATTTCCCCAACCTGATTCGTACTTTCACAATTTTAACCGTTCAACCTTTAAGTATCTTTTAGAAATGGCGGTGCTGGACATCGTCTTTACTTTTAACAATAACTTATTTAGACAAGAGAGTATGGCTATGGGGTCTCCGTTAGGTCCTACCTTTTCTAATATCTTTATGTGCTCGCTGGAAGAGCGCTTTTTAGACGAGTTCCCTCTTTCCTTCTGCCCTTTATTTTATAAAAATATGTTGACGACACCTTCACCCTTTTAAGGCTTAATTTTTATTGCGATGCATTTTTGGAATTCGTTAATTCATATCACCCAAATATTAAGTTTACCCTTAAAAGGGAAGTGAACGACCGTCTTCCATTTTTAGATGTAGAAGTATTTCGTGAAAACAGTAAGTTTAATACTACAATTTTTAGGAAAATGACATTTACAGGTTTGGGAACGAATTTTCAGAGCTTTTGTTTTCATAATTTTAAATCTAACTCCATTTTTACACTTGTATATACAGCCATTTCCCTTACCTCTAACTGGCATGTCTTTCATAAAGAAATTACCTTTCTTTTAGCATATTTTAACAATAACTGCTTTCCCACCAAGCTCGTCAATAGGATTATTTACAAGGGCCTTGATAAAGAGTTTTTCACTAACACCAATGAAATAAATGTTATAAAGCTTCCTTTTTATGCCCGATTCCCATATTTACATAATGATTCCTTTAGGCCTGAATTTACAAAAATCATACAAAAATACTTTGGCGCATTAAAGGTAAAACTTATCCCTGTTAATCCACTAACAATTCAATCCATGTTTAGATTTAAAGATTGTTTATGCCACCTCATGTCCTCTGGTATAGTGTACAAATATTCTTGTCCCAAATGTAGTCTGGGAACTTACATGGGTTCATCTCAGAGGATGATGAGGGTTCGCATAGAGTGCCACAAGGGAGTTAGTTTCCGTACTGGATGTTTACTATCAAATCCAAAACAAGTCCAGTATATGTGAACATAGTAAAAAATGTAAAGTTCCCATTAAATATGATGATTTTATTATTGTTGGTCAAACTCCCTGCCCAAATGAAGTATTCATCCTCGAGAGCCTTTTTATTAAACAATGTGTTCTGCAGTTGAACAACCAGACCACCTCCCACCCCCTTGTATCTTTCTAAAGCCAATGTTTTTTTTTTTTTGCCTTCGTGTGTGTATATATATATATATATATATATATATATATATATATATATATATATGTATGTATAGTATATATATATATATATTATATATATATATATATATATATATATATATATATATATATATATATATATATATATATATGTTTTTTGCCATGAAGGCAAAAAAACCTTTATTTATACATAGCATCACGTTTTATATACTTTGTGATCAAGTTAATCATATATATATATATATATATACATATATATATGATATATATATATATATATATATATATATATATATATATGTATATATAGTATATATGTATATATATATATATATATATATATATATATACACATATACTATATATACATGTATACACACACACACAAACACACACATATACTATATATACTACAGTAGGCCCCCCATATTCGTGTTCTCCGGATTCGCGGATTTTTCTCTGGACCATATCTACCCATTATTTGCAGTGAATTTGCCTATTCGCGGGATTTTCCAACAATCAATAGTCACTAATTAGTGTATTTTGATGTTATTTTCATGCCTAAATACATTTTTATGGATACAAAAATGATTTTTTCTAATTTTAAAATATCAATATTGATCAAAACTGTACTAGTAAGTTTTAATAATTAAATGATATCACATAATAACAATAATTCTCACTCTCTCTCTACAGAGATGTATGTTTTTGTATGATGTTTACTAATTTTCAAATATTAATATTAATGTAAAGAGCATCACTTCATAAAGAAAATACACAGTAATTAGTAAGATTTTGTTCTTTCGAACTCCAGGTCTCTCCTCATCTCTCTCTCTCTCTCTCTCTCTCTTTTACTGAATTGAGAGATTTTTATGGGTACATGTATGTATAATATGTTCATTAATATTTTCAAATAATAATAATAATAATAATAATAATAATAATAATATAACTGTAATTACAAAAATCATATGTGAAAGTATTTTACAAATACTAAGATATCTCTCTCTCTCTATTACAGAGATGTATGTTTTTTGGATGATGATTTACTACTTTTCAAATATCAATATTAATGTAAACAGCAATAATATAAATTCATTAAAGAAAATACTAAAGTGAATTAGCAAGATTTTAGTTTATAAATAAAAAGAATTATGTAAGAGTAAAAGAAAATGCATTTTACCCCGCGTCTTGTTTTTGAACGCGTAGCCAGCTTAGTTGGCTGGGTTCCAACAACTGTCATATCCAGTCGGGGAGCGAGTGTTGCCATCTACTGAGATGAGATAATTTCTATGGTACATGTGTATGTTTATTAATAACTAATTTCAAAATTCATATGTGATAGTATTTTAAAGAACTACAATAATCTATCCATTTCACTCTTTTAAATAAGGACAACCCCCCCCCCTCTCTCTCTTTTGCCACACGAGATACTAGTATGCACTAGTGGTAACTCTCGCCCTCTGTTTGGGCTGGAAGTGTATGTATAACACAAAACAAAAAAAGGGGGTTAATATCTTTAAGGACATTACTACATTTTATGGTAAAATAATAATATACAGTACTAGTTTACAAATAATATTGAGTTTATTGAGATTAAACAGTAACAATAACATCTCTCTCTCTCTAACGTATGTTTGTTTTGTAGTGTAAATAAATGATTTACCTTATAACTAATTTTCAAATATTAATAAGATTAATTAAAAATAGCGATTCCCAGTCTTTTTATCCACTTGGAGGAACATGGGCGGGGGAGTAAATGACAGTTAGATATACGAATTGGCGGTGGGGAGGAAGCGGAATCTAGGAGTTATTCTCTCTCTCTCTCTCTCTCTCTCTCTCTCTCTCTCTTCTCTCTCTCTCTCTCTCTCTCTCCATTATTATTCTCTCTGTCTCAGAAATATTTCATAATTTCACTCTTAACCCTTTCATGTCCAACTGACGTAATAGTACGTAAAAATACTCTATCCCCTATCTATCCAACTGACATAGCAGTATGTAAAATTTACCGACATTTTTCGTACGTGTGGTAGGGGCATTTTTTTTTTAATTTTCGGACAAGTAGCAATTTCCATAGGCTAGATCATACCTTGGACCGTGTATCTCGGGTATCAATACGCCAGCAAAGTAGTTTCTGTACCGCGCATGCTCAAATCCCTGGCGTAGTAAAATTCTCACAATGAAATCAGCTGATCGCACCTACACTTCCCTCTCAGTGACCCCAAAGCCATTTTTCTTAACTCTCCCTTTATTCTTCAACTTTTCCTATATTTTCGTATATTTACAAAGTAATTTCTACGAAAAATAACCGAGATAGGACTCTTCAAAAAATTGTTATTCCAGCAATAAATGTTGACAACGGTAACATTTTTTTTCGTTTCGATCAATTTATAACGTCAAAATGAAACTGTTGCCGTATCCAAAGCCATTTTTCTTGACCTTCCTTTATTCTACAACGTTTCTTCTACATTTTCGTATATTTACAAAGGAATTTCAATGAAAAATAACCGAGACAGGGCTCTTAAAAAAAAAAAAAAATTTCTAAGCGATAATTCTCACTATGCGCCGGGAAGAGCGCTATGTTTCTTATCCTCTTTTCTATCAATTTTTTCACAGGCTGGACTTATTCGTTTTCCATTGATTTATATGTCGATATTTAGGGAATTTTATTGGCTGTCTCATAAATAATAATTCATTCGCCTGACTTTCATAGTTTTTGGGTTAGGAACGAAAATATAAAAAAAAGTAAAGATTTTTTTGTTTTCTTGTTAAATAACTCACATTTTTTCGTATTTAGAGGGCTGGGACTCTTACTCTGACTATTCCACCATAAAATGCTAACATTTAGAAAAAAAGGACAGAAAAATGAACATTGTTGGCATAAAATTTATATTTTTTCTGAATTTTCAAAATAATAATTTTTTCGTACTGTCGAGCGCTCCCAGACACCTCGGATATCTGGGGACACAGTGCTCATAACTAAGCGGATATGAAAGAGTTAATGGTCAGATATATGATGTTGCCATTCATTGGTATCTCTCTCTCTCTCTCTCTCTCTCTCTCTCTCTCTTCTCTCTCTCTCTCTCTCTCTCTCTCTCTCTCTCTGTTATTTGCTGAGGGTATATAGTATTTTTAATGGTAAAATGTTTAAGATGATTTTGAAATGATATTAATAATATAACCTCAAAGATTAATGTAGTAGTAGGTTAGTAATTTTAGGTATATTTGAAGTAGGATGTTATGAAGGTATACATTTGGTATCTGAAGTTTCAAGAGTTTTAACTATTCACGGGGGTGTCAGGTACACATCCCCTGCGAATACGGGGGAACTATATATATTATATATATATATATATATATATATATATATATATATATATATATATACACACACACATATACAGTGGTCCCCACGTATTCGCGTTCTCCGGATTCGCGGATTTTTCTTTGGAACCTATTTAGAAATTATTCGCGGACGGATTCGCCATTCGCGGAATTTTCGACGAAAAATAATCACTAATTAGTGTATTTTGATGTATATTTTCATGACTAAATAAATTTTTATGAAACAAAAATGATTTACTTAATTTTAAAATATTAATTTTGATTAATACTGTATTAGTAAGTTTAATAAGTTTAAATGATATCACACAATAAAAATAATAATTCTCCTCTCTCTCTCTCTACTACAAAGATGTATTTTTTTTGTATGATAAATAAATGATTTACTATTTTCAAATATTAATATTAATTTATACAGCAATAATATCAATTCATTAAAGAAAATACCATAGTGCAATTAGTAAGATTTTAGCTTATAAATTTAAAAAAATTATGGAAGAATGAAGGAAATCCCAGTCTTCTTTTCTCTAAAACTCCAGGTACTAAAACTGTCAGATATACATATCAAGTTAAGTGACAGGAGGGGGAAGGAGCTGTTTTGTTGCTGCCATCAAGTGCTCATTTACTGAGACTCGAGATTTTTTATAGTTCTTGTACTATTTGTTTTTAATACTTTCAAATAATAATAATAATAATAATAATAATAATAATAACTGTAATTACAAAATTCATATTATGTGATAGTATTTTAAAGAAATACAATAGTAATCTATCCATGTCACTTTTAATTAAGGTTAACTCTCTCTCTCTCTTTTGCCACACAAGATAATGTGTCATAGTGGTAACTCCCTCTCTTTCGCTGGAAGCGTTATAAGTATTTTTTGAGAGAACAGAGAGAGATAATCTCTCTCTCTCTCTCTCTCTCTCTCTCTCTCTCTCTCTCTCTCTCTCTCTCTCTCTCTCTCTTTTACCGAGATGAAAGAATTTTTATGGTACTAGTATGTAAAATGTTTATTGATAATTTCAGTTATTTAATAATAATAATAATAATAATAATAATAATAATAATAATAATAATAAAACTGTAATTACAAAATTCATAATAGTAGTATTTTAAAGAGATGAAAATGACCTTTCCATTTCACTTGTAAGGATAACTCCTCTTTCTTACAGAGATGAGAGAATTTTTTATGGTAGATGCACGTGTTTATTTTATTTTCAAATAATAATAATAATAATAATAGAAGTAGTAATAATACGATAATTAATTTCATACGAAAATTCTTCCCTTTGTCTTTTCCTGTATCAATTTCCCTATCTCAACTCCAGTGACGCTCGAGCTGGGAAAGTAACAATGCCATACAATGGTCAACAAATTTAATGGTTTTATGTAATTCTCCTCTCTCTCTTTCTCCTCTACTTACTGAGATGAGCTTCATTTTTCATGGGACATGTATGTAATAAGTTTATCATTAATATTTTCCAATAATAATACTATAACTGTAAGTACAAAATTCATATGCGAGTATTTTAAATACAATAATCATTCCATTTCTCTCTTTTAAATACTGTAAGGACAACTCTCTCTCTCTCTCTCTCTCTCTCTCTCTCTCTCTCTCTCTCTCTCTCTCTCTCTCTCTCTCTCTCTCCACAAGATACTTGTCATAGTGGTAACTCTGTCTCTCTTGGCTGCAAGTGTTATAAGTACGTATCCTTTAAGGCTACTAATGTTTAGGATTACTTCGAAATTATATTAATACAATCTCTAAGATTAATACAGTAATATGATAGTAATTTAAGGTAAATTTGATGCAGGATGTTACATAAGGTATACATTTGGTGTTTCTATTTCTTCCTTCTTTTATCTCTCTCGCTCTCAGCAAAGGAATTGATAGACAGACAAACATAATTGCACAGTCCTCTCTTTCTCTCTTCTCTGGAGAAATATATGTATTTATGGGAGGGGAAAACAGTTGCCTACAGACGTTCATTTCAATCTACTATTGAAATCGTAAGGAGTTAGTCTCTCTCTCTCTCTCTCTCTCTCTCTCTCTCTCTCTCTCTCTCTCTCTCTCTCTCTCTGCTATTGGCTGTTTATATATTTCTAATGGTAAAATGTTTAAGATGACTTTAAAATGATATTAATAATACCAATTCAATGGTATATTTGATGTAGGATAATACTTTAAGTAGACATTTGGTATTTGTGATTTCACATACAATTGTATCCCTTGTAAAAAGAAAATGGATGTCTCAAATAGTAACAGTATGAAAGAATACGTGCATACTGAATACTTATGGGGGGACTGAGTCATGCAGTACGTACATAGTATGTATTTATGTATAACCATAAAATGTAAGATTTACTTTAAAACAGTATTAATAATATTTCAAAGATTAATATGAACCATAATAGGATATTTTATGTATATTTGATGAAGGATGTCTTTTTGGTTAGGGATACTTTGATGTTCGCATGTTCAGGATAGGAGTTTATGAGCATTTTTAGAGGGGGTTCCAAACATTTGCGGATTCTAACTATTCGCGGGGGGGTCTGGTACGCATCCCCCGCGAATACGGGGGGACCGACTGTACACACATATATATATATATATATATATATATATATATATATATATATATAGTATATATATATATAATATATATTCTCTCTCTCTCTCTCTCTATATTATATATATATATATATATATATATATATATATATATATATATATATATATATATATTATAAAATAAACACTTCAATCTCCAAGATGACAGAACCAAATTCAATTAAACATTTGCAGCTTGCAGTATAACTATATATCTATAATTACAAGCAGGGAAATTTGAGAGCAGACATTTTTTGCCCTATTTTCTAAATTTCTGACAATATTTCCAACTGGAAAAAATATGAACCTAAGAGGTAGAATTTCTTAATTTCCTAACTTGCATTATTTAAATTTTAGTTGTATTATGTATGGTAAAAATTTGAAGGAAATCCTTTTAGTCATATGGTAGAATGACCACTTACTTTATTTTTTACAATGGGGCCTTATGGAGCCAGTGGCCCCCTTAACCCCTAAGTTGTGTGTGGCTTGGTTAACAGCTAGACTTGATGGACCATAGGGGACTGCTCTAACCTATCTGAGCCATCTAATTATCTTTTTTCTCTTCTGTGGGAGGGCTGACATGTCTTTTGATTTACAAATAACATACATAAATATGCCATAAGTTTCTCTACAAGTAGAGTTACATGTCTGAGTTATGTTGAAGTAATGGGATTGAATTGATGAAATTTAGATTTTTTGAACTACAGTAGACAGTTGGTCCACAGTATATACTGAAAATAGGTTCCAAGCCCTGTGCAAAGCTGAAACCATGCAAAACTGCGAACCTCTGGTGTAATAGAGAACTAGACATGCCAATTCATACGAAAAAACCTGTTTATATCCATACACACCCCAATATCTTATAATAACCATTATTGGATATACAATGCAATGAATAAAAAATCACGGATACAGTAATACCTCAATCTTAGGTGATTTGAGTTTTGCAAATTCACAATAGTGTGAACTTTTCATTGGAACCTAACTAATTATCATTGGGGAGTATTTCACAGACACGCGAAAGCAAACATTTTCGAATCCTGGAGAAACCCTGCAAAGGTGTTTATTAAATTTTTTTTATATAATTTATAAGTTTTCAAGCGTTTTTGTGTAAATTAAATAACATTAAATACTAAACATCATAATTTTTTCTCTCTCTCTACTGAGATGAGAGAATTTTTATGGTACATGTAGTATGTACTATGTTTATTAATATTTTCAAATAATATTATAATAATAATAATAATAATAATAATAATAATAATAATATAACAGTAATTACAAAATTTGTGATAGTATTTTAAAGCAAACTAAAATTTAGGTCGGGGTATTACTGTACATTATTTCTTATGCAGGACAGTGTAAAAATGTTTTTTTTAACTAAATGTGTGCTGATCATAAAAACAACCTGTTTCAGCTAATATAAACCCTAATATGTCTCACATCACAACCATTATTGGTTATACAATGAGAAGAATAATGATAAAAAATCATAGATATAGTATTTCTTAAACAGTACAGTATTAGTATGAAAAAATTTAAACTACTCATATGCCAATTATGCAAATAACCTATTTATACCAATATAGTTTCCAATGCACCTCATAAAATCAACATACTGCTTTTACAACACAAAGAGTACTACCATAAAACTTCTTAATACTGTATACTATTAATAAGAAATCTGTTGAAGCCAAACATAACCATGCAAGAGCCAAACCATGTACATTGAAACCTCATAGAGTACTGAGGGCCAACTTTATATCTACTGATCTTTTACTGTAAAATAGATGTATTCTGTTTTTTAAAAATGATAAAATGAGTTCCTTTTCAAACACATGATAATTCAAATTGAAAATAAAATAAATTTCTTAAAATTAATATTGTATTTGCGCAACATACTCATGCTTTGTGAAACTGATCCTTGAAGTCAAATATTTACCTGTGGTGCAACATTTTCAGAGCTTGACTTTCTTGCTCCAAATTGCATTAATGGCTGACCTTCATACTGAAGGCTACGCTGGTAGTTGACAGGAGGGGTATTATTAACATGGTTTGATGGAAATCTTGGTCCACCACGTCCCTGAGCAGGGCCTCCACCTCTACGAAGTCTTGGAGGTAGAGGTTTCTGACCACCACCTCGTCCCATACTATCTGCACACAAATCATTGCCAGAAACTTATGTTACAATAAATGTTTAAAATCTACCTGCGACCGTACAAAAGTAAAATATTCAATAAAAGTTGAAGCAAGGTATATTTACTCATTCCAAGATATCAAAGGTAGTTTGAGTTGCAGTGTAAAAATTATGCACTGAAAAATTATATTTCTGGAAAAGCAAAAGTAAAAACATTGAAAAGATTAATTTGGAACACAAATGATTCTCGAATGAAATCAGCCATTCTCTAGTAAATGATAGAGGCAAGTCTGTTCATTTCCCCAAACATGTATTCTATTATAACACTGATATTTTGGCTAAACATTACTGCAATTTAATATCAGTTTTTGAAGTACCTAATATAAAGATGCATGCACTCTTCTATAGTTGTGAACCTTTATCTCATACAAACAAAACTTATCTGGAATGTGCAAGCAACTCTCACTAACACATGCTAATCTAGTAGAATTTGAAATGTTTTTAAAAATGACACATATGTAAACAAAGCCACTTGAATCTCAAAATAAAAGTTGGATTTGCCACCTGTGCTAATCACATCGAGAAAATTACAGAATACGTATAAAACATGTAAACCACACTAGGGAGCACAGCAGATGCAATTGCTGTTACATAAGAGGAAATGCCAGTCTTCTTTAACTACACTGTAGTTACTATTAATATGTGTAACTGAAACAGAGAGAGAGAGAGAGAGAGAGAGAGAGAGAGAGAGAGAGAGAGAGAAATTATCATAATTTCAAGCTTGCTTAAATAATTTCACATCATGCAACTGAAACTAAAGTGTGTTAAGTGGCTTTACTGGATAGAAGTACTTCACAGACTCCACTGTCCACCCAAGAAGACACCTTAAAGAAAAAAATTACAGTAGCATGTCCACCTCTATGTTTAATGTATTCTTGAACTGGCCCATAATGGTGCTCTGACAAAATGATTTAGAGTTATTTTTATATGGTATTAACCTTTTTTCCTTCCATTTTCCAAATGTTTAATCTAGTTTGGTTATTATTTAATGTAAACTAATGCTATAGTCTACATTCTTTATACCACTAGTGTTTTTAATATTTCTGTCAACAACTTCTTAATCAATGGTTTTCTCTAAAGTACACACTGAGGTGTCTAGCTTCCTTTGATATCCAAGGTTGAGTGATGGTATTTGTTTGGTTCTTCTTGCCTTAAAGTTTCTAATCATTTTATGTTATTCATGTAATGACACACCTTGGATATGGATTATTGCCTCCTCTTCCACTGAAGTAAACTGGCGTTTCATATATCTTATTTTTTTGTAAGGTTTCCTTACATTAACTACTAATTACTGAGGTGGTAAGTAACTAGTGATACGCTTAGATCTTTCTCTTAATGGCAACTGTATTTCTTCATGCCTAGCAGACTCTCTTGATTTTCTTGTAAATGAATTTTTCTCAGCTGAATTTCAAAGCTACTTTCCTGAAAATTCAAATAAGAGTAATTCATTTTGAAGGTCTGGAAAGGATTAATCCAATTACCATAATTTTTATAGGTAAAATTCACTTAGTTTAAGAAAAGATTATCTGTCGATTACATGGATTAGTAGAGCCATGGACCTGTCAGATAAGGGTGGAATCTGGATAAGGTATCTTTTTGAAAATAATCTAAAGGTGTAAAACTGCAACTTCATACCCTTATTTTTCCTTCCTTGTGAACACTCCATAACCATAAACACTCATTACAGGCAGTCCCCAGTTAACAGCAAGGTCCTGTTCCAAAAAGTGTGGCAATACGTAATGAAAATTGGTGTTAACTGGAAATCAGCAGTAACAACGCTTATTGGCGCCGATAACTGGGGGTACATTACAATGACCCCATTGCTACTTGAAAATATTGTAACCAGAGGGAGGCAGCCTACACTATACAGTATAATCTCTACATAAATGGCATTGTAGTGTTAATTCTTTTTTATTTTTAATTGGTCTGTAATTACTATTATCAGCTACTTCTGGAGGTTCAATACAGATTGGAGATTCCACAGCCAGTGCACCAACGAACAGGACTTATCACGAGCAAAGCGAAGTCTTACTGGAAACAGGCTCATTTCTGGCAGCCCGGCACAGCACAGCCCGACCCTAACGCTACTCAAATGTTAGTAACTCCTAAAGTATTGAAGATAAAATGAAAATCCTTTCGGCAGATAAAACCCTACATCTTTAAATTTCATCCCATATAAGATTTGTTGTGAGCAAAGCGAAGTCTTGCTAGAAACAGGCTCATTTCTGGTGGCCCTGCGTGGCCTGACCCTAATGCTATTCAAATGCTAATATCTACAAAAGTATAGATAGTTTTCCTTTGACGTCACAGCAGACAATCACCAGATAAACCACCGCCACCATTTTTGGTCAAGCATTGTAAGCAAAGGAAATATCAAATTTTGTTATTCTAAGGAATTATGACACATGAAAAATGGCAAGCAAGGACAATTCACAAGCAGGAAATTGATTACATTGAATCTCTGGAGTCTTCAGTGCATGAAAGATATTTAAAAATATAACGGAAACTTTGTAAATAACAGTTGTCTTCGTTACTTTGAGAGGTGAGTTAATAAATATCCCTCCATAGATTTAAATGGTGGATGCAATTTTGGATATATGAAATATTGTAGTTCATGTGAATGACAATACTGAAGAAATCGAATAGGCGAAATGTTGCCCAAATAAGGGTTTTCTGTGAGCAACACGGTGACATATTTAGAGACTGAGGTCACGGGATTTTTCCATGGTCTTTTAAAACTCATTTCTTGCCCATGTGTGCATTGAGACCATTTTTTGAACTTTTGATATCTAATATCAATTTTAACAAATACATAACTCACTATCCACTACTTCGTTTTAAAGATATGCCCAAAATAACTTCCTAGCAGCTCTAAATCATCTATCATTTGACAGACCACGCAGTGGTTGTTAATGAATTACTTTGAAATATTCATGCCGTAGGATTCTTTAATTATTCACATTATCATTAATTACACTAACAATTAATAACACGCATTACTAATGAAGTGGTTTGAGATTTTCGTATGTCTTGACGGGTAAAAATTAGCCCTGTTTATCCTGGAAATCCACAGTGCTCTCCTTTCATTAATCTTTTGAGTTTCATCTCCTTGATTTCTCACAACACCGGGGAATGAGTAATACGATTTGCCGTCTCTATTTGACCTACTGTGGCATCTTAAGACACTGCAACTGTTTACCATATTAAAGGATTAACCCTTAAACGTCGAAGCGGTATTTTAAAAATCGTCTCCCATATACCGGCGGCGTTCGCGAGTGAGCGCCGAAGCGGAAAAATTTGTTTTTTTTTTTCAAAAAATCACAGCACGCTTAGTTTTCAAGATTAAGAGTTCATTTTTGGCTCCTTTTTTTGTCACTGCCTGAAGTTTAGTATGCATCCATCAGAAATGAAAAAAAATATCATTATCATATATAAATATTGGGATATATGACAGCACAAAATTTTTTTTTTATATATAATTGTATACAAATCACGCTGAGCAAAATGGTTAAAGCTAAAGCGTTAACTTTTATTTGTTGCATTGTACAATAAATTGCAATCATTTTGGTATATAACACATTGTAAAACGATCAAGGCAACACAGAGACAATATTATCACAAAATGATGCATGAATTCGTAACACGCGGACATACAAAAAAAGCTGTTTTCAAAAATTCACCATAAATCGAAATATTGTGCTAGAGACTTCCCGTTTGTTGCCAAATGAAGGTAATTGATTGAATATTACTAATATTAGTAGACTGTAAGTGTTGTAGCTTACAATTGCAGTTTTCGACCATTTCACTTGAGTTAAAGTTGACTGAAGGACGAATTTTTTCTATTTATCGTTATTTATATGAAAATATTTCAATACTGATAAAAGCTACATCCATGGGTTGTTTTTAGTTGTATTCTACATGAAATTGCACACATTTTCATATATAAAACTTTATGTAACGACTAATTTAAAATGGTGCAAACTTTACGACAATCGGACGAAAAAATTTATGATTTTTTCGGAAGTTACCACGTGGACGTAAGGAAAAATTAATTTCATAAATTCACCATAAATCGAAATATTTTGCTAGAGACTTCCCGTTTGTTGCAAAATAAAGGTAAATGATTGAATACTACCAGAATGTAATAGTTTTAGCTTACAATTCCGTTTTTTTACCATTTTGGTAGAGTCAAAGTTGACCGAATGTTGAAATTTTGGCACTTATCGTTATTTATATGAAAATATTTCAAAACTGATAAAAACTACAACCATGGGTTGTTTTTAGTTGTATTCTACATGAAATTGCGCACATTTTCATATATAAAACTATATGTAACGCTAATTTAAAATGGTGCAAACATTACGACAATCACACATTTGGTTTTTTTCGGAAGAGTTAATGAGCGGACGTAAGGAAAATGTTTTTTTCATAAATTCACCATAAATCGAAATATTGTGCTAGAGACTTCCAATTTGTTTCAAAATAAAGGTAAATGATTGAATATTACTAGAATGTAAGAGTTTTAGCTTACAATTCCGTTTTTCAACCATTTCGGTCGAGTCAAATTTGACCGACGGTTGATATTTTGGTACTTATTGTTATTTATATGAAAATATTTCAAAACTGAAAAAAGCTACAACCATGGATTGTTTGTTGTTGTATTCTATATAAATTGCGCACATTTCCATATATAAAACTTTATGTAACGGCTAATTTAAAATTGTGCAAACATTACAACAATCAGACGAAAAAATTTATGATTTTTTCAGAAGAGTTACCACGCAGACGTAAGGAAAAGTTTTTTTCATAAATTCACCATAAATCGAAATATTGTGCTAGAGACTTCCAATTTGTTGCAAAATGAAGGTAAATGATTGAATATTACTAGAATGTAAGAGTTATAGCTTACAATTGCGTTTTTCAACCATTTCGGTAGAGTCAAATTTGACCAAAGGTTGAAATTTTGGCACTTACCGTTATTTATATGAAAATATTTCAAAACTGATAAAAGCTACAACCATGAGTTGTTTTTAGTTGTATTCTACACAAAATTGCGCACATTTTCAAATATAATACTCCATGTAACGGCTAATTTAAAATGGTACAAAAATTATGTCAAAGTGACGAAATAATTTCTGAGATGTGTCGCTGATGTTTTTTAGTGCGAGAAGAAAAAAATTTGCTCTTGCGCGCCTGGGTAACAATTGTAAACAAAACAACGCCTTGATCCATGAGCTCCCAGCATCCCTCAAGGCGCGTGATTCAAAAGTTTTGCCTGGTAGGCCTATAAAACTTTTTTATATCAACGTACCATACGTCCAATCGGCACCCAACAGACAAGTTATATCGACGTTTAATACGTCCAATTGGCGTTAAAGGGTTAATATGTACAATATCATTGCAAATTTCTGAAAAATCGTTATTACGATTGCGTGCGTCGCTTTTGCTCAACATAGCTGACCTACAACATGGCTGACTTCCATGTTTACATCTGAGTCTCATTCTGGATTGAAAACTATCTATTGAAGATAAAAGAAAAATCTTACAGCAGATTTAACATGTTTCCTGCGACAGCCATAATGGCTGGAATGCTGGTACTGCGACAGTAGTAAAACTGCTCTATCGTCAGTACCAAAGGAGACAACAAGGGGAGAGGTTGTTCATGCTTGCCTCTCACAAGATAAGACTTTGTTGAGGTAAGAAAAGCCGTGACCCACTGGCATCTGAATGAAAATTTTATTACTGCAGTGCGATGGGACCCACCGGTGGGTCCCACTTGAATTTTTTTTTTAATTGTAGCTAACCACTTTGTATCTATGAGACCTGCTATCATGTAATAAATATTTATATATAATTTACGTATTTGAGGGTTTGGTTAGGGTTTCCTTTTCTGTCTTTTTTTTATTTATATGTAATTTATATATTTGAGGGTTTGGTAAGGGTTTCCTTTTCTGTCTTTTTTTTCTCTTAGGCAGTGAATGACCTAATATGACCCATAGTTTTGAATCTTTTCTAAATTTCTATAAATCAATCAGTAATTTTATATATTGTTTTACCTTAGTATCAAAACTTTACACAACATATCATCTTTGCAGGTGTTACAATGTTGGCTTCCAACTTTTATGTGTTACAATGTTGGCTTCCAACTTTTATGGAAGTAAAAAAAAATCTGATAGAAATGAAAGCTCCAATTCTGAAAAACTGTCTTCTGAAGAAGACACTTCTGATGATGAATATATCCATTCAGAAACAGGAAGCAGTTCATCAAGTGAAGAGTCTCTCCATGATGATTCTGAAAATCAAATCACTGAAGAAGACCAGAAAATGGGGAAGAAAATGAGGAAGAAATTTTGAATAAAGACAACAAGTCCACCAAATGCCAAGTGGATAAAAGTGACTAAGAAAGCTCGACAACATGGATTTACTGGGAAAGAAGAACTTTGTGTAACTGTGATTCATCATCTACAGATAACCAAATTTGGCCTATTGATGTTTACAAACAAATAATTACTGATGATATTATAAATCTAATTGTTCAAGAAACCAATCGATATGCTGAGCAGAAAATTTCTTCGGTTACTGTAACAAGATTGAAATTACGACAGTGGGTTCCTACAAATAACGAAGAAATTGAAAAGTTTATTGGACTTATCATTTACATGGGATTGGTTCCATTCCCCGAGATCCAATTATATTGGTCAAAAAGCATCCTTTATAAGAATGAAATTGTTCCAAAAACAATGAGTAGAGACCGCTTCCTCTTGCTCTTGCAAATGTTACATTTTTGCAACAATGAAGAACCTAATGTGGGAAGAGATTGGAAAATAAGAAAATTACTAGATATGATTTTGGTGCAGTATCAATCAATCTATAAATCAGGATCTAACATTATAATTGATGAGAGTATGGTGCCTTTCAGAGGCCATGTCATTTTCAGACAGTACATCCCTGGAAAGAGCCATAAGTATGGATGCAAACTGTTCAAACTTTGCACTCCTGATGGATACACTCTAAACATGGAGTTATGTACTGGTGTAGGAGTAGCTACTCCACCTCTAAGTAAGACTGAATCTTTTGTAGTAAGACTCCTTGCAAATCATATGGATATGGGAGTGACTTTGTTTGCAGATAATTACTATATCTCCAGTTTCTTAGGAGAGTATCTTCTTCAGCGGAAGACTTACCTATGTGGCACAGTAAGAGTCAATAGAAAGTATCTTCCAAAGTCAGTTACAAAAGCAAAACTAAAGAGAGGTGAAATTAAAGCCTTAGAAAATAAGAATGGAGTGAAAGTATTCAATTGGAAAGATAAAAGATATGTTGTGACTCTATCAACAATTCCAGAACATGATGCTACTCTAATCAACACAGGTAAAGTCACAAGGACTGGTTTACCTATCAAGAAACCTCAAAGTGTGTTAGACTATAATAAGTGCAAGAAAGGAGTTGATTTATCAGATCAAATGTCATCATATTATTCACCTCTGAAGAAGTCAAGAAAATGGTACAGAAAAGTAGCATTAGAATTTATTGCTGGTACTTCTATAGTGAATGCTTGGGTACTTTACAATAAGTACTTTGCTGTCAAGAAAATGTCATTACGTACATTCAAGGAATCTATTGTCTTATACTATACTAGTGGTATCATGAAGGAAAAAAACAAACCAGGAAAATCAAGTATGAATATTTCAGGAAAATCTTCACATTGTCTCAAAGAAGCAGAAGGACAGAAAAGAAAAACAAGGAAACGATGTAGAGGCTGCTACGAAATGTTAGCAGCAAATGAAGGATCCAAAGTGGCCAAAATCAAGTCAAGAAAGGTTTCCATATATTGTGACTCATGTAATGGCACTCCATATCTATGTTTATCATGTTTCAATCTCAAACATAACTAGTGATATGATTTTTCATTAGCAAATGGAATGGAAAACTAATTTTCTTATATACTGAATGTCAGACAAATTTTCTTTGCAATTATTTCAATAAAACTTTGTTTTTTATTTTTTTGTATAATTCAACCCTTTGATAGCAATACTGATCTACTAAAATAATAATTGCAATTAAAAATTTTTTTTTTTATAAATTAAAAATTTTTTTTTTTTCTACTGGGACCCACTGGTGGGTCACATTGCAGCAAATGAGAGAACAGTGTGACCCACTGGTGGGTCCTATCGCTGGAAACGTGATAAATTTCATGCCATATAAGATTTATTTTCAAAATATCATAAATTCACATTTTTATGTGTGAAGCAGTCTTACTGGAAATGGACTCATTTCTGGAGGCCCACCATGCCCCAGCCCTAATGCTATTCAAAAGTATTGTAGATAGAAGAAAAATTTTTAAATTATGTTTTAATTATTACATTATAATTTTTTTTATAATGGAAGACCCTTTGATGGTTTAAATTGAAGCTTCACGACTTATCACCTTTAGGGTACCCTACCAGTGATAATACAGAGAAATTGCAACAGAATAATCAGATGTGTACTGTACTCTCCAAGATTCAGTTCATCGTTGGCATACTTGAACTAAATATCGAAAGAGGAAGATGGCAATGATAAAGCAGCAGGTTCATCAATTCTCTCCTCTTCAGTTATTCATTCAGGTGTTACAGGAGGCAAATTTTGATGAAGTTACAAGGGATACAATTTCAATGAGAGCTTTTGAAGAGAATACATGAAGGACATCTAGGAATCTCTAAAAGCCAAATCAGTGCAATGACATATTTAAGGATATTTCTGAACACATAGGTGATTGTGGGGGAATGTCTGTTAAATGCCAAAAAATACTCAAATGAACCTATGAAATCACATTCAACCCCCAGTCTCCCATGGCAGTTTATCTCCACAGATCTTTTTGAATGGGATAACCAGAATTTTATCATTGTAGCTGACAATTTCAGTAAAATAACTTTTATTAAGCAGCTAGGCCAAGATACCATGTCAAGAGCTGTCATAAATTTTCTGAAAGAACTTTTCGGTATCCATGGCCCAAGCCAGATCCTGTACTCTGACAATGGACCCCAAAATTCATCTGCTGAATACAAGAGATTTGTTGAAGAATGGGATATTATTCATATCACCAATAGCAAAAGGTATGCTCAATCAAATGGATTTATTGAGAGGATGGTAGGTGTACTGAAAAATATATTGAGAAAAGCCAAATTTTCTGGCTCTAATATCCACAAAGCCCTACTAACATACAGAGCATGCCCTCTTTCTAATGGAATGAAAAGTCCTGCCAAACTCCTATTCAAGAGGAAGATATTGAATAGGTTTCCTGTTAAAATGGAGGCAACCCCTGATCATCAATTCAAGCTACAGAAGACCAGGAACAATTCTAAAAGCAATTATGATCTTCATACACGTTCACAGTTGAGTGAGTTATTACCTGGCATGAAGGTTCTTGTGCAAGATGGCAAAAATTGGTTTCCTGTTGCAATCACGTTAAAAAATCTTGAACCCAGGTAGTATACCTTAATTACCCCAAATGGCAGTGAAACAAGAAGAAATGAAGTTTTTGAAGGAACTTTCAAGGAAGAATGTAAAACAATTTATATTCAGGGAGTTTCCAACTGATGAAACTGACAGTGATGCAACTGTGCAAGACAACAACAATGCACATCCTAAATCTGTCAGTTTTCATGAACATAAAAACATTATACGTATATCATTTACCTGAAATAGAACCAGTGATGCCATCATCCCCTGTTAGGCATCCTGTAGCCTCTGTCCCAAGTGAAAGACCCAAACGAAACACTGTCAAGCCATACGCTACCAAGAAGACATTTGAGTTGAAGTTGAAGTACTGTATATAAAATGTTCATGTATTAATGTTTTCAGTTATGCAGTACAGTCAAACTTCGGTTTTTGTGCGCCTCTTTTCATACATTTCGGTTTTCATAGACTTTTTCTCCAAAATATCATCTCGGTTATCGTACAATCTGTAACACTCAATCCAGGAGCGCCCAAAGCATCCCGTTTTCTCCCGTGACCCATTCTGGTTTTGTTTCTTGTCTAACAAGCATCTGTGCTCATAGTCCGTATCACCACGTGTTTGTTCTATTTAGTGCTTATTTTGGCGTAAAATCTCTGCAGTAACCATCATGGGGTCAAAGAAAGCTGCAAGTGCCACCCCTTCAGTAAAAAAAGGCCAGGAACACGATAGAATTTAAGAAAGAATTTGTAGCGAAGTTTGAAAAAGGTGCACATGTAGCTGATCTTGCTAGCATGTACAGTAAGTCAGTGTCAATGATTAGCTCTATCCTAGCAAAGAAACATGAAATCAAGGTAGCTGATGTTGCAAATGGGGTCACATCATTATTGAAACAGAGATCGCAACTAGTGGAAGATGTAGAGAAGCTGTTGTTGGTGTGGATCAACGAAAAACAATTAGTGGGGGATAGTGTCTGAAGCAATCATTTGTGAGAAAGCTAAGATGTTGCATATTGATCTAAGCAAGAAAATGCTAACAAGTGCTGCTCTTAGAGATTTCATGGCCAGCAGAGGCCGGTTCAAAAAAAATTCAGAAAACGTATGGGCATCCATAGCGTCATACGGCATGGGGAGGCTGCAAGTTCCAACAAACGTTCTGCCGAAAAATTCGTTCAGGAATTCAAGGAATATCTTGAGGCTGAAGGATTCCTCCCTCAACAAGTCTTCAATTGTGAGGAGACAGTCCTGTTCTGGAGGAAAATGTCAAAATGGACCTACATCACGCAGGAGGATAGTTCATTGCCAGGGCACAAGCCTATGAAGGATAGGCTAACACTCTTGGTCTGTGGGAACACCAGTGGGAATTTCAAAGTGAAGTCCCTATTGTGTATCACTCTGAAACTCCCTGAGTGTTCAAGAAAAACAATGTGATCAAGAATAAATTCTCTGTGATGTGAAAGGCAAACAAAAAGGCAAGGGTCATGAGGCAAATTTTCCATGGGTCAATTAAGTGTTTGGCCCTATGGTTAAAAAATATTTAAGGATAATCAGTTGCCCTCAAGTGCCTCCTGATAATGGACAATGCTCCTGTGCATCCTAGTGGCTTGGAAGACCAATTACTGGATGAATTTAAATTCACCACAGTGAAGTTCTTGCTCCCCTAATACCACTCCTCTCATTCAGCCCATAGATCAGCAAATCATCTTGAACGTCAAGAAACTCTATACCAAGGCACTGTTTCAAAGGTGCTTTGAAGTGACCTCAGACACTGAATTGACCCTAAGAGAGTTCTGGAAGGATCACTTCAATATCTTTAACTGCATAAGCCTTAAAGCTTGGCAAGGAGTGACTTCCAGGACAATGAACTACATGGAGGAAATTGTGGCCAGAGTGTTACCTCAAGAAGGATTTTGAGGGGTTTGCGGCTGACCCCAACGACCCTACACCTGTTGTGGAACTTATTTTGTCTCTGGGGAAGTCCTTTGGCTTGGATGTGAGTGGCAAAGACATAGAAGAGCTTATGGATGCTCACGGTGAAGGCCTAACCACTAAGGAGCTGCAAGACCTTCAGCAGGAACAGCAACAGACAACAGATGAGGAATCTGAGGAAGAGGGAGTGGATACTGTGCCTACTTCAATGATCAAAGAAATGTTTTCAAAGTGGAGTGATATGAAAAACTTTATTGAGACATATCATCCTAACAAAGATGTTGCTATCTGTGTCTCTAAGGGCCCTTTCACACTATGTCGTACGTAAATGCGACACGATGTCGGACCTACATGCGACTAGCAGTCGACTATTATCTCTAATGCACCTTTTCACACTGTCGGTCCGGCAAATTTGCCGGTCCGGCATCGCATTACAGCCGACAGGCCCCACTGGCCATGTCCGGTGCAGCACCCAGACGCGATTGCAGTTGGCCATTGCCTTCAATACGTGTCTTCACACTATGCGATTTTTTCCTGCATATACATGCTTCTGGTGATCGGGTGCATTGGGTATTGAAAACATTTGAGGGATATAAATAGTGTTATTCCCGTTGCTGAATAACCACTGGTGGCATGCAACGAAAAAACACCATACAATAATAATAATAACAATAGTGTTATTCGTAAATAAGAAAGAACTACAAGTATGGATAGCTTAAGTATAAACTACTGAGAAATGATTTACTAAATGATTTGCTGTTTTTTTTCATTAAGGTTACATATACGTTTTGATACTGAAATTATTAGGTTATCAGCAGATTTTTTATATAAAAGAGGACTGAAAGCTTTTGATTTCGATATATATGATTTTTTTAGAAGTTTTTATAGTTAACACTTACGTTTTATTTACATTAATTAATGAAACAGAGAGAGATATGGATTTTTTATATCAAAGTAAAAGATTTTAGTTTTTTATATAGATATATCAGTTTATACTTTTCATAAATAGAGATGTTTCAGCTAACACTAATTGTTTTCATTTCTCCTTTTTAATTTCTATATGGAAAAGCAAATTTACAAGGAAAGGTCCATATTATTTCCTCTTACTTGATGGTAACTGCCAGTTGTTGTGCTGGCGAAATATCATCTCTGAATGTCGTATTTCTTTTAGCAACTGGTCATGTAGACGTGACAAGAATTCCTCAAAGGTTGTTTTAGACACTGAAGTAATTGAAAAATTTATCATTATCTCTCTTCAGCTCCTCGAAAATGGTGGCAAATGCACCATACAAGTGCCTTTGTGTATTCAAAGGGTATACCCAGTGAATTCTAGGTTTTCTCTTCTTTTTTCTCAAATGTAATAAATAAAGACAATAATTTTCTCCTCCTGTCCATCTAGTCACCACTACAGGCTGAGAGCAGACTGCAAGCGCTTGTCACAATAATTGGATCACTTTGTACGGCAGTCAGACAAATGTACGATTTGCGCAATTTTGTGTCGCATTTAGACCCGGCACTGCAATCATATCTTGGTCCGACAAGAATCGCATAGTGTGAAAGGGCCCTAACATGTTTAATGACAACGCATTGTATCACTTTAGGCAGATATTGAAAAGACGTAAGAAACATAATGTCTCTGGAAAGTTTTGTTATGTGACAGGGGTCCAGTGACTCTCAAGCTGGTCCTAGTGCTAGTAAAAAACAAAGCGAGGAAGTAACCTCAGACAGTGGGACTAAAAAACCTAAAGAAGTAACCCCAGAAAGGTTCATGATACCTGAAGTCCTTCGGGAGGGGGGATTCCCCTTCCAAACAGTAACCTCTCCTCCACCCTCTCCCCTCCACTCCATCTTCCATATGCTAACAAGAGTCTTCCATAAAGGTATGAGTGATGTTAAATGTTCATTATTCATTTATAATTATTTCTCATTGTTTTCTGTATATGAAACTGTGTTTACTCCCTGTAAAATGTATTCATTTTTTAATATTTTGGGAGGTCTGGAATGCATTAATCCTATTTATATTATTCCTTATGGGAATTATTGCTTCGGTTTTTGTATATTTCGGTTTCTGTGGGAGGTTCTGGAATGGATTATGTACGAAAACCGAGGTGTCACTGTATATTCAGCTGTGAATCATGTCTAGTTTGTTTCAGGTATTTAAAGCATATTTTCCCAAAATGAATCAGTTGTGTTGCATAGGAAAAATTCTTTTGTAACAGCATTGGAGAGGCTTCCCTAGAAAGCCTGGCATCATGTTCCTTATTGGTTGGAGTGGAGCCCCTAAATACTGAAGATCCTAAAACCGAGGGTTCTGGAACACTGCAACGTGCACTGCATACACGCTTGTGCGACAAACCACGTACATGTTCGTGGGACGAATCATGTCACGTCCGCGGAACAAACCACGTACACATTCCCGGGACGAATAATGTACATGGGCGTGCGATGAGTGAAGTACATGTCCATGAGACGACAACTGAGCACGGTCCTGAGACAACGAACGATGCCGAAGAGAACTGCCTGAAGAAGACTGACTCCTAGGGTTCTGGTCTCTAGCAGGAGAACTAGAGACACATCCACAAACCAGAGACGTTTCACGTTCTTAACCATCAACCACAACATTGGAGAGAGAAGAATCCTTGGAAGGCATAGGAGACACCTTTTTAGCAGATACCTTCAACATCTTGGTTAGCGCCTTATCAATCCTTACGACAGACTGGAACAGGAACAGGTGATAAGGGGCTAGCATTTCTGTTATCACAACCACGTATGTGCAAGGAAGAGGGACGGCTACATATGGAAGACAGCAAAGCCCTTTTATCATTCGCAACACTCCCATTGTCATGAACATGTACGCGTAAGGGAGAGACATGGCCGTGTAGGGAAGTCAGCGATGCATTTCCTGCACATATGGGTGAAACATTTCCATGTAGGGAAGTTGGCAATGCATTCCTGTCACATACCTCACTTCCAACCTTACGAACACGTACGTGTAAGGTAGAGACACGGCTGTGTAGAGAAGGTGGTGATGCACTCCTTTTGCTTGCAAAGGACGACGCCAAAAAGTCCTTAATTCTCCAATGTCTGACTTGAGGGTGACAAAGAAGCAGGAGATGGAGTGAAACTCCCCCCTCTACGACGTCTCTTGCTAGAGGGTGGAGGGGAAGAATCACCTCGATGCGACTCTTCATCCCAGATGGAGCAGAATACTTCTCCCGAAAAACAGTCCAACCTCTTGAACATTTATTTGCTATGGAGAAAATATCAGCACAGAAATATAGTACTGCTAAATTTAAGCTGCATTGGTAGCCGAAGCTATTAAAAATGTTCACACTGCTAATGACTTATAAATTATTGTGCATAAGTAACATGGATGAAACTCGACCACAAATAATTGTGGAGAAAAATGTATTTTAATAAAAAATTCTGTGCATGAAAGAACAGATTTTACTGTTGTTTTCATGTAGTTAAAAGATGAATATGTAAAGCTCATATTATGATGAAATAGTAGGGTAAAAATAGCAAAGGGAATTTGTTAATTTTTTTGCACAAAAAAACGTGCTCCCAGTGCCATCTATTAGCAAAATTAATAACTAAATCTAGTTCACAAGAATCCAACCTTAAAACACTTCATACAAAGAAACATAACCTTTACCCATATAAAGTTTCTAGATTAATTTATACTAAAAATAAGCACGAAAATCGCTCTGAATTGAGTTTAATGCAGCAAAATTATCTTACCTCCATTAGTGGATTTTACCAAACCAAATCATGATCAGTTTGTTTGTATTTATAATGCAATAGTAATATAAGACTACATAAAGTATTAGTGGATACCGCGCAGTAAAGGATAAATTTTTAAAAGAGCCGAGGAAAAGATGCATATTCGTTATGTTTGTATTTTATGAGGCGGTCTTGGCACTTAGGCTGAGCCACCGATAAGCAGACAACAGTGCTATAAACCCTAAAGAGGGTAAAACCCAGATATGAATAAATTTAACAAGCCTCATAAAACCGAAATACTGGTAACCAATACCAACGGTAACCAGGTGCTGCCTGTATACAATTCTTTATTATTTTTAACTGGTTTCTAGCTGACATCAGAAGATTGATCCTATTATTAAGATCAAAGGGTTTTCCCACATATGAACAAATAGTAATGAGTTAAGACTAAAAAGAAAGTCAGCAGAAATTTTTCCCTTAAAGGCAATTTGTATTTTTCATAGCTGCAAACCTGAGGTCTTAACAATAGGATAATTTCTAGTGCCTAGCTGGATCCAGTTAACAAGCAGAGGGGCAGCTAGAGGCAGGCAGTATAATGTGAAGACCTCAGGTTTGTAGCTATGAAAAATACAAATTGTCTTAGAAAATTTGTCATTTGTTCATGCGCAAACAAACCTTCGGTCTTAACAATAGGATAGACTCATACTTGGAGGGAGGTACAAGACATTCTAAACTGGCTGGGGGCCTACCCACCAGTCCAGCTTCCAGAAAAAATGACTTCTGGCGAGGGACTGAAGCCAGTGAGATGCTATATAAATTTATATCTAACCACTCAGACCCTGAGTGATGTACAATGATATATGCGAGAATCATTGTATAGGGAACCAAAGAGAAACTTTGACTGTCCAATAGCAAACCAATACACCAGGGTTTGTACTACTCCCAACTCCTCCTTGCCAAGGAGTGGAGCATATGCTACTGAATAGAGGGTTTGATATTTGTATATTAAGCGACCACACTATCAGTATGACTACCTTACTCACCTGTATCAGACCAGTCCAGCATATGACATGTGTATTCCTTAACCTACTCAAAGGAAGAATGAAAGGTAGAAGAGAAAGAAGGAGACCAGCCAACTCACTCATTTTCTCATCCACACAATCATCTTAGGTAAGATACAAAAGTGCCCTGTTAAGGGCAACTATGAGTTACACAACCTGTTGGGTAGCCACCACCGGACCCAGGGAAAACGTGTCCATAGATATGTGGGCAACATCCTTAAGATTGAAAGAGGTGAACGTGGACTGGCATGACCAAGTACCATCGCTCTACACTCTATGTACAGTCAAGTTCTTTTTGAAAGCCAAGGAGGGACCAATACCCCTAATGGCATGCGCTCTAGCCTGCACAGACGTGGTGGTGGAATTATCAAGAGTAAAGTATGCCTGTCTGATGGCATCCCGTATCCAAAAAGAAATAGTATTCTTAGACACCTCTTTCTTCGTACGGCCTGTCCTAGCAAAAAGTCTGCGGCAGCCTGGTCTAAGGTGCCAAGTCCTTTTAAGTCAGCAATGCAAAGCCAGGACAGGGCACAACAAAAGCTCTTGAGCATCACCACCCACAAAGTCATTCAGTGATGGAATGGAAAACGAAGTGAACTTGTCATCGTGCACAGAGGGATTTTGGGTCTTGGCCACGAATTCTGGGACAAATTTGAAGGACACCAACACACAACCCCTGGTGTGCTTCACATATAGCTTAGACCATGGAGCTCTCCTACCCTCTTCGAAGATGCCAAGGCCAGAAGGAAAACTGTCTGAGTGTCAAGTTCCTGTCAGATGAGCGACGCAAGGGCTCATAGGGACTCTTAGTGAAGCTCTTGAGAACCAAGGAAACATCCCACACCGGAGGCTTGAGCTCCCTAGGAGAACTCGACTGCTCAAACCCCTCTAATGGCAGAAACGGACAAACGTTTCTCGTCTCTGAGGAAGGTTAAAAAGTCTGCTATTCACTGAATAGAGGTTGCAAGTGGAGAAAAAGCCCCGATCATGACACCAATAACAGTAGATCGCCTATTTGCTTTGGTAAACTGCGGGGCTGCCTTTCTGAGACTCCTGGACATATGCTCTGCTGTTTTCTGAGAAAAGCCTCTCGCTCGGAGGAGACACATGATAGCCTTCAACTATGAAGAGACAGGGATTCTACTGACTAGTGGAACCTTTCCGCATGCAGCTGACTCAGATGTTGCCAAGTAGGAATTTCCATCGGAACCTCTGACAACGACGACAGCAGATCTGGGAACCATTCTGCCTAAGGCCACAGAGGGGCTACTAAAGTCATCCTGAGACCCTGTGAAATTAATAGCCTGTTCAGAACTTGATGAATCAAACAAAACGGATGGAAGGCATACACCTCCAGGTTGTCCCAGGGATGTTGGAATGCGTCCTCTGCTAACGCTAAAGGATCTGGGACCACTGAACAGAATATCTCCAGCTTCCTGTTGAAGCAAGTTGCAAAAGGGTCCAGCATGGGTCTCCCCCAAACCTGGAAGAGCTTGTCTGCTACCACTAGATTAAGGGACCACTCTGTGCCTAGGATCTGATCCCGACGACTGAGTTTGTCTGCGACCACATTCCATTTGCCTGGGATATACCTGCCTAGGAGCTTTACCGAATTACTGACCGCCCACTGGTGAACCTCGACGGTCAAGGCGTGAAGTTGACGAGAAACCAGGCCTCCCTGCATGTTCACATAGGCTACCACCGTGGTGTTGTCCGACATGAGAACGACAGAATAACCTTCTACCTTCTCCCAAAACTCCTTTAGACCCAGGAAGGCTGCCTTCAACTCCAAGATGTTATGTTGCTGTTTGTCCTCCAAACTCCAAATGCCTGAAGCAATGAGGTCCCCAACCTGTGAGGGAGGTGTCTGAGAACAAAAGGAAGTCCGGTGGAAGAGAACGCAGAAGGGCACCCTTCGAAAGATTCCGGCCGTCCAACCACCAACAAGGTCTTCTCTCACTTCCAGAGACAGAGGAACCTTTAACAGGGGTGAGTCCCCTGCCAAAGACCAGAATTCTCTGTCTACATTGCAAAGACCAAAGATGAAGATGCCCATGAGGAACCAGCTTCTCCAGGGAAGACAACACTCCCAGAAGAACCTGCCACTGATGAGCTGACTGATGTGGTTCCGACAGGAAGTCGCGCGCCACCACTTGCAACTTCTCCAATCCCTGATCCGACGGGAAAACTTTTGACCATGCCCAGGTAGAGAATCCTTTGACTGGGTATGAGGTTGGACTTTTCCTGGTTGACTACGATGCCCAGTCCCAGACAGACCCTGCAGCAGCTTTTCCCTGGAAACAGCCAAGACCAACCAATTGTCAAGGCACCTCAGCAAATGGATCCCCTGCCAACACAGGATGCGGGGTCTCCATCTTGAACCACTACTTCCTGATGAAGTGATTCAAGGTGGATAAGTCGATCACAGGTCTCCATCCTCCCGACGCCTTGTGCACCAAGAAGATGTGACTGTAAAACCCCGGAGACGGACGCACCATTTCCTCTATCGCATCCTTGTCCAACATCTTCTGCACTTCCTCCTGAAGAGGGAAGAACTTCAGAGAATCTGGAGGATATGCCTTCCTGAGCTGCAGCTTGTCTGACAGAGGAGAGAAGTCGAATGACAGTAGGTACCCTACCTGAATGACATCTACCACCCACTTCTCCACCCCATAACACTGCCACTTGGCCAGGCACCCCCCACCCCCCATGGCGCAGGAGAGGGAGAGGCGCCTAACCTATCGCCAGCCCCCTTTACCTCTGCCCCTTTGGCCCATTCTTGGCTTAAAGGAACAAGAGCGAAAGGGAGGTTGGTCCTCTGACCTAGGCTGAGTCGAACAGGAAGGCCCTGCGGAAATCGAACGCCTCCACAGCCTATCAGGTGACGATCTTCCTGAATGCTGCTGGACAGGGGGAGGAGGAGGAGCCAAGACATTTCCGAGGACAAGACTCAGACTTAGACATGGCCTGGTGCACCAGTCTGTCTTTGGTGTCAGCCCGGCGCCGGTCTATCGCATTTTTCAGCTCGGTCCAAGGAAACAAAAATTGGGACTCTAACAGATCTCCGCTTCTCAATGCCAGGAAGGAATCTGTGTCAACTGATCTCTCCATCCTAGATAAAGCTGCATCTCTTCTAATCAGAAGAAGGTTAGCCCATTAATTAACACTGAGGTGAGCCATATATGAAAACGCCTTGCCTCTGGACTGCAAAAGACTGGCAAGCGAGGATGTACTCACCAACCCTTCTGGGGACCTGTCAGAAGCTATCTTGGCAATGAGCACAGACCAGAAGTCCAGCCAAAAAACAGTCTGCAACATAGAGGCTGCCGTAGATTCCAATGCTGAGGCATCTTGTGGAGACAAGGACAGAGCCACCGACCTCACCTGCTCCAAAGTCAATCCCGGCTTCAGACGAATGAAGTCCTAGTTAAGATGGCGTGACATAAAAAATGCCAAGTTCGTAGCATAGTACTTCCTTTGTCTCGTGAGAGGCGGGGGGCAGTAACTTGGCAGAGCCCCTAGAACGAAGCGAACCATCCCGGTCCGAAACAGAGGCATTAACCTTATGCAAGACCGACTGGACATGCCCCAACAAAGGAAGCTGAAGAGTTGATTTGGGATCCTACATAGCTCCCACCAAGGCTTTCAAGCAAGAAGGAGTGTAAGATGGCTGAGCCTGAATTCCACTTTCCAAATTGTTGAACTCACGAATGAGATCGACAACTTCCGAAAAGAAAGACAAAATCTTGCATGTCTCCCTTCTCCTGCTCCAGCAATGGAGACCGACGACAAGAAGAATGTGTAGGCTCCTCAAAGGCACCTTCCTCATTATAAAATTAACGGAAGGATCAGCAGCCAAACAACCCGAAACATCAGCTAACCTGTCTGGGCTGGGTCCACACGCCGACTCACGAGACGAACCCACTACAACACTAGAAACATCACTATGCACTCCTCCAACAGCTGACTCATTAACATGTCTGTGAATGGTCACAGGCATGGCAAACATACGAACGTGAGTTGGAGAGGAATCCAAACACTCGAAATCGAAGGAGAATCCCCCAGAGTCAAACTCTTGGAAGCAACAGGGAGAGGGGCAGGCAAACACTCCTGCTGCACCAACTCCACGCCCACCACCTTCGACCTCTTGACAGGCGCCTTGAGATCCTTACGGCGACAAATAGGCCCTGGAGAAGTAGGAGCACTTGCATCATGTGCACGGACAGGGGAGGTTGCAACACGCTTGCGATGTGCATGGACGGGGGAGGTTGCAACACGCTTGTAATTTGATGCAGAGGACAAAGCAGCCACTGCAGATTGCACAAGGGAAGATACACTAACACTCTCTGAAACACCAACACTCTCGAGAACAAGTCCGCATGGTTCCTCCCTCGCTCCCAGCCGACAAGGCAGCCAACTTATCATCCAAAACAGAATCCAATCTCTTAAGCACCACCTGGTATATAACCTCGGACTGATCTGCAAGAGAAGGCTCTGATGACATGGAAGGGAGATGCAACAAACTGGACAGCAAAAATGATGTCACAGCTGAGAGAGGCTATCATATATCGCATTAATTATATATGATAATGATAATCTTTTTCATTTCTGATGGTTGCATACTAAACTTCAGGCAATGACCAAAAAGGGAGCCAAAAATGAACTCTTAATCTTCAAAACTAAGCGCGCTGTAATTTTTTGAAAAAAACATTTTTTCCGCTTTCGAGCCTTCCAACTCTGGAATAAATGAGAATGATGAAAAAGCCTCCCCCTTCCCAGGAATCAAATTAACTCCCAAAGAAGAAAGGGCGACATTACAAAAATCAGCCTGGTGGCCTCCCTATACTTCCAGCGACGAATCAATGGAAGAAAAGGAAGGAGACACAGGCACAACGTTATTATGGGGGGTGAGTACTGCAGGAGACGAAGCATTAGGAAGAGGCGAAAAACGTTCCCATGAAGGAAGACTCGAAACCCCACTACTCTTTAGGTCATGCCCGGCATACTATGCAAGGAGTCATTATACTACAAAAATTAGAACGGCACCTGCTTTACGTGATGTGGGGATCGGTCGCCGCCAAAACCAAAAAACGAGAACACGGAAAACCTGGAACTCCAGGGCACACACATTGATGAGGCCGAAAAGAAGCAGAAGCCATAATATCAGCCACACACACACACACACAAACGGGCAATAAACCGGGTAAAGGCCAAGAGGGGTCAACCACGACTCTCGCCTAGGCGGCTAAAGAAAAGACTGATGCAGTGGTGTAGGTGCATGGTCTTTGACCACTCTTCACCCGATCTACGCATGCGTTGTCAGATATCACAAGATTCTTTGCTTTCATCTGCTTTTTAACTGGATCCAGCTAAGCGCTAGAAATGATCCTATTGTTAAGACCAAAGGTTTGTTTGCATATGGAAAAAAAAATGTTTGGAAGCTTTAACCTCCATGCTATGCATCTCAAATATTACTCATTTTTGTCAACTAATCACCACCATCAATACTTCATTTTTATGAGCCGTGGGGAAGCGAGTCCAAACAATGAGCTACTGTTTCAATGATGGTCATGAGTTACGGTAGCTATTTAATATTAGCATAACACAAAAAGTTGCCAGAATTTTTGTTGAGTTGATTGCAGATGCCTAATAGTCCATGGTGAGAATTTTTTAGCCCTTGCCTTATAAGTGTGAAATGTGGGTTTGAATTAATTTTTGTTAATAATTTGTAGAAATATATATATCAGACCACATATGATAGAGGATTAGAATTAGGTTAAACTCAGTTAGTTTGTTTAAGAGGCCAAAAAAGTGTAAATATTTTAGGGAGAAAGGTTACCTTAGGGGAAAAGTTGCCCCCACAAGGAAGGTAGCATATATACTCATGTAACACACGATCTCGTATATCGTGCGACTCCCAAATTTTCATCCTAAAACAATGATTGATCGTGTATCTCATGTATCAAGCGAGTTCAATTTTTGAGACCAAATTACAATAGGCTAACCTCTTTTCTTCCTGTTTATCTATCCCATTTTCAAGTTAGGCTAACCCCTTTTCCTCCATCTCTTTATCTATCCCATCTTCTAATTAAGTTAAAAAGAGTGCAAGAGGAAGCTAAAAGTATTGTCAGTAATGTTAAACTTGTTGTGTAAATGCATATAGCCAGAAACAGCTGATTTGCTATGAACAACTGAATCCGATAACTACAGCAGCTTGCTTGCATTTCATCCATCGTATGATAGTAAAAAATAACCGTAGTTATGTTACAAATGACGTTAAAAAGAATAGGACTGATATATTGTTACATTACTATATCCTTATACTCTATGGAGAAAAGATCGCCAAGGGCATATACTGCTAAATTTAAGCAGCTAGTTGTAGATGAAGCTAAGCTGAGGAAAGAATGTTCATCTGCTAATGACTATTATCGTGCATCAGCAACATGGAAAATTTGGTATAGCACCATCAAACTCTACCATAAACAAAACTTGAGAGAAATGTGTTTTAATCAAAACTATTTGGCATGAAAGAACACATGCTACTGTGTGCACTCTGATTAAAGATAAATATGTAAAGCTTATAGTATTCTGATGAAATCAAGTGAAAATATCGAACAATCTGTTGATTTTTTATGCAATAAACATGCCCTCAGCGCCATCTACTAAAAAAAAAAACACTACATTTCGTTCACAACAATATGAATTCAAGTGATATTTTGACTTGAAAACACTTTGTATAAAATAATCTTGTCTCATATCAACAGAGTATCTTGAGATTCATTTACGCTACCGAGAATCAAGAAAATCGCTCTGATTTGACTTCAATACAGTAAAATAAACTTACTTCGCAATCGTCCTCAGCTGATTTCCAAACCTAAACATTGATTGCTATTTTTGCATTTTATAATGCAACAATACTAACCCTTAAACGCCGACTAGACGTATTTTACGTCGACTTTTTTTGTCTCTCGGGTGCCGACTGGACGTATTTTACGTTGACATACAAAAGTTTTTTTAAAATTTCGCGGAAAAATACTTTTAGGCCTACCAGCCGAAAACTCTTGAATCATGCGCCTTGGGGGATGCTGGGAGTTCACGGATCAAGGTGTTGTTTTGTTTACAATCATTACGCAGGCGCGCAAGTACGAATTTCTTTCTTGCCGCACTAAAAAGTATCTGTGACACATCTCTGAAATTATTTCGTCACTTTGACATAATTTTTTTACCATTTTAAATTAGCCGTTACATGGAGTATTATATATGAAAATGTGCAAATTTTTATGTAGAATACAACAAAAAAATACTCATGATTGTAGCGTTTTTATCAGTTTTCTTGAAATATTTTCATATAAATAACGATAAGTGCCAAAATTTCAACCTTCGGTCAACTTTGACTCTACTAAATGGTCTAAAAATGCAAATTGTAAGCTAAAATCTTATATTTTAGTAATATTCAATCATTTACCTTCATTTTGCAACTAATTGGAAGTCTCTAGCACAATATTTGCGATTTATGGTGAATTTATGAAAAAAACTTTTTTCCTTACGTCCGCGCGGTAACTCTTCCGAAAAAAATCATACATGCGATTGTGGTAATGTTTGCACCATTTTAAAATTAGCCGTTACATAAGTTTTATATATGGAAATGTGCACAATTTCATGCACAATACAACTAAAAAAAACCCATGGTTGTAGCTTTTATCAATTTTGAAATATTTTTCATATAAAAAAATGATAAGTGACAAATTTTCAACCATCAGTCAACTTTGACTCTACCAAATAATGGTCGAAAAAACGTAATTGTAAGCTAAAACGCTTATATTCTAGTAATATTTCAATAATTTGCCTTCATTTTATAACAAATTGGAAGTCTCTAGCACAATATTTCGATTTATGGTGAATTTATGAAAAAAATAACATTTTCTTTACGTCCGCGCTGTAACTCTTCCGAAAAAATCATATGTGCGATTGTGGTAATGTTTGCACCATTTTAAATTAGCCGTTCATAAAGTTTTATATATGAAAATGTGAGCAATTTCATGTAGAATACAACGAAATATAATTGAAGGTTCTAGCTTTTCTCATTTTTGAAATATTTGCATATAAATCACAATAAATAGAAAAAAAAACCACGTTGGTCAACTTTGACTCTACCGAAATGGTAAAAAAAACGCAATTGTAAGCTAAAACTCTTACAGTCTAGTAATATTCAGTCATTTATCTTCATCTTGAAACAAATTCGAAGTCTCTAGCACAATATTTAGATTTATGGTGAATTTAAAAAAAAAAAAAACTTTCCTTCCCTCCGCGCGCGGATTCTCCGCCACAAATCTCCGAAATGCGTACGTACCATTCTCGGAATATTTGCTCCATTTCATATTAGGCATTTCATAGAGTTTTTATGTATGAAAATGTGCGAAACTTCATGTAGAATAAAACGAAAAATATTTAAAGGTTGTAGCTTTTCTAATTTCTGAAATAATTGCATACAAAAAAAATTTATTAAAAAATTCGATATTCGGCTCAACTTTAACTCTTCAGATATGGTCAAAAACTGCAATTGTACGCTAATACTCTTACGGTATAGTAATATTCAATCATTTATCTTCATTTGAAAGAAATTGGAAGTCTCTATGACAATATTTAGATTATGGTGAATTTTTTTTGGAAAAAAGTATTTGTTTACTTCCGCACATTACGAATTCATGCATTATTTTGTGATAATATTTTCTCTGTGTTGCTTGATATCGTTTTACAATGTTGTTATATACCAAAATGATCGCAATTTAGTGTAAATAAAAATAAAAACAACGAAAAAAAATTAACTTGTTACCTTTAACCGTTTTGCGCATAGCGTGATTTGAATACAATTATATATGAAAATTTCGTTTTTTCGTTTTTTTTTTTTTTTTTTTTTTTTTTTTTTTTTTTTTTTTTTTTTTTTTTTGCGCTATCATATATCGCATTATTTATATATGATAATGATAATTTTTTTCATTTCTGATGGTTGCATACTAAACTTCAGCCAATGACAAAAAAAGGAGCCAAAAATGAACTCTTAATCTTGAAAACTAAGTCGCTGTGATTTTTTGAAAAAAAAATATTTTTTCCGCTTCCGCGGTCACTCTGAAACACCTCCGGCACACGGGAGACAATTTTTTTTTTTACCACTTCGGCGTAAGAGGGTTAATATTACGTTACGTATATGTTTCATTATAGCTGTCAGTAACTTGGTATCTCCATTAGGTAAAGATAGAATAAAGAATAGAAATGAATGGTTATTATACTGTTTGGTAGTTTCATTAGTTGAAGAGGGATACTAATGAAAATTAATGGCTTACTATGTGTCCTAGGAAAAGTGATTGCTTGGCGTTCATTCGGTCTCGTAAGAGCTGAATGTAAAACAAATGATTGGTATATATATATATATATATATATATATATATATATATATATAATATATATGTATATATATATACAGTGGGCGGGCCCCCGTATTCGCATTCTCCGGATTCGCGGACTCACTGATTCGCAGATTTCTCTCTGGACATATCTACCCACTTATTTGCGGCGGATTCGCCATTCCGGGATTTTCCGACAAAAATAATCACTAATTAGTGTATTTTGATGTTTATTTTATTTTCATGACTAAATACATTTTTATAATACAAAAATGATTTACTAATTTCCAAATAATAATTTTGATTAATACTGTATTAGTAAGTTTAATAAGTTTAAATGATATCACATAATAAAAATAATAATTCTCTCTCTCTCTCTCTCTTGCTCCTAGTAATAGCCATCTTGCTTGGTGAGACGTTCCCGCGCGAAGTCAGATTAATCAACAGATATCACAAGTTTAACATACGTCTAGAATTTGAGAAATATCTAGAAGTGTTCGTGAAATATCGGTGATAAGATTAGGGTGAAAATAGTAGGATAAAGCATCTTCTAAGTTAGTTTATCAAGTGAAATACTATAAATCAGAACAAGATGGCAGTAAGTTCAAGTGCGGGAAAACATGGCGAAATTTAGCTTGCTTGGCAGATTCGCATTACGATGAGGTAGCAGGAAGAGAACTGGCATTTTCTCATCTATGAGATCAGCAACAGTCCTAACCAAAAAGATACAAAAGCATTCATAGATATATTAGAAGGATATAATCCTTCAAACTGGAACAAATCAACTGAAAACATCTTGAAAATAATTGAAGAAGTTCCAAATAAAATCCAAGTGGTCAAGAGACTCATAAAGAAAATATACATAAACCAACATATTCCGACAAAGAAATGAAATAAGGTGAACCTTGTGAATATCCTAATTGATGCATTAGGAAAAAGAATGCCAAAAGCATGCAAACTGTGTAAGGTGTGGTATAGCATAGTTAATCCACAAAACCTAATCAGAAAATGTGCTGCATGCAACTTCGACCCATCCACAATGTGCTGAGGTAATGCAAGATATGAGAAAAGATACAAGAATATTTTGCTCAACATGTCTATCATGGATAGACAATGTTATTAAATCAAGACTGAATGTACAAATAGTTGAGGATGAAGAAGAAGAGGAAGAGGAAGAAGAAGAGGAAAACGGAAGAGAAGTAAACAAAAACTGAAATGACAGAAAAAAATAAGGAAAACAAAGAACAAGATAAAAGTATGGATGCAGAGATACTCATTGATACTACATATGAGGCAATAAAGCAGCATACCTACGAAGAAATAAATTACAATATGACAACACAAAGAAAATCCAGAAGAGGCTCTACCCAGATCTACACAATGACGGGAAAGAGGAAAAAAAAATAGACAAAAAAGACAAAGTCTGCAACCTTTTGAAAAGAGGGAATTGCAGATTTGGAGAAAGATGTTACTACAAACATCCTAATGTATGTCACAACTATGAAATATATGGTAAATGGGCATACCTAAATGGCTATGAGGATATTGCAGAGATCTGCATCCAAAAATATGCAAAAACCTATAAGAAGGAAAAGGATGTAAGTTCGACAAAAAATGTAAATATATGCACCCTGTAGCCATGAATCATAATAAGAAAGAAACAAATAAAGAGAGGAATAAAGAATATCAGGTAAAAGAAAAAAGCAAGCCATCAACGAGATATGCAGAGATGTCAGCAAAAAATTTCAAAGCATCAGCTCCAAGATTCTACTCAAAAGATAATAACTGTATTTATTATGCAAGAGGATATTGCAGATACGGAGAAAATTGCAGATTCAGACACAAAATGAATAATTATGATGAAGGAAGATCAAATATTATGGAAAAGTTTGATTTTTTTTTAATGTCAGAATTTCTGGAAATGAAAAAAAGAACAACATGGGAAAATCCTTATTATTACCAATATTAAATGAAGGAGAAAACACGCAAACCATCATAGTGATAAATGCGCAGGGTCTAGTTACGAGTAACTCAAAAAGAAAAATAGAGTACTTAGAAGAACTAACCCAAATTGAAAAGAAAATAGATATAATGAATATAAGTGAAACCTGGTATTCCCAAGAGACTGGGAATGATGATCAAATAAAAGGGTTCCAAACTTATAGATCAGATAGAAAAAATAGGAATCAAGGGGGAACCGCAATATATGGGAAAGACAAAAAACAAGGAAAAATATATGAGAAATATAGTAACTCAGAATGTGAAGTAATAGCGGTAGAATTTGAATCTGAAAAATTAATGAACATAGTAATATATAGACCTCCTAATACTAGAGAGTTTGACTTAATAATAGAAAAATGGATGATATATGTAGAAATCACAAGGACTTGACTATTCTCCTATCTGGAGACTTCAAACTTTCCTTTTGTAGCTGAAAGAACGAATAGGAGATTGTGGTTGTACTTATACATATAAAAAAAGAGAGTACAGTAGACCCTTGACTCATGAACGCATTGACCCACGTACAACTCGATCCCCGACCAAAATTATAGGTAAAATTTCACCCTTGACCTACGAACTAACTTTGAGATACGAACAAAAAAAAATGCGGAAAATAAAAATTCTGTTTGGGTCATGAACTAATTTTGAGACATGAACATTTGAAAAATGCTGGAAATTTCTGGAAAATAACAATTCACTTTGTTTCACAAACTAATTTTTAGACACAAACATTTGAAAAATGCGCGAAATCGACCCCAGAACACGTGATGAGCGTTTGAGTTGCCATGGGAACAGCCATCCTCCAGCCGCCCACGCACGGCGTCACCCACGCATCGCTCTTTGTCTCATCTCATTGTGTACAAGACGTTCGTCAATTCGCTTTAGCATTTTTTTTTTTGCGCTAAAACTTGTGATTTTCTTCATAATGGGCCCTAAGAAAGTGAAGAGTGGTGGTGAAAGTAAGAAAGTGAAGAGTGATGGTGAGAAGAGGGTGCAGAGGAAGATAACCATTGAAATAAAGAAAGAAATTATAGAAAAGTTTGAACGTGGTGTTCGCGTGACCGATATCGCAAGTGAGTACAAGATGGCCAAGTCGACAATTTTGAAAAACAAGGATGCCATTAAAGAAGCAAATGTTGCGAAGGGAGTGACAGTACTAACCAAGATGAGATCGCAAACCCTCGAAGAGGCAGAAAAAATAATTTTGAAGTGGGTACATGAGAAACAGATGGCAGGTGATAGTGTAAACGAGCCGATCATCTGCGAGAAAGCTCGGCAAGTGTATCAGAGTTACGTACCGCACATTAAATTCTGCGTGGCGGAAACTTTGGCCCCAGTGCGTAACTGTCCGTGACTTTGAGGGCTTCGATGCAGAGATTGTGCAAGAAATTGTGTCCATGGGCAACAGTATGGGTCTACAAGTCAACGACGAAGATGTGAAGAATTGGTCGCTGAACATTCAGAAGATTTGACTGCGGACGAACTTGTTCAACTCCACAAAGAGCAGCAGGAGCAACTTGCTCGGGAGCAATCAACTGACGAAGAGGAGGCTGGGGAGGAAGTTACAGATGTCAGCAGTGATGTGATAAAGCCACATTGGAAAAGTGGAATGATGTCCAGTGCTTCCTGAATTGTATCATCCGGACAAAATTGTTATGAACAGGATCGTGAATATGCTCAATGAAAATTTAATGAGCCATTTCCAGAAAAGTTATGCAAGGAAGGAAAAGGCAACAGACATTGGATAAGTTTGTGATTAAACGTTCACCAAAAAAACCTAGAAGAGTTGAATCTCCGGAACGAGATCTCCCCGACCGGATGGGGGAGGTCTCCTTCCGCACAATAACCTCCTCCCCACCCACCACCCTCCTCTTCTCTTGTCCGTCAAGCCAGAAGTCTCGCCAGTCATAGTAAGTGTTCACTTTACAAACGTTTTATTAGTGTTAGTTACCATTTTAAATTATATTATTAGATATATTAAGGTTTTTTACACTGACTTTTACATTATCTGGTGTAAAATAAGGCAAAATATACATAATATATTGGTTCGTAGGGGTCGGGAAGAACCAATTAATTAGTTATTCCCATTAAACCTTATGGGGAGGAAATTAGCTCCGAGTCACGAACAATTTGGAACACGACCAAGGTCTAGGAACGGATTGTGTTCGTGAGTCAAGGGTCTACTGTAATAGTAGTGCAGAAGATAAGAGGCAATTCCAAAGATATTAGATAGCTACTAGAATACAACATTCAACAAATAAATCACCTGCCAACAAGAAAGGAAAATACTTTAGACCTAGTTATTTGTGAACGAGATGAATTATGTTAAAGAAATAATAGTTTATAATGCGAGTATTTCAGACCATAATATCATAGAATTAACAGTCCATTCCAAAGCAAGTGAAAACAGAGATAAGCAAAGAAATTGAAAAAGTGGGAAGGATATGGAAAATACAACTTCTACAGTAAAAAAAATAAAATGGTCAGAAATAAATGAAGAATTAAACAAAGATTGGGATAACATTTTCGTAAGTGATGACATAAAAGGGTAAATACGGAGATATTATATAAAATATTAGAGAAAATAGTGGATAAATATACTGAAGAAGAAAAGTAAACATCAGTCATGCATACCAAGTGACAAGAGGTCTTGTTCCAGAAAATCAGAAAGTGGAAAAAAAGGTCTTGCAAAAGAAAAAAAAAATGCATGGAAAGTTATAGAACTAAAAGTAAGATAGAAAATGCAGGAACAAAAGATTATACAACCAAAAGAAAATGAAAAAACGGACTTGAAGAAAAAAAACCCTAATAAATATCAAGCAAAAACCCCAAACTATTATACTCATACACAAAAAGATGAATAAAAGAAGAATAGAAATAGGCCCTCTAAGAATTGAAGGGAGATTAAAGAATTGAAAAAAAGGAAATTTGCAACATATTGGCAGAAACGATATGAGAGAATTCACCCCTAGAATAGATAATGAAGATAATGATATAGAAGTAAGGGACAAAAATAGTGAATATTTAGCCGACATAGATATTAATGAAGCTGATATTGCAGGCTATTAATGAAATTAAAAATGGAGCTGGGGGGATACTGTGCAGGCTATAATGAAATTAAAAGGAGCTGCAGGGCCCCCAAGGGCCTGATGAGTTCCTGCTATTTTGTTAAAGAAAGTAGTTCATTCTATCGCAAAGCCACTTGCAATATTATTAAGACCAAGTGTAGATACAGGCAAGATTTATGATGATCACAAATTAGCATATATTACCCCTACTTTCAAAAGTGGATCAAGACTAAGGAGGGCAAGTAATTATAGGCCTGGGTTAGTCTAACATCACATATAATGAAAAGTGTATGAAAGGGTAATGAAGAAAAATATTATGAAACATTTAATAAAAAATAATTTGTTTAACATAGGACAACATGGTTTCGTACCTGGAAAAAGTACACAAACCCAACTGTTAGTCCACCGTGAGAACATATTCAAAAATATGAAAAGCGGAAATGAAACAGATGTGGTTTATCTAGACTTTGCAAAAGCTTTTGACAAGGTAGACCATAATATATTAGCGAAGAAAATTAGAAAACACAATATCGTGGATAAAGTAGGAAGATGGTTAAAAGAATTTTTACACAACAGAAAACAGATAGTTATTGCAAACGATGAGAAATCGATGAAGCCAAGGTAATATCCGGTGTGCCACAAGGTACGGTGTTAGCTGCAATACTGTTTTTTGTTATTATGATTGAAGACATAGACAGTAATGTTAAGGATTCGGTAGTGAGTAGTTTCGCTGATGACACAAGAATAAGTAGAGAAATTACTTGTGATGAAGATAGGAACGCTCTACAAAAAGACCTTAACAAAGTATATGATTGGGCAGAGGTAAATAGGATGATATTTAACTCTGATAAATTTGAATCAATAAATTATGGAGACAGAGAAGGAAAGCTATATCCTTAATTTCTGCCGTTGTCATAGGGTCGTCGTCGTCGTCCTCGCCGCTGCTAGAGAACTCCTCTTGAACGACGTTATGTTGCATGGCCTCCAACTCCTTCAGGTCATCCGTCGTAAGCTCCTCTTGGTGCTCCTCGAGAACGTCGTTGATGTCGTCCTCGTCGACGAACAGCCCCATGGACTTGCCGAGTGGAACGATCTCGTCAAGATCTGGTTCCAAAACAGTTTCGGGATCGCCAACTGTTTCGGACTCTGCAGCACCAGCTTCGCCCACATTGAATCCCTCAAAGTCTCGGGCGGATACGGCATCAGGCCAGTTTCCTCCAAAAGGAATTCAAGGTTCGCCTCGAAACCTCCAGCCAAGCTTGGTCAATGAGTCTGATACAAATGACGATGTCGAAATGCTCCTTCCAAAATTGACGCAAAGTGAGGTTTGTGGTATCGGTGATGTCGAAACATCTCTTGAAAAGATGTTTCGTGTACAGCTTCTTAAAGTTCGCTATCACTTGCTGGTCCATGGGTTGGAGGAGAGGGGTGGTGTTGGGCTGGAGAAAAAGAATCTTAACGAAGGAATACTCCACTAGGATATCTTCCTCGAGGCCAGGAGGGTGGGGAGGGGCATTGTCCAACACCAGCAGACATTTCAGGGGGAGGCACTTCTCTTGCAAAAATTTCTTCACTGTTGGGCCGAAACACAGATTTACCAACTCTGTGAACAAAAGCCTTGTTATCCAGGCTTTTGCATTAGCCCTCCACATCACTGGAAGCTTCTCCTTCAGTAATTTGTGGGCTTTGAAGGCTCGAGGAGTCTCGGAATGATACACCAGTAGGGGCTTCACCTTGCAATCCCCACTGGCGTTTGAACAAAGTGCCAGCGTAAGCCTGTCTTTCATAGTCTTATGCCCGGGTAGCTTCTTCTCTTCCTCCATGATGTATGTCCGACGAGACATTTTTTTCCAAAAAAGGCCAGTCTCATCACAGTTGAAAACCTACTGAGAACTGTAGCCTTCCTTGGTCATCATCTCGTCGAAAGTTTTCTTAAATGCTTCGGCCGCTTTCGTGTCCGAGCTGGCAGCCTCCCCATGACGCACCACCGAATGGGTGCCAGTCCGTTTACGGAATTTCTCGAACCAGCCATGCAAAGCCTTGAACTCTGGGGTTGGCGTTGAAGTCCCTTCCCCTCCGTCGTCTTCCGCCTGCGCAATCAAATCGCCGAAAATAGCGGTGGCCTTGTGGGCGATTGCTGTCTCTGTTACCGTATCGCCAGCGATTTCTTTGTCTTTTATCCAGACGAGGAGCAGCCGTTCCATCTCGTCGTGCACGTGGGTCCTCTTGCTGGACAAAATAGTGATGCCATTCGACGGTGTAGCTGCTTTGATGGCATCCTTCTGTTTAAGGATGGTGCCTATTGTCGACGGATTACAGCCGTATTCCTTTGCGATCACACTCAATCGCATACCAGCTTCGTACTTCTTGATAATCTCCATCTTTGTCTCCAAAGAGAGCGTGCGCTTCTTTCCGTGAATTTCAACTTTCTTGGGACCCATGACTACGTTATCTTGTACGTAATTTACGTATAAGTTACACAATAAAGTTTTCGCACAACACGATAATAGTGCTGCAACGAAATCACTAACGAATTTACGTTACTAAATGATATCGTTGGACCGAACGAATGCTGTGTGCGTACGATAAAGATGTTGGTACAAAGAGGCCGAAATAGGTACGCCACCACGTATACGTATAAGATGCATGATGGGAGGGATGCTGTCCAATAGGAGAGAAGGATCTCATGGTGGTGACTAGCATCAGGAACCAATGGGAGAGCAGGAGGATGGTGGCGAGTCTACTAGTACTAAGATGGCGGCGCTCGGAGCGAGTTTCAAAATTGTTATCCGTGCAAATCTCGGACTTTCAGAAACCTTTCGTATCTTGAAAACTTTTCATATGTAGAGCCGTTAAATTTTTCACATTGGCTTTCATATCTTGAGTTTTTCGTAAGTTGAGCCTTTCGTATCTCGAGGTACCACTGTATTTTAAAGAAATACAATACTAATCTATCCATGTCACTTTTAATTAAGGTTAACTCTCTCTCTCTCTCTCTTGCCACACAAGATAATAATGTGTCATAGTGGTAACTCCCTCCCTCTCTTTCGCTGGAAGCGTTATAAGTAATTTTTGAGAGAACAGAGAGATAAACACACACTCTCTCTCTCTCTCTCTCTCTCTCTCTTCTCTCTCTCTCTCTCTCTCTCTCTCTCTCTCTCTCTATCTCTCTCTCTTTTACCGAGATGAAAGGAAATTTTATATTGGTACTAGTATGTAAAAATGTTTATTGATAATTTCAGTTATTTAATAATAATAATAATAATAATAATAATAATAATAATAATAATAATAATAATAATAATAAAAAACTGTACTTACAAAATTCATAATGGTAGTATTTTAAAGAGATGAAAATGACCTTTCCATTTCACTTGTAAGGATAACTCCTCTTTCTTACTGAGTTGAGAGAATTTTTATGCTAGATGCATGTGTTTATTATATTTTTTTCAAATAATAATAATAATAGAAGTAGTAATAATACAATAACTAATTTCAAATGAAAAATTCTTCCCTTCATCTTTGTGTATCAATTTCCCTACCTTCTCATAACTCCATTGAACGCTCGGAGCTGGGGAAAGTAACCAATGCCATACAATGGTCAACGAATTTATGGTTTTTATGTAATATCTCTCTCTCTCTTACTGAGATGAGATCATTTTCATGGACATGTATGTAATAAGTTTATCATTAATATTTTCCAATAATAATACTATAACTGTAATTACATAATTCATATGTGAGTATTTAAATACAATAAACATTCCATTTCACTCCTTCGTACTTCTTGATGATCTCCATCTTTGTCTCCAAAGAGAGCATGCGCTTCTTTCCGTGAATTTCAACTTTCTTGGGACCCATGACTACGTTATCTTGTACATAATTTACGTATAAGTTACACAATAAAGTTTTCGCACAACACGATATATACTGCAACGAAATCACTAACAAATTTACGTTACTAAACGAAATCGTTGGACCGAATGAATGCCGTGTGCGTACGATAAAGAGTGGGTACAAGAGGCCGAGATAGGTACGCCACCACGTATACTATAAGATGCATGATGGGAGGGATGCTGTCCAATAGGAGAGAAGGATCTCATGGTGGTGACTAGCATCAGGAACCAATGGGAGAGCAGGAGGATGGTGGCGAGTCTACTAGTACTATGATGGCGGCGCTCGGCGTGAGTTTCAAAATTGTTATCCGTGTAAATCTCGGACTTTCAGAAACCTTTCGTATCTTGAAAACTTTTCGTATGTAGAGCCGTTAAATTTTTCACATTGGCTTTCGTATCTTGAGTCGTAAGTTGAGCCTTTCGTATCTCGAGGTACCACTGTATTTTAAAGAAATACAATACTAATCTATCCATGTCACTTTTAATTAAGGTTAACTCTCTCTCTCTCTCTCGCCACACAAGATAATAATGTGTCATAGTGGTAACTTTCCCTCCCTCTCTTTCGCTGGAAGCATTATAAGTAATTTTTGAGAGAACTCTTTCTCTCTCTCTCTCTTTTCCTTTTGCCGAGATGGAAGGATTTTCATGGTACTAGTATGTAAAATGTTAATTGATAATTTCAGTTATTTAATAATAATAATAATAATAATAATAATAATAATAAAACTGTACTTACAAAATTCATAATGGTAGTATTTTAAAGAGATGAAAATTAACTTTCCATTTCACTTGTCCAAGGATAACTCCTCTTTCTAACTGAGATGAGAGAATTTTTATGCTAGATGCATGTGTTTATTATATTTTCAAATAATAACAATAATAGAAGTATTAATAATACGATAACTAATTTCAAATGAAAATTCTTCCCTTCATCTTTTTGTGTATCTATTTCCCTACCTTCTCATAACTCCAGTGACGCTCGGAGCAGGGAAAGTAACAATGCCATACAATGGTCAACGAATTTAATGGTTTTTTACGTAATATCTCTCTCTCTCTCTCTCTCTCCTCTCTCTCGCTCCTCTCTTCTTCTGAGATTGAGATCATTTTCATGGACATGTATGGTAATAAGTTTTATCATTAAATATTTTCCAATAATAACTACTATAAACTGTAATTAAAAACAAAATTCATATGTGAGTATTTTAAATACAATAAACATTCCATTTCACTCCTTTAAAATACTGTAAGGACAACTCACTCTCTCTCTCTCTCACAAGATACTTGTCATAGTGGCAACTGTCTCTCTTGGCTGCAAGTGTTATAAGTACGTATGTAAGTATATACCTTTAAGGGGACCGTCCGCTATGATGCTATTTTTTTTTATTTATTATGCAAAATACATAATTTTCATATATGTTTTAGATATATATAATACCTTCATCATATAAAAAATTTCAAGTCATTTGATCAAAAAACTTTTCGTTTTATTAGCAAAAAAAAAAAAAAAAAAAAAAAAAATTGGTAGAGTTTTCTCCGCTAATATGACATCAGTTGTATTGAAAATCCTACCATAAAAACTTCTTTATATACGGAACCAATTCTGTGTGACGAATTTTGTTATTTTTTAATTTTGTTTATTTTTTTTTTTATGAATTTTTTTTTTTTTTGTTTTTTTTTGTTAGTCTAGACACTCAAAAAATTCTAAAAAAAAAAGAAAAAAAAAGAAATCAAAATTCTGTCACACAGAATTATGGGATTTTTATCCTCTTTCCAATGATATCTTTCTCTCTAAAATTGGATAATAAATAACCGAGTAATGGTTACCGACAAGCGCACAAGTATGTTTTTGAGTTATGAGCTCCCAAAGATTTGCTATGTAAATTTTTGCTTTTTTTCTTATAAAAGTCAAAACAACATTATTATAATTACTTTATTTGTACTTTTATTGTTGATTTCTACATCAAGGATCGTGGTCCTACCCCAAAATAAAAGTGGTGGGGTTAATACCCTCAGCTGACACCAGATAATGATGTTGATGGCGAGACATGAGACAATGAGGGCAGCTGAAAACAATTAATTTTCGTGTTTTTCTTTCAGCACACTCCTGGCCTTCGCTAATTTGCTAGCCATCGTTGCTGGGTAGCCTTCTTGATCTTAGGTAACTTTGGCATTTTTTTATTTTTTCAAGTTGACATGTCATCCGCCATAGCGGACGGTCCCCTTAAGGGTACTTAATGTTGAGGATTACTTTGAAATTATATTAATACAATCTCTAAGATTAATACAGTAATATGATAATAATTCAAGGTAAATTTGATGCAGATGTTACATAAGGTATAACATTTGGTGTTTCTATTCGTCCTTCTTTTATCTCTCTCGCTCTCAGCAAAAGAATTGATAGACAGACAAACATAATTACACAGTCCTCTCTTCTCTGGAGAAATATATGTACTTTATGGGAGGTGAAAAAAAGTTGCCTACAGACGTCATTAATAATAATTTTTGGGGGGGTGGGAAAATTTGTGTAAAAATTCATGATATTAAATTGTAATATGTTCCCGTGTTGTTTTCAAAATGTACTGTTTTCTGGAAGAATCACTTGTTTACTGCGGGTATCCTTCAAGGTGTGGCTAGCCTATGGCGACTCTCCCTCTCTGTAGAGTGAAAATCGCCCTTATGGCTAATCTGGTAGTGTCAGTTAGTATATTAAGCCTTCTTTTGACTATGGTGTTCTTTGTAAAATCAGTGTGCCTCAGTAAAAGTGTCCCAATAGGACCGAAAGTACTCGGCTATCGCTTTTTCATTTTTTTCCTTCGTGGAAAAAAAACCTTTATTTATACATAGCATCAGTTTTATATACTATGATCAAGTTGTATATATATATATATATATATATATATATATATATAATATATATATATATCTATATATATATATAATATATATATATATATATATATATATATATATTATATATATATATTTATATATATATATATATATATATATATATATATATATAGTATATATATATATATAATATATATATATATATATATATATAGATATATATATATATATATATATATATATATATATATATATATATATATATTTATATATATATATATATATATATATATATATATATATATATATATATATATATATATATATATATATATATATATATATATATATATATATATATACATATATATATATAAAACAAACTACACACACACACACACCACACACACTATATATATATATATATATATATATATATATATATATATATATATATATATTGTGGTCCCCCCGTATTCGCGGGGAATGCGTACCAGACCCCCCCGTGAATAGTTAGAATCCGCGATGTTTGGAACCCCTATAAAAATGCTATAAACATGCCTATTTTGTTAGTTAAAACTTAAGAAAAACCAATAAAAATTTTCATACCTGGTTTTTTTAATAGTTTTATCACAAAAAGTGTATTGTATGATTGAAATTTTGAACAAAAACCAGGAATTTATGGATATTTCTCATAGAAAAATACCGCAAATAATGCAGGGAAACGTGCGAGTCCGCGAATCCGGAGAACGCGAATACGGGGGGTCCACTGTATATATATATATATATATAAATATATATATATATATATATATATATAGTTAGAGTAATATGTAAATGATTTTTACAGGGAAATATTCAATGTCTTTAAATAACTTCTTGTTTTTTATGCTTGTTTTTTATGCCTCTCCACCATATCATTTTGTTCATGGCTTGATAACATACAAAGAATACAGGCAATGTGAGGAGGTGGTAAAATGCTCATGGAGTTATAACCATTCATCTCATAATTGCAGTGTAAATGATCACTGAATCTTTTATATTTGGTCTGGTGTTTAACAGCAAAATTTTTACATGCTTTTATTCAACTGTCTGTCTGTTTGGGTCAAAACTTGTAACTCAGTTTTCTACCTGTTCCGTTTTCATTTGATGAACTTCAAATTTGTTTGAAACTCTAGATTTTTCACAACTTCTTTGACTCAGTGGAAAGGTCAATAATTATATAGAATACATTAACCCTTAAACGCCGAAGCGGTATTTTAAAAATCGTCTCCCGTATGCCTAGGGGGTCTCGGAGTGAGAGCCGAAGCGGAAAAAATATTTTTTTCAAAAAATCACAACGCGCTTAGTTTTCAAGATTAAGAGTTCATTTTTGGCTCCTTTTTTTGTCATTGCCTGAAATTTAGTATGCAACCATCAGAAATGAAAAAAATATCATTATCATATATAAATAATGCGATATATGATAGAGCGAAAACAAAATTTCATATATAATTGTATTCAAATTGCGCTGAGTAAAACAGTTAAAGCTAAAGAGTTAATTTTTTTTCGTTGTATTGTACACTAAATTGTGATCATTTTGGTATATAACACATTGTAAAACGATCATAGCAACACAGAGAAAATATTATCACAAAATGATGCATGAATTCGTAACGTGCAGACGTAAAATTTTTTTTTTTTCAAAAATTCACCATAAATCTAAATATTGTTCTAGAGACTTCCAATTTGCTTGAAAATGAAGATAAATGATTGAATATTACTATACTGTAAGAGTTTTAGCTTACAATTGCAGTTATCGACCATTTCGGACTAGTTAAAGTTAACAGAATGTCGAATTTAAAAAAAAAAAATTTATATGCAAATATTTTGAAAAGGAGAAAAGCTACAACCTTCAATTATTTTTTTATGTATTTTACATGAAATTGCATATTTTTCATATATAAAACTCTATGAAACGCCTAATATGAAATGGAGCAAATATTCCGAGAATGCGACATACGCATTTCGGAGATTTGCGGCAGAGAATCCGCGAGCGGAGGGAAGGAATGTTTTTTTTTTTTTAATTCACCATAAATCTAAATATTGTGCTTGAGACTTCGAATTTGTTTCAAAATGAAGATAAATGACTGAATATTACTAGACTGTAAGATTTTTAGCTTACAATTGCGTTTTCGACCATTTCGGTAGAGTCAAAGTTGACCAAACTGTGGGTTTTTTTTTTTTATTTATCGTGATTTATATTCAAATATTTCGAAAATGAGAAAAGCTACAACCTTCAATTATTTTTGGTTGTATTCTACATGAAATTGCGCACATTTTCATATATAAAACTTTAAGTAACGACTAATTTAAAATGGTGCAAACATTACGACAATCACGTGAAGTTTTTTCGGAAGTTACCGCACAGACGTAAGGAAAATTTTTTTTTCCCATAAATTCACCATAAATCAAAATATTGTGCTAGAGACTTCCAATTTGTTGTAAAATGAAGGTAAATGATTGAATATTACTTGAATATAAGAGTTTTAGCTTACAATTGCGTTTTTCGACCATTTTGGTAGAGTCAAAGTTGACCGATGGTTGAAATTTTGCCATTTATCGTTATTTATATGAAAATATTTCAAAACTGATAAAAGCTACAACCATGGGTTGTTTTTAGATGTATTGTGCATAAAACTGCGCACATTTCCATATATAAAACTTTATGTAACGGCTAATTTAAAATGGTGCAACCATTACAACAATCGCACGTATGATTTTTTTGGAAGAGTTACTGCGCGGAAGTAAGGAAAAAGGTTTTTTCATAAATTCACCATAAATCGAAATATTGTGCTAGACACTTCCAATTTACTGTAAAATGAAGGTAAATGATTGAATGTTACTAAAATATAAGAGTTTTAGCTTTCAATTGCGTTTTTCGACCATTTCGGTAGAGTCGAAGTTGACCGAAGGTTGAAATTTTGGCACTTATCGTTATATGAAAATATTTCATCGTTATTTATATGAAAATATTTCAAAACTGATAAAAGCTACAACCATGAGTATTTTATTGTTGTATTCTACATGAAATTGCGCACATTTCCATATATAATACTCCATGTACCGGCTAATTTAAAATGGTGCAAAAATTATGTCAAAGTGACGAAATAATTTCTGAGATGTGTCACTGATACTTTTTAGTGCGATACGAAAGAAATTAGCGATTTCGCGACTGCGTAACGATTGTAAACACAAAACAACACCTTGATCCGTGAACTCCCAGCATCCCCAAGGCGCGTGATTCAAAAGTTTTCGGCTGGTAGTCCTATAAGTATTTTTCCTCGAATTTTTAAAAAACTTTTCTATGTTGACGTAAAATACGTCCAATCGGCACCCGACAGACAATTTATCTCGACGTAAATTACGTCCAATAGGCGTTTAAGGGTTAATAACTTTAAAGAGATTTTTCAAACCTTCTTTGACTTGACAGGATACCATTAATCTGTAATCACCTGAAGAAAAGACCACTTGGTCTTGAAACTAGTGAATTTTAACATTTTTAATATGTTTCTTAACCCTCTTACGCCGAAGCCCTAAAATCGAAACCTCTCCATGGTAATGCCGGCGCCGGTTTGGAGTGACGCGGAAGTGGAAAAAATAATTTTTTCAAAAAATCACAGCGCGCTTAGTTTTGAAGATTAAGAGTTCATTTTTGGCTCATTTTTTTTTTCATTGCCTGAAGTTTAGTATGCAATCATCAGAAATGAAAAATAATATCATTATCATATGTAAATAATGCGATATATGGTAGCGAAAAAAAAAAATTCAATTAGATAATTGTATTCAAACTCACGCTGTGCAAAAAACGGTCAAAGCTAACGAGTTACTTTTTTTTCGTTGTATTGTACACTAAATTGCAATCCTTTTTGATATATAATACATAGTAAACAATAAAAGCAACACCGGAAAAATATTATCACAAAATGATGTACGAATTTGTAACGCGCGTACGTAAAAAAAAACAAAATATTTTCAAAAATTCATCGTAATTCTAAATATTGTTCTAGAGACTTCCAATTTGTTTAAAAATTAAGAAAAATGATTGAATATTACGATACTGTAGAGTTTTAGATTAGAATTACAGATTTCGACCATTTCGGACGAGTTAAATTTGACGAATGTCGAAATTTTTATATATATATTTTTTTATTTTATGCATCATATTTCGGAGATGGAAAATGCTACAACCTTCAATTATTTTTTATTGTATTCTTCATGAATTTGCACACATTTTGATATATGAAAACTCTATAAAAAGGCTAATATTAAAAGGAGCAAATATTAGGATAATGCGATGTACGTATTTCGGAGATTTGCGGACGCGAATCGGCGCGCGGTGAAGGTGAGGTATATTTTTCAAAAATTCACCATAATCACAATATTGTTCTAGAGACTTCAAATTTGTTTCAAAATGAAGAAACATGACGGAATATTACTAGGCCGTAAGAGTTTTAGCTTACAATTGCATTTTTCAACTATTTCGTAGAGTCAAATTTGACCGAACGTGGTTTTTTTCTATTTATCGTGATTTATATGCAAATATTTCGAAAAAAGAGAAAAGCTACAACCTTCAATCATTTTTAGTTGTATTCTACATGAAATTGCGCACATTTTCATATATAAAACTTTATGTAACAGCTAATTTTTAAATGGTGCAAACATTTCGACAATCGCACAAAAAAATTCTGATTTTTTCGGAAGAGTTACCTTTACCGCGCAAACGTAAGGAAAATGTTTTTTTTTTTCATAAATTCACCATAAATCGAAATATTGTGCTAGAGACTTCCAAGTCGTTGCAAAATGAAGGTAATGATTGAATATTACTAGAATATAAGAGTTTTTAGCTTACAATTGCGTTTTCGACCATTTCGGTAGAGTCAACGTTGACCGAAAGTTGAAATTTTTGCACTTAACGTTATTTATATGAAAATATTTCGAAACTGATAAAAGCTACAACCATGGGTTGTTTTATTGTTGTATTGTGCATGAAATTGCGCACATTTCCATATATAAAACTTTATGTAACGGCTAATTTAAAAAAGGTGCAAACATTAGGACAATCGCATGAAAAAATTTATCGGAAGAGTATCGCACGAACGTGAGGAAAAAGTTTTTTCATAAATTACCATAAATTGAAATATTTGTGCTAGAGACGTCCAATTTGTTGCAAAATGAAGGCAAATGATTGAATATTATTATAATATAGAATTTTAGCTTACAATTGCGTTTCTCGACCATTTCTGTAGAGTCAAATTTGACCAAACGGTTGAAATTTTTGCACTTATCGTTATTTATATGAAATATTTCAAAACTGATAAAAGCTACAATCATGAGTATTTTTTTTTTTTTTTGTAATTTTATTTTAACATGAAATTGCGCACATTTTCATATATAATACTTCATGTAAAGGAAATAATTTAAAATGGTGCAAAAATTATGTCAAAGTGACAAAATAATTTCCCCTTCCCAAGATGTCACTGATACTTTTTAGTGCGATAAGAAAGAAATTCGCGCTTGCGCGCCTGCGTAGCGATTGTAAACATAACAACGCCTTGATCCGTGAACTCCCAGCATCGCCCAAGGCGCGTGATACAAAAACTTTTCGGCTGGTAGGCCTATAAGTATTTCCGCGAATTTTTAAAAAAACTTTTTTGAGCCGACGTATGATACGTCCAATCGGCATAACGGGAGACATTTTGACTCGACGTTTAATACGTCCAAACGGCGTAAGAGGGTTAAATAAATATGGGATTTCACTTATTCATATCATGTCCCATTTCACTATCTACAATCATAAATCGGTATAATTTCTGTCAAAACTACAAGTATAAAATAAAAAATATTTCAAAAATTTTATAAACACTTATCAAAATGCACTAGAAGTGGAAAATAAATTTATTTTGTCCCACCAGGATTTTCTTACAATTAACAATGTTTACAAAAATAAAAGTTGGCACCAAACATGGAAGGAAGTCCTAAAGTAATGAAAAAACAATTATATTTCTTTTTTCCTGTAGGACATCCTTCTATGCTTGGCACCCATGCTTTATTTTTGTAGACATGGTTAATTGTAAGAAAATCCTGATGCCTCATAAAAACTCATTCACTTCTTGTTTCATTTTAATAAAAGCATGTTTTAGATTTTTATTTTTAAAATTTTTTATACTAACATCATTTTTACCACAAAAACATTCCATATATGAACCTTGTTCATCTGAGAAGTTTGAAAGTAAAAAGTGAGAGATTATTTTTTCCTATTTCTAAATTTTGTTTTGACTTTTTGATAAAGCAGTTTGTTATTCGGTGAAATTACTGTCATGAAAATTTTTACATCCATTTAGACACTCTTATGACTTAGCAATTCAATATTCAGACATTACTGCAATGAAAATGGCTATTCCAAAAATATACAGCGCGTCCTCGACTTACTGCGAGGGGATCCGTTCCAGCGCCGTGCTGTAAGTTGGTTTCCACCTTAAGTTGGATTTTTTTTATGTTAACAACACTTTAACAGTGCTCACAGCAACATAACTCGAGTTAAGACACAATAACTTGATGTTGCACCAAGTTAAAGTGTTGTAAGCACTGTTAACTTGATGTACAATGAACAGGGAATGGCACTGAAAAAGAGCTGCAAGATCAAATCACCTTAAGTCAAGGACATAATGTATAAGAATTGAACATTTTGTTTAAAGATAAGTGGAAGACAATGCTTTTGTAATAAGATTAAATATTGCACATTTTTACAATGGTCTATAAACAGAATTACCACAGCATGCTGTTGGTTAATAGTTAGAGTATGTCCTATTTTTAGCTTCATTCTACCTTTGGGAAAGCAGTAGTATGTGTATGGAATAAGCATATGGTTACGTATGGGTTTCCCATAGGAGTCTGAAAGGGAAATTTCTAAAGTCTGGAATTTTTTATAGTCCAGTCATGGCCAGTTTCTAAAGGTTGCCAGATGAAAAAGAATAATTTTTTTTCCTATTCTTTAAAACTAAACTTTTTGTATATATAGTGTAACATTTAGTGATATTTTTACAATTAATACTTTTAAAATGACACTTTACTGACTTGGCAATTTAATATTCACACACTATTGCTACATAAGAATTGGATGCTTTGTTTCAAGTGAAAAAATATACAAATTTTGACATAGGAAAACCAATTTTGGTAGCTGATATTAAGTCCTCAAGGAGTTACTTTCATGGTGTCCCTGGGCTCCATAAACAGACCAACCAATCTCAAAGAATTATCTTAACAGTTGATCTCAGCCAGAATATTGCTTGTTGTCAACTGTGATAAAAAATAAAGGACTCAAGACACAGTAACTACTTCATCTTTCCCTTCATCCTTCTCACAAAGATGTGACAACAGAACGTATGTCAACTATCTTCCTCATTACCAGCCAGGTCTGTGTAGGTCTGTGTTAAGACCAATGTTCAGCCCAGTCCCAGGGAATGTTTTTACAAACAGTTATAAAAAAAATAAAACTAGTATAAAGAAAACATATTAAATAAAAACAAATTTATGAAATGCTTTACCATTTGGATAACTCCGATTCTGATGACTGTAATGATGTGATACTCCTCTTCCGCGCCCTCTGTAGTTGTGATATGGAGGACGGTCATGCTGTTGGAGACAAATAAAAGTCATTATTGAAATGAATAAATAAAACATTAAAAATTATGAAGCAACACAATAATTTGCTTTAAAATCTTGAGTACAGTAGTCAAAATCCAGAGAGAGTTTGAGTAATTAAGCTGTTTCTTCATTAATATACACTTTTAATGAGTCACAAGAAATAAAACTTGTAATTTGTATAAAGGCGATCCTTAAGGGCTTGTTTCTGAAAATTTAATGACTGGAAAAGCCAATGTAGCATTCAAGAAAAATAAAAAAAGTACAGGAGGTGAACTCGGTTAATGGCATTCCAGTTTTATGGGGCTTGTCTAGCGCCATAAAATCGGTGATTTACAACAGCATAACATGCAGAGTTCCAGTTATCGCCACCATAAGGTGCCGATAATAGAGTTATGGCGACATAACATATCTAACAGAGGTGCCATTAACTGGATAAGCCATAAGCACCATAAATTGCTGAGTTTCTCTTAATGGCAGTTTTTGCTTTATGCTCAGCACTCTACTGATAACTGGGGGACACCTGCACCCAGCCGATAAACTGGGACTGCCTGTATTATGTATATTTTAGGGTTGTTGCCTTGTATAATAAGGCGCCCTATGAGGTAATGTTAGACTTGCGATAATCTTACTTTAAGTCGGTTGGTATTGCACTTCCATATTCAATGGAGTGTCTTGGGGTTTGTAGATCACTTACGAAGTCGGTATTATCTTCTTGGTTATTACGACGATGTGTTAAACTCATGATGATTCGGTGATTAGGTGAGGATCTAGTAGAAACCACGAAGTACAAAAATACTTATATTCTCTGAATTTACATGGTGAAGATCAGGTATGATTGTACAAGTTTTCTAATGACGATAGCTTGATCGCTTCTGCCAATGATGATTGGCTTAATTCTATTCTCTCTACATGATAAAGCTTAGTAAAGAGGTACAGGTCTTCTAATGACGATAGCTAACTCTCTCTGCTTAACTTCTCTCTGGCTGTCTACCATCTCTGTTACAAGTTATGAAGGAGGCAGATAGTAGCTCGAACATATGAACATACAATCAGATGACATAGTTACATACGAACACAACAATCAAAATGAGACAAGCTACAGATCACATAGGCCGTTTGAATTATAGGTCGCGGTAGTTGTCTCAAGCAGGGAGCTTGGACTAATGTTTATAAACAATTGAATGACTACAGGTGACGGCATGTTATCTTAGCCTACATACTTATTGTATACGTCATCTTTAGCGTCTCTAGTCTGATCACATTCCTGCAAGCAATCTGATTGACCCTCTTAGTTTTAGTCTTTTATATATAGGACTAACATTCCATATTTTTATTATGTAAACACTTACATATATAGTATATTGTTATTTATGTATATTTATATATATATATTATTATATTATATTATATATATATATATATATATATATATATATATATATATATATATAATATATATATATATATATATATATATATATATATATATATATATATATATTATACATATATATATATACCAGTAAGTCCTCGGGTTACGCCGGTCTCGACTTACGATGTTTCGTGGTTACGAACGCGCCCGCCCCCCATAAAAATATAAAAAATAATATTTTGCGTCGTTCCGTCTTACGCGGTTTAGCGTCGTAAGCGACGTAAACAAACGCGAACTAGTTCCGGGCGCACGGCGGAAGAAAACGCTTTGTGGGGGAGAGGACGGCGTCGCTTCGCTACGCTCATTCCTCGCCCATACGCCATTTTGGTTGTTTACACTGCCTCTCTCTCCCTCGTGTTGTATCGTTTTTGTAACTTTTTGCTCTTTGTTATGGCTCCCAAGCGCAAGGAGGACTCTTCTGATGGTAGTGCATCGAAGAAAGAAAGGCCATCACCATGGAAATTAAAGTGGACATTATAAAGCGATCTGAGAAGGGAGAAACGCCAACAAACATTGGCCGCTCGCTTGGCCTTAGCCGTTCGACCGTTGCTACCATTATCAAAGATAAAGAGCGCATCGTTGAACATGTGAAAGGATCTGCTCCTATGAAAGCGACAGTGATAACTAAGCAGCGTAGTGGTCTAATAATTGAAATGGAAAGGTTATTGGTGCTTTGGTTGGAAGACCAAAATCAACGGCGTATCCCAGTCAGCCTTATGGTGATTCAGGAGAAGGCGAAAAGATTGTTTGAAGCGTTGAAAAAGAAAAGGGGGAGGGAAGTGAAAGTGAAGAGTTTGTGGCTAGTAGGGTTGGTTTATGCGATTTAAGGCTCGGGCCAATTACCATAACCTTAAAGTGCAAGGTGAAGCTGCTAGTGGGGATGAGAAAGCGCGAGTGAATTTCCTAAAGCGTTGTCTGAGATAATTAAGGAGGGGGTTATTCTGCTCAGCAAGTGTTTAAACGTAGACGAGACAGGTTTGTTTTGGAAACGTATGCCTAACCGCACTTACATCGCCAAGGAGGAGAAGTCAGCACCCGGTCATAAAGCCAGCAAGGAGAGGCTAACTTTACTTCTTGGGGGTAATGCTGCTGGCGACTTCAAACTGAAGCCCTTGTTGGTGTATCAGGCTGAAAATCCAAGGGCACTCAAGGGCATTTGGAAGGGTCAACTACCAGTAATTTGGAAGTCCAACAAGAAAAGCATGGTGACACTTGCAGTGTTTGAGGACTGGTTCGTAAACCATTTTGTTCCAAGTGTGGAGCGGTATTGCGCCTCCAAGGGTATCCCCTTTAAGGTGTTGCTAGTGCTGGACCAATGCCCCTGGACACCCTGCCCAGCTGGGAGACTTCAAAACCCTAATGTCAAGGTGGTTTACCTTCCACCTAATACCACGGCCCTTTTACAGCCTATGGACCAAGGAGTGATTGCTTCGTTCAAGGCCTACTACCTACGAAGGACAATTGCTATGGCTTTACAGGCAACTGAAACCAAGAAGGACTTGACTCTGAAGGACTTTTGGAAATCCTACAACATCCTTGATGCTGTAAAGAACATTGCTAATTCCTGGGAAGGAGGTTAAGCAAAACAAACATGAATGGTGTCTGGAAGAAAATTTGTCCTCAATTTGTGAATGATTTCCATGGGTTTGAGGACACAGTTCAGCTAGTTGTCAAGAACGTTGTTGCCCTGAGTTAAGGAAATCAATTTGGAGATGGAGGTTGATGATGTTACAGAGCTGCTGGAGTCTCATGGCGAGGAGTTATCTGCTGAGGACCTAATACAACTGGAGAAGCAGATGATAGAGGAAGAAGAAGAAGCACCCACCCCAGAGCCTAAGGCTTTCACAAGGCAGGACTTGACAAGAGGTTTTGCAGAGTTGCAGCAAGCGTTGTCAACTTTTGAGGCTCAGGATCCCAACTTGGACAAGGTTCACTAGGGTTTCCAGAGGCGTCATGGATTTGATGCAGTGTTACAAGGAGAATCTTGGATGAAAAGAGGTCGCTCTCTGTTCAGACTAACCTGGAGCAGTATTTTAAGAAGGTAGAGAGGCCTGCAGGAGATCCTGTACCCTCTACTCACTGCCTCTGCTAATCCAGACTCGCCTGCCCCACCATCTCCAGCACCTTCTGAATGTTCTGCTAACCCAGACTCACCTGCCCCAGTATCTCCAGCACCTTCTGTAGGTTCTGCCTCACCTAAAGACTCACCTGCCCCACCAACATCCCTCCAGTAAGTATGTTCTGCCTCACCTCAAGAAATCACTGCCTCAGCATCTCCAGTAGTAATGTTTCTGGCCTCACTCAAGAATCCCACCTGCCTCAGCCATCTCCCAGCATTTCTTCTGGAGGTTTCTTTTTTGTTCTTCTTCACTAACCTCCCCCAGTCCTCTCCGCACCGCAGCTTCCTCTCCAGTGTGCAAGCCAATCAAATTAATAAAGGTAAGGAATTGTTCTCTCTTGTTATTGATAGGTATTTACATTAAATCAAGTGGTACTTTTCAATGTTCCGACTTACGCTGAATCGTGTTACGACGCATCTTAAGAACGGATCAACGTCGTAACTCAAGGACCCCCTGTATATATATATATATGTATATATATATATATATATATATATATATATATATATATATTATATATATATATATGTGTATATATATATATATATATATATATATATATATATATATATAGATATATATATATATATATATATATATATATATAGTGTATATATATATATATATATATATATATATATATATATATATATATATATATATATTTATATATTATATATGTGTATATATATATATATATATATATATATATATATATATATATATATATATATATCTATATATATATATATTATATATATATATATATATATATATATATATATATATATAATATATATATATATATATATATATATATATATATGAATACTTATCACATCACCGTGATTCATATAAATCATTCGAGCTACAAATGTCCTATAATATCTAATTTGCTCTACCTCGAATTGATATATTTTCATTTATGTACCGAGGGGGTAATTTTTAGTTGATAATAATTTTGTCCCCCCATGGGATCGAACCACCGTCCAAAGGACAGGAAACAAAATCAGAAACGGACTCGGTAGCGTCACTGTCCGTTTCTGATTTCGTTTCCCGTCCTCTGGACATTGGTTCGATCCCATGAGGGGACGAAATTATTATCAACTAAAAATTCCCCCTCGGTACATATATGAAAATATATCAATTCCAAGGTAGAGCAAATTAGATATTAAAGGACATTTGTAGCTCGAATGATATATATATAGTATATAGTAGTACGTATATATATATATATATATATATATATATATATATATATATATATATATATATATATATATATATATATATATATATATATATATATATATATATATATACAGGCGGCCCGCGGTTAACGGCGCAATCACTCAACGGCGAATCGGTTTACGGCGGTCATCAAAAATATTCATTAAAAAAAAATAAGGCATTTTAAAAGGTATCTTTTACGGCACAAATTTCAGTTAACAGCGCCGCTAGCGCCGTTGTCTAACGAGTTCATACATATGTAGAAAAGCCCATTCAGACCATAAAGGTTATGCAAATTATATTAACAAATTTTATGGAGAGTTATTACGTAGGTATTAGGGTAAAATATATGCCTCTGACGCTGTTCTATGCCGAAAATATAGAGTTACACAAGTGCAAATTTAGCTATGGATGTGTCGATTCATAATTGTTCATGCTTTTGTTTAAATGTGTGTGAAAATGTATTACGTGAAAGGCATTTTTATTTCTGTACAGAAATATGATACAAAGGCAGCTTTTGAAACTGCCCTTCCACGATACCAAATACGATGTTTTTTCATGTTCTTTCTTGTAAGTCGCCGCCTGCCGCTCTTCCGAAAATATAATTTTAAAAAAAAATGCAAATTAGCGATCGATGTGTCGATTTTATAAATGTTTATGCTTTTATGTTTGTTTAAAATGTGTATGAAAAATGTATTACGAATAGGGTATTTTTATTTCTGTGCAGAAATATGATAAAAAGGCAGCTTTTGAAACTCCCCTTCAAGTTATCGACTACGATGTGTTTTTCAAGTTCGTTCTTGTATGCCGCCGCGGCATACAAGACGAACTTGAAAAACACATCGTAGTCGATAACTTGAAGGGGAGTTTCAAAGCTGCCTTTTTATCATATTTCTGCACAGAAATAAAAATACATTTTCATACACATTTTAAACATAAAAGCAAAAACATTTATAAAATCGACACATCGATCGCTAATTTGCACTTTTTTTGCCGCCGTCTGCCGCTCTTCCAAAAATATAGTTAAAAAAAAAAAAAAAAAAAAAAAAAAAAAAAAAAAAAAAAAAAAAAAAAAATGTGCAAATTTAGCGATCGATGTGTCGATTTTTCAAATGTTTATGCTTTTATGTTTAAAATGTGTATGAAAATATATTGCGTAAAGGTATTTTTCATTTTTGTACAGAAATAAGATACAAATTAAGGCAGCCTTTGTAACTATGCTCCACGTTGTCGGGGGATGGTTTTTTCATGTTCGTTCTTGTCCGCCAGTTCCGAAAAATGCATTGTGTTATTTTATTAATTATGCATCTTTTCCATAAATCCTTTAAAAAGTTATACATTATTTCACTGTATCCAAGAATATTGTATGTATTCTCATATTATTGTATTTTAAAATACTACGGCAAACTTAAGCCCGTATTTTATTCCGCGGAGCGGCCAATGTTGTGGTTTGAAATAAGCTGATGAATACGAGTCTGTTTCACCATAACGCAATTCTGAGCGAATGCTCTGCTTCTAGTTAGCATAAAACGAATATCTAGATACTTGACTTATATGAGACAAAGTTATTTTTCATTATACAGCGTGTTTTAGGTGGAAATATTTATTGAATATGTCTCGTTGTGAATGTGAACTACTATTTTTTTCGTTAACAGATTACGTTGGCGGCATGTTTATTGCGTAAAAAATTACGTGATTCCGTTCGCAATACGTAATCCTTTATATCATCGTAATACGAACTTTACGTTATTTATCTTATATCGGCGTGAAACCAACAGTAAAATGTGTTCTTTCAAGCACAGTAGTTTTGATTAAAATGATTTTATCCCAATTTTATCTATGGTTGTGTGTGATGGCAGACATTTACTGCAGTTTTATCCTTGTTGCCGATGTACGATAATAGTCATTAGCAGCTTGAACAGTTTTCTCAGCTTCAGTCATAATTAGGTTTAAATTTAACGGTATATTTCCCGATGATCTTTAATCTATTATTGATCTCTGATCTATAGCGAATAAAGTTATTACATTAAGTATCTCAGTTCTATTCTATACATAACGCCATTTATAACAAATACGGTAATGTTGCACTGTAGTACGATGATCGAAATACAAGCCAAACAGATGTTATCCAGTTCGGTTGTACTTAGAAAAAAAAAAAAAAAGTTGTTTTCTCGTTCGGTTGTTCACGTTCACGTAACGAGTATAACGTTAAAACCATACTTTCATCATTCTCTTTTGCTGTTATTGAACTTATGTAACTAGAAGATGGATAAAGTTAGGCCATTGTAATTTGATCTCTCATAAAATCGAACTATCGTAAGACTAATGATCGTAACCTGAACACTACAGCTACCTGTACACTGTATAAACTTTATTATATCTTTACATACTCTAGACACCCACATGTACTGTACAGTAAATTCTATAGTACTATACTGCATAAATATAATTTTACTTATTGCGCCGTTGTGGGATTACGGCGCCTTTGACTGGTCTAGAGTTTCGAAAGGTGTGCGGCGGCCGTAGGCTTTAAAATCGCTCAGCGTCGAAAATCGCTTGGCGTCGGTGGCCAGGAACGGAACCCCTGCCGCTAACTGAGGGCCGCCTGTATATATATATAGTATATATATATATATATATATATATATATATATTATATATATATATATATATATATATATATATACAGTGAACCCCCAGTATTCGCGTTCTCCAGATTCGCGGACTCACACATTTGCGGATTTCTCTGGGGAACGTTTTCCCGCATTATTCGCGGAAAATTCGCGCATTCGCGCATCGCGGTATTTTCTATGATAAATATCAACAAAATTCCTGGGTTTTTTTTATGAATTTCATCATAAAATGCACTTTTTGTGACAAAACTATTAAAAAAAAAACCAAGTATGAAAATTTTTAGCGGGTTTCTCTTGAGTTTTAACTAACAAAATAGGCTGTTTTTAGCATTTTCATAGGGGTTCCAAACATTCGCGGGGTTTCTAACTATTCACAGGGGGGTCTAGTACGCATCCCCCGCGAATACGGGGGGACCACTGTATATATATATATAGGCGGTCCCCGGGTTACGACGGGGGTGGGGGTTCCGTTCTTAAGACGCGTCGTAACCCGAAAATCGTCGTAAGCCTCGAAGCCGGAACGACGTTCTTGAAAACATGTCCACAGGGAAAATTTCACTACTAATTTGCAATTTTTCTTAGGGCCGTACCTCTAAAATTATCACTAATTTACTTTTTTCATGTGCAACACTGTGTATTCACAAATTACTGTATATTTTCATTAAAATACAAAAGAGAGAGAGAGAATAACTCCTTATGGTTTCAATAGATTGAAATGAATGTCTGTAGGCAACTTTTTCCCCCTCCCATAAATACATATATTTCTCCAGAGAAGAGAGAAAGAGAGGACTGTGCAGTTATGTTTGTCTGTCTATCAATTCTTTTGCTGAGAGCGAGAGAGATAAAAGGAAGAAATAGAAACACCAAATGTATGACAAGTATCTTGTGGGAGAGAGAGAGAGAGAGAGAGAGAGAGCGGAGAGAGAGAGAGACGAGAGAGAGAGAGAGAGAGTTGTCCTTACAGTATTTAAAAGAGAGAAATGGAATGATTATTGTATTTAAAATACTCAGATATGAATTTTGTACTTATAGTATTATTATTGGAAAATATTAATGATAAACTTATTACATACACGTCCATGAAAATGATCTCAACTCAGTAAGAGAGAGAGAGAGAGAGAGATTACATAAAACCATTAAATTCGTTGACCATTGTATGGCATTGTTAAGCTCGAGTGTCACTCGAGTTGAGGTGGGGAAATTGATACAGAAAAAGACAAAGGGAAGAATTTTCTTTTGAAATTAGTTATCGTATTATTACTACTTCTATTATTATTATTATTATTATTATTTGAAAATATAATAAACACGTGCATCTACCGTAAAAATTCTCTCATCTCAGTAAGAAAGAGGAATTATCCTTACAAGTGAAATGGAAAGGTCATTTTCATCTCTTTAAAATACGACCATTATGAATTTTGTAATTAAAGTTTTATTGTTATTATTATTATAAATAACTGAATTATCAATAAACATTTTACATACTAGTACCATAAAAATTCTTTCATCTCGGTAAAAGAGAGAGAGAGAGAGAGAGAGAGAGAGAGGATAGAGAGAGAGATGAGAGAGCGAGAGAGAGAGAGAGAGAGAGAGATGAGAGAGAGATGAGAGTGTGTGTTTTATCTCTCTCGTTCTCTCAAAAAATACTTATAACGCTTCTTGTGTGGCAAAAGAGAGAGAGAGAGAGTTAACCTTAATTAAAAGTGACATGGATAGATTAGTACGTATTGTATTTCTTTAAAATACTATCACATATGAATTTTGTAATTACAGTTATTATTATTATTATTATTATTATTATTATTTGAAAGTATTAAAAACAAATAGTACAAGTACATAAAAAACTCGAGTCTCAGTAAATGAGAGAGAGAGAAGAGAGAGATAGAGGGGGGGAAATGTCAGGACCACGTGATTGCAACACTGCAGCTCTTCCCCCCAAATTTCCCCCCTCCTGGCTGTCACACCCCAAATTTTCCCCTCCTGGCTGTCACAGAACTTGATATATCTGACAGTTTTAGTACCTGAATCTTGAGAAAAGGTTACTGGAAGTTACTTGAAGAAGACTGGGATTTCCTTCATTCTTCCATAATTTTTTAAATATAAGCTAAAATCTTACTAATTCACTATGGTATTTTCTTTAATGAATTGATATTATTGCTGTATAAATTAATATTAATATTTGAAAATAGTAAATCATTTATTTATCATACTAAAAAAACATACATCTTTGTAGTAGAGAGAGAGAGAGAGAGAGAGGAGGAGAGAGAGAGAGAGAGAGAGAGAGAGAGAGAGAGAGAGAGAATTATAGTGATTATTTTCATTGGAAAATACAAAGAGAGAGAGAGAGAGAGAGAGAGAGAAACTGCTAAACTATAAAGGATTCTTATCTTATCATAGTATGTGTTTTTTAAAAGCGTCGTAAACTCGGAGCGTCGGAAGCGTCAGCGTCGTAACCCTCGGAACAAGCGTCATAATCCCAGGGCAGATTTTTCAATGAATATTTAAAGAAAAAGAGCGTCGTAACCGTCGGAACGTCGTAAGCCGGACCGTCGTAACCCAGGGGACCGCCTTGTATATATATACAGTAACCTCCCCGTTAACACGAGTTCTGTTAACACGATTTCGATCTTACACGAGTTCAAAATCATACAGAAAATTCTGCTAACACGTAATATTCGATGTTACACGATTTGAATTTTCCGCTGAGAGCAAGATCGCGGGAGGTCTGGCGAGAGTCTGACTCACCCCACCTTTCCCGCGCTCTCTCTCTCTTGCCTGCTGGGCTCAGTGTGACCCAGCCCTCGCAGTGAGAAGAGCTAATATATTCTAGCATTGGTTAACATATAGTGCGTACTTTACTACAGGTAGTCGTCTACTTACGACGGCATTAGGTTCTGGCAGAGCTGTCGTAAATTGTCTTTCAGCATATTGAGTAAATTGAATCATGTTTGTGCTGTCTTTTTATCCTTTTTACCATATTCAAACACATGCATGTACATGTACGTATTTGTTCGTTTGCATTTTCATTGACAACTTACTATCCTTACACTATACCAATTTTATATCATCCCAAAAATGTGCATGTATAGTACCTATTATTACGTTTAGCATTATGAAATCTTATTATGCTCGAACTCCTTGATTAATACTTACTTTTATTACTGTATTTAACATTTTTATTGCAGGCATTCAGACCATCTGTCTGGTCTGTTTACATTTTCTTATCCGCCATTTGCATTGACAATCGGCTACACGTATTATATACATACTTTTATTTATTTATAGGTTTGAATTAAATGCATAATTTGTTATTATATTTGATTTATTTGCAAAACAGAAATACAAAATGAATTACTAAAATACGAATCTTACCATTTTCGAACAAAATTTTACTTCTGAAAATATAAAACAAAACATCGTCTGCTGTTTTCTCTAGCGACCGTTTGCACTCTTGCCAACACGTCTATGTACGTACGTAGTAATACACAAAGTTTTATTTAACAGTATGTAAAATTATTTTTTCTTTATAAATTTCAGGGAAACTACAGTAATGTATAGGATAGAATTTGATTGTTTAACAGTACAGAAAAAAACACTGAACATACAGAAAAAATAAAAATTACGAAACATTTGAAATTTGAAAAAAAAAAAGAAATTAATTGTCTGCTGGGATCGTCCGGGTCATCCGATTTCCGTGGTAGTACTACTGGTAGTGGGGACAGGGTAGACTGAGATGTTGGTTTAAACATAAACATGCTTAGTTTTGTTTTGTTTGAATGGTCCGTTTTTTCTTCTCTTCATAAATTTCTCGAAGATGAGTGCGCTGACGGTAGCGGGAAAAACTATCGTACGCGCGCTCGACGTATTTTAGCCAAATATAAAATTAAATATTATTGCATATTATTATATTGTCGTAAAGTCGGTCTGTCATAAGTTGCATAGTTCGTAAGTAGACGACTACCTGTATATAAAAATATATAAATAAAGTGGTTTTTTTTTCTGGCAAAATCCCAAAATAGATTAAGTTTCCCATTGCCCTGGAACGTTAACCCCCTTATTTCCATTATTTCTTATGGAGAAATACTTCCCTGTTAACACGAATTCGGCTAACACGACATCTCCAGGAACGTAACCCTC
>NC_087201.1:99785425-99810425 GCF_015104395.2 Macrobrachium nipponense | reverse complement strand
AGATACGAAAACCTCATGATACGAAGGGCGCCTCGGAACGGATTAATTTTGTATCTCGAGGTACTACTGTATATCATTTCCAGAGAAATGTGGCATTTCTGACAGGTCAACCCTTCTCCCTGCTTCACAACTGAAGGTAAAAGATGAAGGATAAAATAATGTCTTTTTAATTTTTTAAATAACTTACGTATCTATTATGAACGGATAAATATTCACTAATTAGTGTATTTTTATGTTATTTTCTTGACTAAATATATTTTTATGATACAAAAATGATTACTAATTTTCAAATATTAATACTGATCAATACTGTATCAAGTTTAACAAGATTAAATTATATTAAATAATAAAAATAATTCTCTCTCTCTCTCTCTCTTTTGTATGATTAATAACAATTGATTAGAGAGAGAGAGAGAGAGAGAGAGAGAGAGAGAGAAATTTTTCAGTATTCCTTTAACCCAAAGATGGCAACACTCCCCTCCCCTTACTGTCAGGTCTCTTGACATATGTGACAGCACCACCCTCACCCCTCTCTCAAAGTCAGAATGTCAAAATATTGGGTTTTCCTTCCTTCTTACATAATATTTTTTAATGTATACACTAAAATATTACTAATTCACTAGAGGATTTTCTTTAATTGATATTATTGCTGTTTACACTGATATTATTTGAAAATTAGTAAATCATTTATTTACCTTACAAAAAACATACATCTCAGTAAGAGAGAGAAAAAGAAAATTATTATTTTTATTATTTATATAATTTAATCTTAATAAGCTAAATACAGTACTATTAATCAGTGCTAATATTTGAAAATTATTAAATCATTTTTATCATAAAAATGTACTGAGTCATGAAAATCACATCAAAATACACTAATTAATGAATATTTATCAACGGAGTAACCCGCAAATGAGCGAGTCTTCCCATGAATAATTTTGAGATAAGTTCCAAAGAAAAATCTGCAAATGAGTGAGTCTGCACAGTCAACCCCCCCTAATTGAGGACTTGTCTACAAATTCACAGATTCTTCTATGAACCATATACAGGCAGTCCCCAGTTATCAGCGGGGGTTTCGTTCCTGCAGTTGTGTCAATAGGAAAAAACTCCTATGAACCAAAACTCGATAAGCAAAAACTCCTATTAACCGAAACGCAAGTGATTTATTGGGCAATAATGGGGCTTATGACACCAATATCCTTATGTCGCTGATAACTGGAGTGCCCAAACAGGTATAAAAGATCAGTGGTAGATGCCTTGTCTTCGACGCCTTTACACACTGCTCCACATGGAGAGAAACCACCAGGGAGATCGAAAAGTCCACACAAGTCCTCATCAATAACAACTAAACAAATTGTATAGTTGAAAGTCAAACGCGGGACTCATAAATAACTGGCACCAGGAAAGCACAACCAAAACTAATGACCACACTTGAGCTATAAAAATATTTTATAAAAACTATATGCACCACAAATATTTGGACGATGAAAAGGCTATTAGGAAAATGATAAGTGAAAATGTCTCCCCTACTGCAGATGGTGATAAAATTATCCTCATTATTTACTATAAAAATATGAAAACCAGCCAGCTGCTTCTTAAAAACAACCTTGAGCCCCCAGAAGGATGCCACCATTCTATGTCGGGATGACCACTACCAGACTCTCCAAGCATCTCTCCAGCCACCTTCAAGAAGGGGCCATTTTCAATCACTACAGGGAAAAACAGAACCAATCAATGTTTTGCTTTGGAAATTAGCTGTGGGCAATTGCGAGGTAAGTTTATTTTGATGTACTGAACACAAATCAGAGCAATTTTCTTGCTTCTATTTAGCGTAAATGAATCTCTAGATACTCCGTTGATAAGGGACAGGGTTATTTTACGTTATACAGTGTTTTCAAGTCGAAATATCACTTGAATATACATTATTGTGAACAAAATTTAGTTATTTTTTCGTTAGTAGATGGCATGAAGGGATGTTTATTGCATAAAATAATAAACATTGCATTTGATATTTTCACTTACTTCATCAGAATACTACAAGCTTTACATATTTATCATTTATTAGAGTGAAAACAGTAAAATGTGTTCTTCCAAGGCAAATAGTTTTGATTATCACATTTCTCTCAAATTTTGTTTATGGTCGAGTTTGATGGTACTATACTGAAATTTACGGGAGGTTCATCCATCTTGCCAATGCATGATAATAGTTGTTAGCAGGTGAACATTCTTTCCTGAGCTTTAGCTACAACTTGCAGCTTAAATTTAGCAGTATATGCCCTTGCCATGCAGCTTAAATTTAGCAGTATATGCCCTTGCCATGCAGCTTAAATTTAGCAGTATATGCCCTTGCCAATCATTTCTTAACAGCAAATAAGGCTATAGTAATGTAAAAATATATATATCTGTCCTATTCTAATTAACGTAATTTGTAACATAACTACAGTAATTTTTTACTATTGTACGATGGTTGAAATGCAAGCAAACCGCTTTTGTTATTGGATTTGCTTGAACATAGCTAATCAGCTGTTTCTGGCTGCATCAATATATTCATGTTATCAATGATACTCAAGATTTAAAGGAAGAGATAAAATACTTGTAAGGAAATGTAGTTACTCAATTTGCGGTGACACATCTGAAAAATAACTCCCTTCACAAGGACTACAAAAAAATTTATCTTCATATACATTAGCATGATATTCATTATCAAATAAAATCAGGTAATAGAGTTATGGTAGAGTGATTCACACAAGCAAGTAATGCAGCAACATGAAAACAAAGTTGCTATGCAAACAAAATATCACATTTGGATATTATGAAATGAAGGCTTTCCAAGTCAGAAAAACTCATGCTTAATTTTCAAATGAGTGGGAGAAAGGTACAGAGCAGGGGCATGATGGGCCAGTGATCCTGGAAATGAAGAAGGAATCGTACAAGGTTAGAGAGGCAAGTATCAGTTGCATTCATTTTTGCATCTGATTTCCACAAACTATGGAATATATTTTTTTCTGGGGTCAGGCGTATCTAGCAAGTGACAAATCTTGTTCAATTCAAGTTTGATAAGCTGAGGTACCAGTTATTATGTAAAATAAGATAACTTTTTACCACAGGAAATATGACATGTACTTTACAAATACATTGTGAATGGAGTATTTTTAGTACTACTGTGCTGTTAATCTATATCATTAAGTAAACACATAAAAAATACTTAAATGTGAGAGAGAGGAATAAGTTCAATACCATAAGTCTTCAATTATACTTTTGACTGTAGGTATTACACATATCAAATGATTTACACTAATATTACTTACATATGATGGTGGAGGAGGATAGTGAGGTAATGATGGCTCACGATAATAAGGCGGCATATTCTGAGGTGGCAGTGGACTATGAGGTGGTGGCAATACATCTCCAATGAAGGGTGATCCCCAGCTACTAGCAGGTATCACTGGTTGATAAACCTCATTAACTGAAAATCATTATAATTGAAAAAGTTTTTTTCCGTTAAAATATTGAAAATGAAGTATGTAATTGGCTCCTTGTCTTCATGAGTCAAACAATTCAGGGCAGCATTGTAAAACTTTAATAGATTGAGAAACCAACAACATTATTCCCATCATTACCAGACATTTCAATAAGAATATAATCCAGTAATTTAAGAAGAGATACAATTTTTATAAACAATGTTTCATTTTATACATAATAAATTTGATTATTCAAATAAAACAGGTGACTTGGAACCTAGAGAAAGAATGGAGTTTCACTTGTTTCCACAAAATCATCATAAATGAAAATGATTCCAAACTGTTACTGGAGTGTATCCGTTACCCTGTCTTTTCGTTGATCTTAAACTCAATACCCGAATTCCCAAATGGTATTAATCACTACCTATGCCATTAACTTTTGAAGTTTCTCACTAGGAACCACCCTGCCACTTCACTTCATATACCACTTCACTAGCTAATTATTCATCTAATTTTTTTATCATCACACAACCTCCAATCTCTTTTTCCAACTTCTGATAATTTCTCTTCCGGTTAGGTTTACACATCAACTATCCATAACAAAAACGCACTTCACTTTATTGGACTGAGCTCACAGAAAATCTTATTCTCGAATACAAACTTTTAGATAATCCATCTCCAATCTGCAACTTTTTTTCATTTTATTGCAAATTTAAGCACTCATAAATTCAATGTCACCATCATTGATGTTTCCTGGCAGCAGAAGCTTTGGAGGGGAGTGTTATAAAAGTTTCCTGCTATTACCAAGTTGCTTTTGTTTTCTCTTGCAAATAACCTTAATTATTATTAAAAAATATTTTTCCAACTGTTCTAGTTGCATGCTTTGTCCACCTTTTTCCTGCCATACTAAAGCTATGAATTTCAATAACTTTAAATTATTACAGGCAAATAATTTTTTTTATAATTATGTAACATTTCAATCTGAAAAAGGGAGGGAGATTTTTATTTTATATGTGCCCGTAGATACAATACAGCAAAATTAACAGTATTTGTATTTTTCCTAACACAGACACCTGAAGTAGGGATTGATCTTGCAAATGCAAACTGGAATGGCCATTCAAACTTACTGACAAGGTAGTAAACTACTGACAGGTAAGGGGAAACCCCACCCACCTATAGGTCTACATTCCACTTTGCCTTCTAGCCCAAGCACCAGAGTGAGGAGTGGCAGAGGTGGGCTGTTAATGTAAAGAACTTCTGGTTTGTATGTTAGAGAAAATACAAATTACTTTTAAAGTTTGCTATTTCTTCCTACACAAATACAAACCTTTCATCTTTACATAGGAGACTTACTCATTGGTGAGAGGAACCTGGTACGTTCGCCCAAACTTGGATGTAACCTTCTTGGTCTATTGAGGTGCAAACGAAGGGACCCCACACCATTATCATACTGCACATATGGGATGTTGTAGATGCTAGACTTCTGGACCGTATGTAAAGAGTTTGCATGCCATTCCTCTGTCAGGCTGTAAGAACCCATACTGAAGCGTTGGAGACAATACATCGGCCTTCTTTTAATGTCTGTCTCCCACTGCCAAGAAAGGGCGGAAAATTGCATCCCTTCATTGCCTATAATAAGATTGGTGCTCAGTCAAATAGCTAACTTGCACTCAATGTCTGTCCAGCTCGTATACTGTATGACACTGGCTCTCCATTTACCAGAGAGGAAGGAAGCCAAGAGAGTGGGAGAAAAACCAGATATTTAAAGACTAATTTTATGGCCTAAAATTTTGGACATCCTGACAACGAAGTCGACAAACTTTTATTTTTGTATAATAACCATGACAATAAATATAAATGTTTTTTTACTTATCTGAGAATCCTTTACTACTATGTTGTTTTTAATTTGTCTGTTCTAGGCTGCTTGTATTTCGTTTAAGATTCACAAAGAATCGTGTATTTTTTTATTCTTTTGGTAAAGTGATGCTGTAAATTGAAAAACTTAGTCATACAAAACATTTAATGGAAACAAAACAAACATTTGTGAATTAAATATCATAAAATAGAAAATTAATCAAAGACTACTCTCATCAAAGCTAGCAAATATTTTAGAATTCTTCTTCTGCTATAACGTCATTATATGTTTCATTATAGCTGTTGGTACGTATCTCCATTAGGTAAAGATAGATTAAAGAATAGAAAGAATGATTATTACATATACTGGTTCGTAAGTTTCAGCAGTTCAAGAGATAATAAAAATGTATGCTTACTATACTGTGCGCTAGTTAAAAGTGGTTGCTTGACAATCTATTGGCACTTGGTAGTGTTGACTAAAGTATTGTAAACAAAGCAGGTCAGGAGCTTTTTTTCTTTTGTTTATTATTAGTTAAATAGTAATTATTTGAAATGGGGGAGCGCCTACAGTTTAGTTGGCCAAGAGTATAGACTGCTAGATAATTGGCGGATGAATACAAACAAGATAACGCATGTTTTGGCACGATTTTTTAAAACATGCAGTAATAGATTATAGAAACCAAATGTGCCCTAATCTGGCCGGGGGGCTTCGCCCTTCTGGACCCCCAGTATAGTAACAATGATTGTGACCTAACCAAACGAACCAACCTAACCTGACTTAGGGCGCGTGCCCTAACCTGGCCAGGGGGCTTTGCCCCACCCCTGGACCCCCCAGTAACAATGATTGTGATCTAACAAACCTAACCTTACGTAGGGTGCATGCCCCCTAGTATGGTAACAAATGTTGTGACCTAACCAAACGAACCACACTAACCTGACTTAGGGCACAAAACTGTCTTTCTCTTTCATGATTTAATTGTTCCCTCTTTGCAGTGTTCATATTGACCATTAAAATCGCCTGAAAGGCCACTTTTAAAAAGGAAAAAACGTAACACGTCAGTATCATCATAAAACTTGATCAAGTCCAAAAACGTAACCGGGTTAGCAGCGGCAAAAGCAAGGTGCGACGGACGGGATGAGGAGTAGACAGTGACGCCATACTGACTGTTTTGAATGGTCTCGCCTCGCAGGTCTGGTAGGTCTTCCAGGTCAAAGGGACTACTTACCTTGGCGGAGGGATTATGGGCCGGGCAAAAGGTGTTCTACAGCCTGGCCTACTAAACTGCAAACTACCCGAATGGTACATACTGATTATTTATACATTTTATAGGCATATTCTAAGATTTTAGCTTCATAGTTTTTGATGTCAGAATCTTAGACTAGGCTACAGTAGCAAATACTAAAATAGCCTAGGCTTATTGCCAGAATCAAAACTCAACATTATAAGGGATATATGCTAAAATCCTAATATATGCAGTAAAAATGGGGTTGAACATTACATGCAGTTGACTATTACTCAAGTATATCCAGTATTTTGCCTTTTTGAAGTCATATTTCTTCCATCGAATCGGCATCATAACTCTAGAACATGCGTTGTAAACCTGTAAGAAATTTCTGATGAATACACATAATTGAAAAGCGTCGTAAACTCAGAACGTCGCAAGCCGGGGACTGCCTGTACTACTATCCTGCCTCTTGCCAACTGGACACCCACACAAAGTGTTACCTGTCCCAAAGGGAGCTGAGCTCACTATCCAACCCACTGACCAGCCACCACTGATCCACTTAAAGCATGTAAATGGTACCTTGCTTGTCAAACGTTTTTTATTTTTCGAAAATGGAACCCCTGCCAATAATCAGGGACTACCTTTAGTATCTCGCAAGTCACTATTTTAAAGTAACTTTAGTGAGGTTAACAAGAAAGATTTGTGTGACCTACAGCTCTGAAACTCGTTGGAAAATTTGGGACAATTCCAAACAAACAGATCTCCATCCTCCAAAGAACCATACATATAGCAGCCAAGATTACTTATGCTGATGTCAGGGCTATAAACAAGGCAAAGCCTCTGGGTTCAGACCCATGTCTGACAACCCTCAACAAGACTAGCACAGGAAAAAAGTCAAACTCCTAAGGGAGATAGCATGACCCTCCAGAGTTTGGATCCCTGAGAGAGGAAGAACCCTCTCATCAGCTGGAAACATCCCGGTGTGAAGTGCACGGACTCTTAATGCCCACAGACAACAGACTATGAACAGCTGGATCCAAAGTTAACGAGATAGAGACGACTACCTCTTAAGATCTCAAACCACAGAGCTAGCAGGTCCAGATATTACTTAGCATGGAGTTATGGGAAGTCCCTGATTTTGCCAGAGAAAAGAAGAAATAAAGCTGCTACTGTTAACATACTAACAGGCAAGATGGCAATAAAGACATAAGATTTAAGGTTGCCTTTAAGGAAAGAAGCCTTTCTCCATCCTTAAACCAAAGCAAGCATGAAGAAGAAAGAACCCCCAGAGGTACCTGTTGTGCCAAATGGTAGCCAGGTGCAAGCTCAGAACCTGGAAATCTCCAGCAACTTCTTTCCCCCATAGGTGATTATGAACTATATATGTATTAACCCTTAAACGCCGAGCCGGTATTTCCGAAAGTGTCTCCCGTATCCTAGCGGCATTCAGGAGTGAGCGCTGAAGTGGAAAAAGTTTTTTACAAAAAATCAAAGAACGCTTTGTTTTCAAGATTAATTTCATTTTTGGCTCCTATTTTTCTCATTGCCTGAAGGTTAATATGCAACCATCAGAAATGAAAAAAGATATCATATATAAATATTGGAATATATGACACCTCAAAAAAAATTTCATATATAATTGTATAAAAATCGCAATGTGAGCAAAACGGTTAAAGCTAATGAGTTAGTTATTTTTTCGTTATATTGCACACTAAACTGCAACGATTTTGGTATATAATAAATTGTAAAACGATAAAAGCAACACAGAGAAAATATTATCACAATATGATGCATGAATTCATAACGCGCAGACATAAAAAAATAGTTGTTTTCAAAAATTCACCATAAATTGAAATATTGTGCTTAAGACTTCCCATGTGTTGCAAAATGAAGGTAATTGATTGAATATTACTAGACTGTACATGCCGTAGTTTACAATTGCAGTTTTCGATCATTTCGGTCGAGTTAAAGTTGACCGAAGGTCGAATTTTTTCTATTTATCATGATTTATATGAAAATATTTCAAAACTGATAAAAAGCTACAACCATGAGTTATTTTTAGTTGTATTCTACATGAAATTGTGCACATTTTCATGTAGAATACATGAAACTGTGCACAATTATGTAACTGCTAATATAAAACGGTGAAAACATTACGACGATCAGACGAAAGAATTTCCGATTTTTTCTGCAGAGTTACCGTGCGGACATAAGGAAAAAGTTTTTTTTTTCAAATTCACCATAAATCGAAATATTGTGCTAGAGACTTCCAATTTGTTGGAAAATGAAGGTAATTGATTGTATATTACTAGAATGTAAGAGTTTTAGCTTACAATGGCGTTTTTCGACCACTTCGGTCAAGTCAAAGTTGTTGACCGAAGGTTGAAATATTGGCACTTATCGATATTTATATGAAAATATTTCAAGACTGATAAAAGCTACAACCATGTGTTGTATTTTATTGTATTCTACATGAAATTGCAGACATTTTCATATATAAAACTTTAAGTAACGGCTAATATAAAACGGTGCAAACATTACGACAATCGGACGAAAGAATTTCAGATTTTTTTGGCAGAGTTACCATGAGGATGTAAGGAAAAAGTTTTTTTTTCAAAATTTCACCATAAATCAAAAATTGTGCCAGAGACTACCAATTTGTTGCAAAATGACGGTAAAAGATTGAATATAACTAAAATGTAAGAGTTTTAGCTTACAATTGCGTTTTTCGACCATTTCAGTAGAGTCAAAATTGACAAAAGGTTGAAATTTTGGCACTTATCGTTATTTATATGAAAATATTTCAAAACTGATAAAAGCTACAACCATGGGTTGGTTTTAGTTATATTCTACATAAATTTGCAAACATTTTCATATATAAAACTTTATGTGACGGCTGATATAAAATAGTGCAAACATTACGACATTCGGACGAAAGAAATTCCGATTTTTTCGGCAGAGTTACTGCGCGGACATAAGGAAAAAGTTTATTTAAAAAATTAACCATAAATCAAAATATTGTGCTAGAGAGAGACTTCCAATTTGTTGCAAAATGAAGGTAAATGATTGAATATTACTAGAATGTAAGAGTTTTAACTTACAATTGCGTTTTTCGACCATTTTGGTCGAGTCAAGTTGACCAAAGGTTGAAATTTTGGCACTTATCGTTATTTATATGAAGATATTTCAAAACTCATAAAAGCTACAACCATGGGTTGTTTATTGTTGTATTCAACATGAAATTGCGCACATTTTCATATATAAAACTTTATGTAATGGCTAATATAAAATGGTGCAAACATTACAACAATCAGACAAAAGAATTTCCGATTTTTTCGGCAGTTACAGCGCGGACGTAAGGAAAACGTTTTTTCAGAAATTCACCATAAATCGAAATATTGTGCTAGAGACTTCCAATCTGTTGCAAAATGATGGTAAAAGATTGAATATTACTAGAATGTAAGAGTTTTAGCTTATAATTTCGTTTTTCGACCATTTCGGTCAAGTCAAAGTTGTTGACTGAAGGTTGAAATTTTGGCACTTATCGTTATTTGTATTAAAATATTTCAAAACTGATAAAAGCAACAACCATGGGTCATTTTTAGTTGTATTCTACATGAAATTGCACACATTTTCATATATAAAACTTTATGTAACGGCTAATATAAAATGGTGCAAACATTACGAGAATTGGACGAAAGAATTTCCGATTTTTTCGGCAGGGTTACCGTGCGGATGTAAGGAAAAGTTTTTTTTTTCAAAATTTCACCATAAATCAAAATATTGTGCTAGAGACTTCCAATTTGTTGCAAAATGATGGTAAAAGATTGAATATTACTAGAATGTAAGAGTTTTAGCTTACAATTGCGTTTTTCGACCATTTCAGTCGAGTCAAAGTTGACCAAAGGTTGAAATTTTGGCACTTATCGTTATTTATATGAAAATATTTCAAAACTGATAAAAGCTACAACCATGGGTTGGTTTTAGTTGTATTCTACATGAAATTGCGCACAGTTTCATATATAAAACTTTATGTAACGGCTAATATAAAATGGTGCAAACATTACGACAATCGGACAAAAGAATTTCCGATTTTTTCGGCAGTTACATCGCAGATGTAAGGAAAAAGTTTTTTTTTCAAAAATTCACCATAAATTGAAATATTGTGCTAGACTTCCAATTTGTTGCAAAATGAAGGTAATTGATTGAATATTACTAGAATGTAAGAGTGTTAGCTTACAATTCCGTTTTTCGACCATTTCGGTCGAGTCAAAGTTGACCGAAGATTGAAATTTTGGCACTTATCGTTATTTATATGAAAATATTTCAAAACTGATAAAAGCTACAACCATGGGTCGTTTTTAGTTGTATTCTACATGAAATTGTGCATATTTCATATATAAAACTCTATTAACGGCTAATATAAAATGGTGCAAAAATTACATCAAAGTGACAAAATAATTTCTGAGATGTGTCGCTGATGTTTTTTAGTGCAAGAAGAAAGAAATTCGCGCATGCGCGCCTGGGTAAGACTTATAAACAAAACAACAGCTTGATCCATGAACTCCCAGCATTTCTCAATGCGCTTGATTCAAAATTTTTCGCCAAGTAGGCCTATAACTATTTTTCCTCGAATATTGAAAAAACTTTTTAGCGTCAACATATTTTATGTCAATTAGCCCTCTTACGCCGACTGGACGTATTAAACGTCGTGTCAAAATGTCTCCCGTATGCCGATTGGACGTATCATACGTCGGCTCAAAAAGGTTTTTTAAAAATTCGCGGAAAAGGGAAAATACTTATAGGCCTACCAGCCGAAAACTTTTGTATCACGCGCCTTGGGGGATGCTGGGAGTTCACGGATCAAGGCGTTGATTTGTTTGACAATCGCTACGCAGGCGCGCAAGCGACGAATTTCTTTCTTATCGCACTAAAAAGTATCAGTGACACATCTCAAAAATTATTTCGTCACTTTGACATAATTTTTGCACCATTTTAAATTATCCTTTACATGAAGTATTATATATGAAAATGTGCGCAATTTCATGTAAAATACAACAAAAAAATACTCATGATTGTAGCTTTTATCAGTTTTTGAAATATTTTCATATAAATAACGATAAGTGCAAAAATTTCAACCTTCGGTCAACTTTGACTCTACAGAAATGGTCGAGAAACGTAATTGTAAGCTAAAATTCTTATATATAATAATATTCAATCATTTGCCTTCATTTGAAATGGCAAATTGGACGTCTCTAGCACAATATTTCGATTTATGGTTAATTTATGAAAAAAAGTTTTCCTCACGTTCGTACGATAACTCTTCCGATAAATTTTTTTTTGTGCGATTGTCCTAATGTTTGCACCCTTTTTAAATTTGCCGTTACATAAAGTTTTATATATGGAAATGTGCGCAATTTCATGCACAATACAACAAAAATCAACCCATGGTTGTAGCTTTTATCAGTTTTGAAATATTTTCATATAAATAACGTTAAGTGCAAAAATTTCAACTTTCAGTCAACTTTGACTCTACCGAAATGGTCGAAAAACGCAATTGTAAGCTAAAACTCTTATATTCTAGTAATATTCAATCATTTACCTTCATTTTGCAACAACTTGGAAGTCTCTAGCACAATATTTTGATTTATGGTGAACTTATGAAAAAAAAAAAAAAAAACATTTTCCTTACATTCGCGTCGGTAACTCTTCCGAAAAAATAAAAAATCAGAATTTTTTTGTGCGATTGTCGAAATGTTTGCACCATTTAAAATTAGCTGTTACATAAAGTTTTAATATATGAAAATGTGCGCAATTTCATGTAGAATACAACTAAAAATGATTGAAGGTTGTAGCTTTTCTCTTTTTTCGAAATATTTGCATATAATTCACGATAAATAGAAAAACCAAGTTCGGTCAAATTTGACTCTACCGAAATAGTTGAAAAACGCAATTGTAAGCTAAAACTCTTACGGCCTAGTAATATTCCGTCATTTTTCTTCATTTTGAAACAAATTTGAAGTCTCTAAACAATATTGTGATTTATGGTGAATTTTTGAAAAATATATTTACCTTCACTCCGCGGCCGCCAATTCGCGGCCGAAATCTCCGAAATACGTACATCGCATTATCCTAATATTTCCTCCTTTTCATATTAGCCTTTTTATAGAGTTTTCATATATCAAAATGTGCGCAAATTCATGAAAAATACAATAAAAAATAATTGAAGGTTGTAGCTTTTTCCATCTCCGAAATATGTGCATATAAAAAATATATATATAAAAATTTCGACATTCGGTCAAATTTAACTCGTCCGAAATGGTTGAAATCTGCAATTCTAATCTACAACTCTTACAGTATCGTAATATTCAATCATTTTTCTTATTTTGAAACAAATTGGAAGTCTCTAGAACAATATTTAGAATTACAGTGAATTTTTGAAAATAATATTTTTTACGTCCGCGCGTTACGAATTCGTACATCATTTTGTGATAATTTTTTTCCGGTGTTGCTTTTTTATTGTTTTACCTATGTATTATATGCAAAAGGATTGCATTTTAGTGTAAAATACAACGAAAAAAAAATTAACTCGTTAGCTTTGACCGTTTTTTTGCACAGCGTGTTTTGAATACAATTATCTATGAATTTTTTTTTTCCGCTACCATATATCGCATTATTTACATATGATAATGATATAATTTTTTCATTTCTGATGATTGCATACTAAACTTCAAGCAATGACAAAAAAATGAGCCCAAAAATGAACTCTTAATCTTCAAAACTAAGCGCGCTGTGATTTTTGAAAAAAGTTTTTTTTTAATTTTTTCCGTTTCCGCGCTCACTCCAAACCGGCGCCAGCATACAGGAGAGGTTTTGATTTTTAGGCTTCGGCGTAAGAGGGTTAAGCACCCGACAAACAATTTTCGTCAACGTAAAATACGTCCAATAGGCGTTTAAGGGTTAAGGGGTCAAAAGATCCCATTTAACTAAAAGGGGAGAACCGATAGCAAGAACTACCTTGGATTTTTCTCATCACTTGTCATCCTTGTAGCTAGTTGAAAATTGATCATTAAATCTTAGGCATATTCAAACCCCTAGTATACAAAAATATTATCTTTATTTTCCCAAAGTAGCTAACATAAAAATTAAATAAAATGAATTAAAGGAAATCCCAAGGAAAATTATTAAAACAACATTACTCTTCCACGAAATCATCATGTATATAATTATCCTCACTGGTCAGACAACCACCTGAGTCTTTATCAATAGTACACGTCATATAAAAGTCTAGAGAATTCATTTTCAAGTAGCAACCCAAATCCATCTGCAATAAAGAGACCACAATTATCAGGCAATGAAGTGTTAAAGTTCGTCAATAATATTGTGTGTCGCAACACACTTCCCTTCTCAATTCATCTGAAATAAATGTCACTGTTCTAAATGTTCTTTACCTTTTCTGATGGATCTTAGCACCTTCCTCGGATCTCCAAAGTCTCTTGTGACCACTACGACAGTTTGTCATCTATTTGCCCCATTAATTCCCATATTAGATATTATATCTCATTCATTTGTCCTACAGATGTATGAACTTACTCATGGTACTGAACACATAAATGCACGCACACTAGTCTATTCTGTGCGTTTCCATTTTCCATGTATACACGTCCTATTTAACACACTGACGTCACAATCATGTGATTCCAAACTAACCAGGTCATTTGCACGCTCACAATCTCACCAATGCGGCTGGTAATATTATGATGCATAAGCTTGTCTCATCTGTTCCAATGTTTGTAAGCTGCTATATACAATTGACACTTTACTGTTTTTTACATTCCAATCTTGTTCATGTCACTCGTTATCAACCTGATTTCCACTTAATACAAATTTTGTTCAGTGCTTTTTACATATCTCCTTGTTACTTTTCACTGACTGTGGTGTTGAAAGGCATCTTGACATCAACCCTACAGTGAGATATACCACTCTGAGCAATGCCCAGGGGTGCATCCTACCCCTCATTGGCTGTGTCCAATCATAAAAGCATCCTTGGAGGAAAAAAACCTAGTGGCACTCCCATGTACAGTACAGTTCCCATTTTCCTACCATAATCTCAATCCCTTAAAGACACAACTTCTTGACACTCAAGTCAGGAAAGAAGGCATAGTTGCCCTTAGAGCCCACCTCTACAAAGATAGCAGAGGAACTAAAGAATGGTGACATCACTAAGCAAGTTTTTCCTGATACAACAGGAACTTGTGCACAACCTCCACGAGTTTGCTGATGCAAGAATACTAAGTAAAGGCTCTTGTTACTGCCATAAAACAGCAACCCAGGTGCTCACTCTCTGGTCAGGAACAAAAAATAAAAATCAATGTTCATAACACAGACAAACCTAAATCTGAACATATCCAGTTGCCAGTAAATTGCCACCAACAGACTCTTCAATAAACCTGGGAGTGGGGAAGGTGACTGTCTTGACAAAAAGACCTTCCACCCAAATAGTAAAGCCGAGGTATTTCCAAGATGACCAATGTGTATGTAACTGAACAATAACCATCCTTTTAGTCCCTCAAAAAAGAGAGAAGTCACTGTCCCTCAACTTCTATCACCAAACTTCAGCATCGCACATCCCTACTAAGGATGAGGTCCTATTGCATGCTACAAAATTGGGTGGAAATGAACCAAAAAAAAAAAAAAAGAGGAGGATATGTCAGGGACTAGAAAAAGACAGGCACTCTTACAACTCCAGCTGCAGGGAAGGAATGCTTCCCTTGCATTCTCCCTCTACTCTTCCCATTACCACCCCCTCAACCTCGGTAGCGTTGTAGTGCTTTTGTCCGCACATAGCTATTAGATAAGTCATATCACATTACCATGATTCATATACATATATCGAGCTACATATGTCCTTTAATATCTAATTCCCTCTACCTTGGAATTAATATGTTTTCATATATGTTTAACCGAAGGGGAATTTTTAACGTGATAAGAGATTTGCTGGCTCACGGGCACGAACCATCAACACCTTCAAATCCAGGACGACAGTGAAGCCTTAACCCACCCCGCCACTGCAAGAGGATATAGGTTTATGCCGCCTCCCACCCCAAATACCTGTCGCTCTCAGGTATTCGTAGTTTTGGAGACTGCACAAACCCCCTTGACCTCGGTAGCGTTGTAGTGCTTTTGTCGACATGTAGCCATTATATAAGCTATATCACATTACCGTGATTCATATACATATATCGAGCTACAAATGTCCTTTAATATCTAATTCACTCTACCTCGGAATTAATATATTTTCATGTATGTTTAACCGAAGGGGAATTTTTTAGGTAATAAGAGATTTGCCGGCTCACGGGCACGAACCATAGACCCCTTCAAATCCAGGACGACAGTGAAGCCTTAAACCACCCCGCTCCCGATATTATATATATATATATATATATAATATATATATATATATATATATATATATATATATATATATATATATATATATATATGAATCACGTAGGTAAGTGATATGACTTATATAATGGCTATGAGCAGACAAAAGCACTACAACGCTATCGAGGTTGGGGGGGTGGGGGGGTGTTTGTGCAGTCTCCAAAACTACGAATACCTGAGAACGACAGGTATTTGAGTTGGGAGGCGGCATAAACTTATATCCTCTTGCGGTGGCGGGGTGGGTTAAGGCTTCACTGTCGTCCTGGATTTGAAGGTGTTGATGGTTCACGCCCGTGAGCCAGCAAATCTCTTATTGCCTAAAAAATCCCCTTAGGTTAAATTATATGATATATTATTAATTAAGAGGTAGAGCGATTTAGATATTAAAGGACATTTGTACCTGCGATATATGTATATGAATCAGGTTAATGTGATATGGCTTATATAATGGCTATGTGTGGACAAAAGCACTACAATGCTACCGAGGTTGAGGGGGTTTGTGCAGTCTCCAAAACTACGAATACCTGAGAGCGACAGGTATTTGAGGTGGGAGGGGGCATAAACTTATATGCTCTTATGGTGGCGGGGTGGGTTAAGGCTTCACTGTCATCCTGGATTTGAAGGTGTCGATGGTTCGCGCCTGTGAGCCGGCAAATCTCTTATCAGCTAAAAAACTCCCCTTCAGTTAAACATATATGAAAATATATTAATCCGAGGTAGAGCGAATTAGATATTGAAGGACATTTGTAGCTCGATATATGTATATGAAGCACAGTAATGTTAATATATATATATATATATATATATATATATATATATATATATATATATATATATATATATATAGAATTTGGTCGATCCACAGATTTCGATACACATACCTCCTGGGAATAATTCCATTAGGGCCAACTTACCCAGTCAAACTTTTTTACCACCCATTTTCAATACTTTTGTGTACTGGATGGTTTTTTTTATCTAATAAATTGTTCTTATGGATAAATAAAACATTAAAAAGGTTTTAATAACTTGAAGAAAAAGTTTAAAATTACACCCAGGATAGTGAAAACTCCTACACGCAATCACTGACACCATTGGGTGCAAGTGAACTGTACGATACAGTCATTTCCCTTAAAAAACCTTTTGGATGGAATTTTCCTCTACCTCTCCTCTGCCAAAAAACATTCAAACTCCTCTATCTCATCCTCTGTGAAGAGTTCTGCTGAAGGAAGGCTTTGTGAACCATTTGACGATTCTCTCTCTCTCTCTCTCTCTCTCTCTCTCTCTCTCTCTCTCTGTTAATCACTTTTACTAATCATTTTCATCAAAATCTAATGCCAAAAGTTAGTCAAAACAAGTTAGCCTAGACAAAAAAAATTCTTACTTCATGTTCAGCAATGACAGATTTCAAGTTGTTGACTGCTGTCAAAATGGAAGTTGCTCTTTCTTTCCTTTCTAACTTACGGACAAGCTTCTTAGTTTTGAGAAAATAGGTCTTCCTCTTCGAAGTCTAGACAGATGCATACATAATGCGGATGATGAGAATACACTTCACAGATCTGAGTAATTTTTGAGGCGATGATGAAGATACCAATCATTCATACACACTACGCTATGACTTCACAAATGCGTGAGGAGCCTTCGTCTTAGCTAATGGCTGAGCAGAAGCCTTCAGAATACACTTCACAGATCTGAATAATACCTCTGGCTATGATGATACCAATCATTCAGAATACACTTCGCAGTTCTGAATAATACGTATGGCGATCATGATGATACTGATCATTCATACACACTGCACTATGTCACAAACATGTGAAGCGGAGCCTTCCACCTTAGCTAATGGCTGAGCAAGGAATCTTTCTCTCTCATTCTTCCCACCCCTTTTCTCAAATACCAGCGAACCCCAACCTAAAATAATTGTAAAGACAATAGATTCCTCTTCATGAAAGCGCTTCCCCCATGTTTTTGTAATACCGCTCCAAGAAGGGATTTCATGAGCAGGCTCTTCATCGAACAGGGAAGGTGGTGGTTTAAAATTACTGCCCTAAGGAAAAAACTTCAGATAATGCCCAGGTGCTTCCCCAAGGCCATGCATCTTGCAGTCAAGCTTGATGGCTTCTAGAAACAGCAGCCCTGCACCATGGCCTCTGAAACCTGGTGTACAGGACCCGGGACCATTCCAGGTGCTGAAAAATCTGATAAACCCCATGAGGAGGCCTATCAAAAACCCCCACGTGATTGTTACACACATGGGAGTATAACCTACATAAGTAGTACGTACTTCCTTGTGAAAAGGCTGAGGAGAAAGTGTGAAAGATTCTTATCCTAGCTCCGATAATTATCCAGCTCCAAAGAAAAAGGGGAAAATAGGCAAATGGTTCCTGGTACCCTTGTCCCATCTAGTAGAGGCAAGGCCTTCCATACAGTTAGTACAGGTACACTGGCTGATTAGCTAATCTGGCACAGTATCCCTGAATTCCTGGAATCCACGTACCAGATGCACCTATGCATGGAGCGGGGGCCCTCCAGATCAGTGGTCCAAGAGCCTTGACCAGACTGGGCAGCAGTTGAACACATGCATGGAGCAAGGGTAGTGGCAGGGAGTCCCAGACCAGCAGTCCAGGAGCCTTGTCTGCACCAATAACCAGGGGACTGGATGGCTCCAGGGTAACAGTTGAAGCCTTGTGCCAAACCATGGGTGCAATGGTACCATTAGCCAAATCAATCCTCTTCCTCAGAAAAGGGCAAATGTTGGAAGTCTACCAAGATTTCTTGCAGGAAAGGACTGAGAACACCAGCTCACTGTTCTCCAAAAACTCAATTAAAAACTTTAAATTCAAGACCTGAAAGAGTAGCACGAATGGGTAACATGAACCCCTTCCCCATACGATCTCAAAAAATCACTGGGAAAGAGATGAAAGTGTTTCCTTATAACCCCAGTTATCTAAACCAAGGAAAGATGGGGAGAACACCCCTGGACCATCAGCAAGCCTAACTCAGGTAATGAAAGCCAAGGATTTGAGTGAATGAGCTGAGCAAACCCCTCACCACAACAGAATCCCAAAGGATTTTGGGATTGTGATGAGAAGAGTCACAGTGATTGCCTGTTTCTACAGTCATCCGGCCCAAGAAAAGTAGGGGGAACACTCCAAACTAGATGCCACCTATAATCTGGTCCATAGACTGGAAAATGAGGAGTGAACGAACCACACGGAGGATCAATGCACTACTTCTCCAAAACAGAGAAAGATAATTTGACTCAAAGCAAGCTTGAAAGCTTACAGAGAAACAAGGAGAACTTGCTTATCATTATTATATTCAGAAGATAAACCCTATTTATATGGAGCGTGACCATAAATTATCAAACAAATATATAAAAATGTAAGTAAATTATTAAAATACAAGGAGAATTGTTAAAGATAGTAATGCACAGTTTCCTCCCTTGAACTTCTGAAATTCCAACTGCATGACATCCTCAGGGAGAATGATCTGCAATCCAAAGGACCTCTGGAACCAAGAAAGGCACATTATCTCCATTTAGAGCTGCTGCTCAGCAAATCTGGTGGCTCTCAGCAAGAAAAGAGAATCAGGGATCAACTGTGAATGTGAACATCTCTGGACCAAAACTCATAATTGCTAATATTAGGAAACAGAAACCTACTACCACAAACCACTTTATCTAAAAGAGATAAAACTTTGGCTGAAGCAGACATCTACACCAGGACAGTATTTTAATAAAGGAAGGACAAATGGCCTAAAACAGGTTGCACTGATTTTATCACAATTATAAATATATGAGGCCTTATGAATGATACCTAACTTCTGAGTGGTATTACCTGAAACTTTCATTACATGTTTCTCAAAAGTAAGATGTGAATAAAAAATTACACAAAGAATAGTTAAGTCTTCATACATATTCAATAGAGTCCCATCCACCTGAAGGGGAGGATGGGATGGAAAATCTGCATGACATCTGCTAATCAATAGTATTTTTGTTTACTGGGATTCAGCCTCTTACCCATTGGCTACACCCTTCACTAATCCACTCCGTGCCTCCACTGATGCTAAGGGCAGCTTCATTTCTCAAAGTGGATAATTTACTTCACCCACAGGTGTTGCATCATCAACATACTGAACAACCTTGTTTTCCAGGCCAGCAATCACATCTCTTGTATGCACTAAAAATAGCAGCAGACCTAGAACACTACCCCGTGGAATGCCAGACACAATAGGTCTTGGTTCCCTCAAGATACCATCAACAGCTACTTGCTGCTGCCTACCTGTCAGTAAATCTTTTAGTAATCCAAAAATATATGCACCCACTCCAAGATAATGAAGTTTATAAATACGTACGTACCTTATGGTTTAAATAAATTGAAAGCAACACTAAAACCTATTTGAATTACTCTACACTCAAAACCTTTAACAAAGTTCTCTTGCAAATGGGATGTCAAATCTAAAAGAGCATTGGAGGTAACTATGTCCTATACATATGCTGACTATTAGCTGACAATTCTTTAGATTTCACATTCTTATATAGTAGATTACAAAAAGCTTTTCTGCAACTTAGTAGAGCACAGGGAGAACAGGAATTGGCCTATAGATACTGCAGTCTACAGATATGCCACTCTTTGGAATGGGCACGGGTCTTACTAAGCTTGCACTCATCAGCAAAGATACTACGTTCACAAAAAAATCTATAGAATCTAATAATGAGACAACATACTAGAAACCTTTAAAAAAAACAAAAAGATCTGTTCATCATGGTAATCTTGTCTACATGTATCATAAAACCATGGCTGATCATTTGTCTTCTATGGACATACCTTACTAAAATAGCCATCAGCATTTCATCCAACTCCCTCTTGGGATTTGGATTATATATAGCACCTGAAATATTAAGTGCCTGAAAAGCCTCAATAAAGCTATCTAAATTGGCTCTATAGTATTTCAGACAGACCATTTTTCCAATGGTATAATTAGGAATCCATATAGTGACTGATAAATATGTCCATTATGATGGCACAATGGTCAGAAGTACCAATATACTCACAGACCTTCAACTTAATGATAGCTGGAACATCTGTGAATATATGGTCTAATCTACTTACCTGAAACATGGGTGGATTCCTCAATTAGTTGAGAAAAATTGGAAAGAGAACTCAAGAGCAGACTGGCCACATTGATTAGTGAAATTTGAACTAAGCCACTCAATGCTAGGCACCTAGCAAGGCAAAAAATAAACCTACCAAGCTTGCAACATTAACTTGGGGAGGGGAATTCAACAAGCATAAGTGCAGCAGAATCAATATTAACTTGGTAAGTCTCTTTTTGATAGCTAGGCAGTCAATGCCCATAGAGAGAGAGAGAGAGAGAGAGAGAGAGAGAGAGAGAGAGAGAGAGAGAGAGAGTTGAAAGGACAACACCATATATTTGACCATCCAGAGTGAAATTATTTAATCTTACTAATATTGGTAAATTAGTACTTATTATGCATTAGTAAATCATTTATTTATGATACAAAACAGAGAGAGAGAGAGAGGAGGCGAGAGAGAGAGAGAGAGAGAGAGAGAGAGAGAGAGAGAGAGAGAGAGAGAGAGAGAGAATCATTATTTTTATTATTTAATATAATTTAATCTTACTAAACTTAATACATATCAATCTATATTATTATTTGAATATTAATAAATAATTTGTGTGTGTATATGTATATATATATATATAATATATGTATATACAGTGTTCCTCCGTATTCACGTTCCTCCGGATTCGCGGAATTCTCTCTGGACCCTATCTACCACTATTTTGTGGGGATTCGCCTATTCGCGGGATTTTCCGGTTGAAAATCACCACCAATTAATGTATTTTGATGTTATTTTCATGACTAAATTCATTTTTATTTGGTACAAAAATGATTTACTAATTTTCAAATATTAATACTGTACAGGCAGTCCCCGGGTTACGACGGGGGGGGTTCCGTTCTGGACGCGTCGTAAGCCGAAAAATCGTCGTAAGCCGGAACGACGTTGAACGGAAATGTCTTAAACTAATAAAAAGTTATAAAAACCTTACTTGTAAGTCCTTTGGTGTTTGGTTACACTACATGTCGTTTCTGTAGTTTTATGTACAACCTGGAGTTATTTTCATAAAAGAATGCTGGTTCTGAAGGTAAAAACTATTGTAATCCTCTGGACACTACATTCTTGAAGTTTTTATGTACAACCTGGAGTGATTTTGCAAAATCTTGAGGGCTACAAGAACAGCTGATTACTATTTACGTATCATATAGACTAATTAAAGTAAATGTATCTTTAAATGGCTTATATATTAGTATCAACAAAACATTTCCTGCCATGAGTCAGAGGCCGTTTAATGAAACGAACACTTCTCTGTCCTATCTGTTCAGAAAATAAACGTTACGTCAATCCCCGAGACCATTGTTGCCAAAGTCTCTCTCTCTCTCTCTCTCTCTCTCTCTCTCTTCTCTCTCTCTCTCTCTTCTCTCTCTCTCTCTCTCTCTCTCCTGATCAAATTACATTGGAAACTTGACATACGATTGCCCTATATACGAATGTTTTGAGATATAACAGAAAATTTGCGAAAATACAAGCTTTGATATACAACGAAATATTTGAGATACGATTTTGCGATGAGTGTTAGTGTATAGGCGACCGATAAATGGCGTTCAGTCTGTTTGTTTGTTGGTGCTGCATGTTAACACGTCGTTGTTTAGTTCGTTGTATTTGCGCCTATTTTTCGTGTTATTTTGTCTATTTTATTATTAACCATGGGTCTCAAAGCTAAAGACAAAGCAGGTGATAAGAAAAAAACCCAAGAAAATGATTTCGATGGAAGCAAAACATGAAATATAGCAAAGCATAACGTGGCGTTCGTATCGTCGATTTGGCAAACGAGTATGTCGAAATCCTTCTACAATATCCACGATCATCAAGCAGAAGGAAGCTATAAAAAACCCCCCGAGACCATTGTTGCCCAAAGCGTCTCTCTCTCTCTCTCTCTCTCTCTCTCTCTCTCTCTCTCTCTCTCTCTCTCTCTCTCTCTCTCTGATCAAATTACGTACTGGATAATGCCTCTCTTTGGATACTTCGATTTTGCCAAATATTGAGGGCTACAAGAACAGTTGATTACTATTTACGTATCATATAGACTAATTAAGTAAACGTATCTTTAAATAGGCTTATATTATTAGTCAACAAAACATTTCCTGGCATGAGTCTCAGAGGCCGTTTAACGAAACGAACACTTCTCTGTCCTTAACTCGGAGCGTCGGAAGACGCCTCTCTCTCTCTCTCTCTCTCTCTCTCTCTCTCTCTCTCTCTCTCTGATCAAATTACTGGATAATGTCTCTCTTTGGATACTTGGAATTTGCGTTGTAATCTAACCAGAAAACTTCGTTTTGTTATTATTACTGGAAACAAGCAATGATTTTTTCATTATTTGCGCTTTTGGACTGTTATATGTAAACTAGTTATGTATTCATTCGCTCGGAAACTAGTTCCGCATATGAGGCGTCACTAAAAAAACATAGAAAAATACAACATAAAAGTGTCGAAAATCATCATAATCTCAAAATTTTTGTTGTAATCTAACCAGAAACTTATTTTTATTAATATACTGTGCTAAACTATAAAGGATTTTTATCATAGTATGCGTTTTTTAAAAGCGTCGTTAACTCGGAGCGTCGGAAGACGCCTCTCTCTCTCTCTCTCTCTCTCTCTCTCTCTCTCTCTCTCTCTCTGATCAAATTACTGGATAATCTCTCTTTGGATACTTGGAATTTGCGTTGTAATCTAACCAGAAAACTTCGTTTTGTTATTATTACTGGAAAACAAGCAATGATTTTTTCATTATTGCGCTTTTGGACTGTTATATGTAAACTAGTATGTATTCATTCGCTCGGAAACTAGTTCCGCATATGAGGCGTCACTAAAAAAAAAAACATAGAAAAATACAACATAAAAGTGTCGAAAATCATCATAATCTCAAAAATTTTTGTTGTATCTAACCAGAAACTTATTTTTATTAATATACTGTTGCTAAACTATAAGGATTTTTATCATAGTATGCGTTTTTTAAAAGCGTCGTTAACTCGGAGCGTCGGGAAGCGTCAGCGTCGTAACCTCGGAACAAGCGTCGTAACCCAGGACGATTTTTCCATTGAATATTTAAGAAAAAAGCGTCGTACCTCGAACGTCGTAAGCCGGACCGTCGTAAGCCGGAAACCGTCGTAAACCCGGGGACCGCCTGTATTAGTAAGTTTAATAAGATTAAATAATATCCCTTAGTAAAATAATAATTCTCTCTCTCTCTCTCTCTCTCTCTCTCTCTCTCTCTCTCTCTCTCTTCTACCAGAGGATGTATGGTTTTTTGTATGATAAATAATTGATTTTATATTTTCAAATACTAATATCAATGTACGTATACAGCAATAACATCAATTCATTAAAGAAAATACTAAAGTGAATTAGTGAGATTTTAGTTTATAAATTTGAAAAATTATGTAAGAATGAAGGAAATCCCAATCTTCTATCTCAAACTCCTGGTACTAAAACTGTCAAACATATTAAGTAATGGGACAGAGGGGGAGCAGCAGTTGTGTTGTTGCCACCAAGTGTTCATGAAATATGAAATTTCTCTCTCTCTCTCTCTCTCTCTCTCTCTCTCTCTCTCTCTCTCTCTCTCTCTCTCTCTCTCTCTCTCTATTTACTGAGACTCGAGAATTTTTATAGCACATGTACTATTTGTTTTTAATAATAATAATAATAATAATAATAATAATAATAATATAATAATATATACAGAACTGAAGGGATAAAGCTACCAGATGGGAGCAACATCAAACACATAGATGAGACTGGATACAAATACCTGGGAATAATGGAAGGAGGGGATATAAAACACCAAGAGATGAAGGACACGATCAGGAAAGAATATATGCAGAGACTCAAGGTGATACTCAAGTCAAAACACAACGCCAGAAATATGATAAAA